>NC_134176.1:14813076-15148076 GCF_964188355.1 Buteo buteo
CCGCTATTCAAATGTAGCCCCTCAACTTCATGACCACAAGTGGGTTCTATTTTGGTCCTTGCTTTTGAGGCTGCTTTTGATGAAGGGATCAGAGTTTTTCAGCTCCCTGCCATTACATGTTGCTGTTGACCTCTACCTGCTTCTAGCTTTCAGAACTTTGTTTCCGTTTCCATTTCTTTAGTGTGAAGGTTGGGGATGGGAATCTGTATTTTTAAAACCTTGGTGCCAACTGCTGTGTGCTGTTGTATTGTGGCTGACTTTTACCTCTCTTACATTTCCTCTTGTGTTTCTAGATCTGAATTGTCCAAAGTGTCTGCTAGAGTATGGCCTCTGGACCCACATAATCCTGGTGACCTGGGACATAAACCGTTATACGGCAATTCCTGACTCGATCAAATTGGCAACAGAGCCTCAGGAATTATTTAGGCACTTAACAACCACTGAGTTCGGTAGCAAGTAAGCTGCAAATTGAGAATCCGTGCATTATTTTTATTGTGGCTTGATGTGTCCCCTTCAAAATCAGAGTCTTTTCTAGACTGCCTTTTTCTTTCCTTCCCTCTGAGCAGACGGTGGTTTTGGTTATCCCCGCGCTGCTGTTGCATGATCTCCGGACAACATTTCCAGTGGGCTGTCTGTCATACATCTTCAGTCCTCTTGCATTTCATGTTTTCTTCAGGCAGCCTGGGTTACTGCAGTGGCCATGGAGAAGGGAGCAAGGGAGTGAGACCCTGCAGTCACCGGGCATCTGCAAATTCAAGGGTGTGCAGGGACAGGCGCAAACCTTCAGTACCATCCTCATATGATGTTGGGGGAACTTACTCAAACTGACCCTCTTCTTGTACAGCTCAGTAGCCTAATACTGAGGAACAACATGATATTTTAATATTGCTATTGTTGAAGAAGAGAGGTAGAGATGCTATTCAGAGAGGGATTTTTAGCAGTCAGGAGAACTGGCTTTTAGCCTTTGCAATCTTGCATTTTTGCTTCTGTCCCACAGCTTGCCTGAGTAACCTTTCAAGGTTATGGGAACACTTTTTATGCCTCCTCTTGCTCATTACTAGGAGACATATCCCAACCGTTACCCACCTTTATGAATCACCTGGAGATGCAAGTGAGACATAAATGCAAAAATAATATTATTGGTATTGTATTATTATTTTTCCCAAGGAAATCGCTGTTTTCCACAGAGCAGAGCACATGATTTCTTGTTTATTGTGTAGTAATAGCCTTGTTGTGATGGTAAGTAGGACACAGATACAGCTTTTCAGTGATGTACAGTACTCTTTCTTATCTTTAATTAAATGCTATTCCCTTGTATTGGAACATACTCTGTGATTACACATGTTTACAGTCTCTAAGTAACTTACCATCAAATACACTAATGAAAATCAGTGCCCCAGAGCGACTTGTGCCTTTTGTCCTGTACTATCCCACACCTCTCTCATTTTTTATTTTTTTATTATTACTTCCAGTTTCCATTTTAAAAATTAAAGGGTTGAATTAAACACTTTCGTATGAATTTCTTCCAACCATCTCTGCTTTTGATCTAGGGACATGTACCTATCTAGCTCTCTGCCCTTCCCCAGAACAGTAACCCCTGGGGACACCATAGAGCATAGAGATGATACAATTTAATAAAGTCACAATAAAACATCCAAGGCCTTTCATACTTTTTCACTTTCTTTAACTCAATTTATTTTTCATTTCATGGACAGAGATTTAGTCCTGGTATTAGTTTATGATTTTGCTGAAAGAATTACCGAACACATACAAAAAGGAAATATTATTTTTATTATTTATTTTGTGCCATGTATACCATAGGAAAAAAAAAAAGAGTTGAAATCACTTCAGTACCGCTGTGTTTTTCATTACAAAGTTATTACATATAGAAATTACTCCAAATTATCTGAAATGAATGGAAATTATGAGGCTTAAATTCCCCAGGTTACTGCAAGCACAGCACTGGAAATTTATTTTGTCATCTTGCTGAACATAATTGCTACAACAAAATTTCTTCCATTTTACAACCGCAGCATAACTTATTTATACCAGTGTTGTTGTAATTTTACATCAATAAGTTGCATGGGAAGGAGTACACAGGTGGTAATTGAAAACAATAATTTGTAGTGGGGTCCAGGTGGAACAGTTGGCTCAGAAAAGACTTCATTTGCTGCTCCGTAAATGCTTCGCATCTCGGTGGCCTCTGACTAGGGTGCTATCAAACCTCTGGTCCACCCAGTGCCGAGGTGGCCTGATCATCCTAAATTACATTTCAAAGTGTCAGCGGAGGTGAGAGGAACAACCGATCTATCATCGTGGCACTGACCTGCAGCTCAGGCGCAGAAGCAAAAGCAAGGTGCCTGGGGAGAAGGCGAAAACAAACCGGGAAAGCGGCAAGCACGATCCCGGAGTCAGGAGCGGCATCCTTGAAGGAAGCGTAGTGCAAGGAAACACAATCCAGGCCTGGGGCGTGCGTGTGTGTGCACACACGCGTGTGCTCGCAGGGGGTTACGGCCAACACCGGCTGTTGCCCCTGGTTTTTCAGCTCAACTACCTTCAATGAGCCTGGTGATACATTGTCATTTGTCTGTCGAAGGGAATGCTGTTATTTGATCATTTTCAATTAAGATGTGAGTAGTTGCCTGAGACACGAGCAATGACGTTCACATTCATACTTTGCTCCACTCTTTATGAACAGGAATGTGTAGTTTGGGTGCAATACACAAGCACTCCCAGGCCAGGCATCTGCACTTCTCCGATCCGTAATTGTCGACAGGAATAATGAAACTGCAGAGGCTGGTACTGAACCTAGAAACTGATGAATTTCCCTGTTTGAGTTCCGTTGCCCAAGTTAAAATAATAAAAATAATAATAATGCTAATATGTTACTATGGATATACCCTATTTAAATAAAATAAAGTAGGAAGAACATAGAGAGATAAAGAACAAGAACGAATGAGGTGCCGTTCTCTTCTGATGTTCAGATTCGGATTTTCATGATTCACAAGAGACAGGCTGGAACGTTTCTGTCATGAGTTCAAGCTGAAGATTTCATTGCCACGTTCAGAGCTTAGAGGCCTTTGTTATTTTAAACAATCGAAAGATTTCAAATCCTCTTAAAATCATCTGAGAAGGGAAAGGGAAGAAATTGGTTGAAACTTGCACTTGAAAGCAGTGGAGAGCTGTATGGATCCCAAATTTCAGGTTGAACAAGTTCTGAGGAGTACCTATGAAGGAGGGGTTCTTTGTCCCCTCCACATGCAAACGCAGTTGTACATGAATCTCTAGAGAGAGACAATGTTATGCATTTCCATAATGGAGGAAGTTTTAAAAGCACCTCTTTAGATGAAGATTTCCTTCAATTTCTAGGAGTTTTTCAGGGATTTTTTTTTTTTTTTACAGTGAAACTAGTGCTGGTTCACAAAACTCAGCTTATTCCACCAAGCAATGATGGCATTCGTTTTCCAAAGACACAAACAATCCTTGGACTGAATTTGTTAAGGAATATGTGCCAGCTGTTTTAAAAAAAGCCTCCCCAGCAACAGTGGATTTTGCCCATCTTCCTTCAAATTTTTTTTTTTTTGTAAATAACAGTCCTAACCCAGGTGTTATGTGGATGCCTGAATGGTATTTGTAGTGGAATGGAGCATATATAGCAGATGTGATGCTTGACTCTAATTTACTTTGGATGCTTGTAAAGCGGGTTCCCCTCTACCTTTGCCTGTTGGCGTGTGTACGCAGATGCAGGTAGTCCTTTGTAGAATGAGAGACAGTGCTGGAGAGAACTGTTACCTGACTTTTAGAGAGGTCCTCAAGTTACAAATGTAAGGGCACATCTTGCTCTCACCACAGTCCCTGAGGGTCCTGCAAGTGATTTCAGTGGGACCGCAATGGAATCTCTACTGTCGAAAAGTCTGAAGCTTAAACAGACCAAATTCTGCCTTTAGGAATGCACCTTTTAAACTGAAGAAGGAGAACAGGGCCCAATCCTGCATTTTATCTGATTTAAAAAAAAAAATAAAAAAAATCAGTGTTTCTCTTCTGCTCTGGCTTGCTGGTTCCATGATTATTTTTTGGGGGGTGGGAGAAGAGGTATTGTTTTGATTTTGTTTATTTTAATTGAAAAAAGGTGTGGGAGAAAACTGGGCCCCAGCATTTGGACTGTTACCTAGTATGTTTAACACTTGGAAAGAGTTGGAAAAATGAGGGACTCTGCAGGAAAAAAAAAAAACACACACAAAAAAAAACCCAAACCCCACAGACCATTGACTGAGCAGGGGACTCCAGGGAAGGTTTTGAATGTAAATGTTGAGAAAATCTCATTTTCTAAATTCACTCCTCGAAACATCAGCAAGTGACAGCCACCAAGAATAAGGGGACACCAAATGTCTCGAAAACACAGCAAGATCTGTATCGCTTTTGCCTCTCTCCAAAAAGTCTTGGGAATGAGGCAGGGGGATAACACACTATCTGCTTAAGCCTTCATTTCACTGCACCCTCAAATATACCAGTGTCATGGAAAAGAAAATCAAGTGAATAAATGTTGCAATTTATATATATTTGAATAGATAACAAGAACAATTTTACTGTTTGCCATAAATGAAAAACCCCACCAAATCATTCCTCTGATTGAGGTTCTGAAGCTCTGTTTATGGCTGCAAAGTGATTTGATACAAAAAAATTACACATTTTGAGTTATTATATCACCCAGAAATTTGATGCCACTTAACTATGTAATTTTCAGAAATGATATAAAACCACTGCAGAAAAATATTCAGGGAAGCCCAAAAGACCTCTTTTTATCTTTTTTTATGGGTCTAAAATGAGAACTCGCAGAGATCCTTGCACTGTATGTGAAGGCTGAACTGCCACCTCGGGAGCTTTATTAATATGTATGTAAATATGATCTGGTTAGATCCTGTGCTTCTGTGTCTTTTCACAAGGTGGAGCGGCTAACTAAGCCGATCAGATCAACGCCCTGTGTTTATTTTTTTGTATTTATTTATTTTTTCTTCCCAAGCAGCAACATTTAAAGATTCAAAGAGAATGAGGACAGCAGCCTCATTTATGTCAAGATTGTCTCAAACCTCCTTCCTTCCTTCCTTCCTTCCCTCTCTTCTCCCTCCCCCCCCCCAACTCCCAGATCTGTATCAAAAACAATTTACTTCTAACTTAGCATGAGCTTTCTCAGTAGAGACTGGGAAGAAACTAAAATCACATCACACAGAATCTGCAGCTCCAATTTTTCTTCAACTGAAAAGTTATTTGAGCAAATGGGGAGAAAGTGGAAATGCATTCGAAATGTGTCCAAGTGACACATCAAGCTTATCCTCCGTGAGGATATTGGGACTTCCTCTTTACACTGAAGCCACTGTTATTTATGTATCTATATCCGTGCCAAATTTTAGCTAAAGACATTGCACGATTTAAAAAAAAAAAAAGGAAAGAAAGAAAGAAAAGAAAGAGAAACCCAGAAGCTGAACATGTGTGTGCAGAGAGTTCTTGACTCAGCATGCCTTGCTGTATATAGGATAAAATGGAATATTTAACATCGTATTAGCTCATTTTCCCCTATGATAAGGACAGTGTTCCTAGATGAGAACTCTTCGAATCCCCAGTATATATGAAGACAGAAAAGATTATTACATTAATACAAGTTATTTTGTGCAAGAGAGTGCTTTCCCCCCCCTAATTTAAAACAAGGGACTCTAGCACCTTTAACGCTAGCGAAAAGCTCATCCTCTTCTTGCAGGTCATGCTCCCCGTTGGCCTGTTTTCGTCTTTCTCCTGGGCATTTGTTTTTTGGTGTCGGTGTCGGTTATTTGTCGTTGTTGTTGTTGTTTTGGGGGGCTGCGGCCCCAGGTTTGCAGGAGGGTGGCGGGCGGCGCTGTGCCGTAGCCCCCAGGCCGGAGGAGCGGGGGAGCCGGGGGGCACAGCCCCCCCTTACCCGGCTGCGGGCGCTCAGCACGGCCGCGCACCCCGGGACAAAGCGGGGCGATGTCGGGGGCCGCCGCCGCTGCCCGGGGCAGCCCCCCCCGGGGACCCGGCCCTTCTTGCGGGGCTGCTGCCACCGGCTGCGGCGGTGGGGGGGGGGGGACGGGGGGACACGGACACAAGCGCGGGGCCAGCTGCAGATGGAGGCGGGTCGAGGGATAGGTCAAGGTTAGAAAGAGCTTGCTATTGATCTGGCTTTGAACGCGAGACAGGGAGAGCAGAGAGACTAAAGGGGGAGCTGTGAGACAAGACATTAACAGCTTTCAGTGCTAATGATCACAAGTGCCAGACAGGGGAGGAAAGAGGAGACTGAGAAATCACTTTGGAATTTTTTTTTTTTTCCCCCTATTGGGATGTATTTTCGGAGGAGGAGGAGGAAGAGGAGGAAGAGGAGGAGGCAGGCTGGGGGCTCACCCCCCGCAGCCCAGCCCGCAGCCGGCGAGGCGGTGCGGGCGAGAGGGGGCTCCGGCGGCCCCGCCGCCCCGGGCAGCCGGGGCGCCCGCCTGGTGAATCATTGCCGGCCCTTATCTCCCGCTCTCAGTGCCCACTGGAAGACACTGGTTAATCAACAGATGATGCCCAGTAACTTCCCGATAAGCCGCGCTCCGAAGGGGTGCAGCTTCCTGCAGCTCGCTGAGAAACGGCCGCAGCCGCTGCGAGCCGGACTTTGCACCCCCGAGGGTGGAAAGTGACACCCCCACCCCACACCCCCCCCCGTGACCGCGGCCGCAGCCCCGCGGAGCGGCCCCGGGGCCGGGCCGCGCTTCGCACGGCAGGCACAGCCACACAAAGCCTCTCGGCCTCGCCGGCCGGGAGGAAACGAGGGATCAAAGCGGGGAGAGGGGCGACGGCAGCCCCCAGCCCCGCTGACCTGCCGGGGCCCCCTTCCCCGCGGGTGCGGAGGCCAGCGGAGGGGAGACCCTGCCCTCCGCGCCCCCACCCCGCCAGGGTGCCGCATCCCGACCCCCGGCCCCCGCAGGCTCGGACAACGTTGTCCCGCCGGGCCGACCCCGGGGCACCCCCGCGGGCCGGGGGGGGGGGTCGAGGCTCCCGTCCCTCCCCTGCCCGGCGGCGCGGAGCCCCTGCCATCACCACGCACATTTTTCTTTGCAGGACCCTGCCAAACAAACCGAAACACTCGCGGCGAAGAATCTAAACAGCTTAAGCGCCGTTAAATGTCTTTTACGTGTTTGCCGTGCCTTAATAGAGGCGGAGGGCTGAGCCGGGGCAGAGAAGGGCACCGCAAGGCTGGTCCGGCGCCCACCGCCCGGCCTGGGAGCATTTTGGGGAGGGGGGGTGGGGCGGCTGCCCTCGGCGTGCCGTCGGGCCGGGCTCCGGGGGGCCGGGGGCTGGCAGCGCCGAAATGCGAGCTGTGAGCGGGCGGACGGGTGTGGGGAGGAAAAGGCAGATTTGCTGGAGGAGGCGAGAGCGATGCTGTTTAGCCAAATTCTACTCAAAGCTGATTAAGGGCACCGAGATGAATTCTGGTCCCCCCCCCAAGGCTCTCATGCGATTTAATAAAAAAAAAATATATATTAATTTAACGTGGAAAGTAAATGACACGAGTGCAGAGCGGCTCTTCTAGAGTGCTCCGGGTGGAGGCTGGCTTTCTTGGGTTTCTGCTCCATCTGCCTTGGAGCCCCCAGCCCCCCCCCCCCTCCCCATTCCCCTCGCCCTGTCCAGACCTGGTGCTGAAAAGCTGTTTGCACCGAACAATTTCCTTGTCTGGGGCGGGGGGGTTGGGGGGGGGAGAGAGAGAGAGAGAAAAAAATAATCGCAGGAGATGGGCTCGGAGAGCGGAGGTAGAGGGGAAAAAGTTGGTTTCCAAGATTCTCCCAAGTTACAAGCGCACGCAGTTGTGGGCATTTACCTGCGTGTGAAAAAGGAGGACAAGTGCACCGAGATGCGGTCCCTGGGAACTCGGCGTCTCTCGATTCGTGGCTGAGACTTAATTCCTCCAAGGAAAAATCCTCTCTGCCAGGATTTTAAGGGAAGGGGGGGTAGGGGGGGTGGGAGAAGAAGGTCGGAGCGCGTGTGCGTGTGCGGATCGGGTGTGCGCGCGTGTCCCGCTACCATCACACTTCGGGTAGGGAGAGAGGAGGGAGGGAGGAAAAAAAAAAAAAAAAATCCTCTCCCCAACCCACACAGATATTTGTGTTGTTGTAAAACTGTTCGAAAGAAATGCAGGGGGGACGTGCTCGCCGCCGAGGAGCTGCGGCGGCGCCTGGAGGGAAGAGCAGCCCCAGACCCCTCGGCAGCTGCCGCTCCCGGGCACGGACGGCGGGGAGCACGACCCGGCGCCGGGCCCGGACGGCGGAGACCGGCCGCCGCCGCAATGAGTAACGGCGAAGGCGGCGGCACCGGCGGGCAGCGCGCCGCAGCCTCCCGCCCGCGCCTCCCTCGGCCGCCGGCCGCCGAGCCCGCCGCGGCCCCGGGCAGCCGCCCCCGCCGCCCCCCGCCCCGGCCGCCCCCGCTCCGGCCGGCGCCGGGCTCGGGGAAGTTTGGCCGTGCGTGAGGATGCGGCTTTATCCCTCCTCACCCCCCCCCACCCCCCCTCACCCCCCGCGCTCTCCTCCGGTGCCGGCACTCCGCGGAGCCGAGCGGGCGGCGCGGCACAAAGCCCGGAGCGGCTCCCGAGCCCTGCCGGGCTTGAGTTTGTGTGCGTGTGCGTGTGTGTGTGCGTGTGCGCGCGTGTGTGTGTGCGCGGGTGTGTGCGGTGTGTGCGAGTGGCGTTTCTTGTTCTCTTGCAGGGTACAATGTTAAAAAGCCACCGCTAGTCGCCCCCAGTGCTCCTACTCTCTGGGTCTTTTTGTCTCTAGTGCAGATTAAACGTCACGTCCGCACTTGAACTTGAATTTTATCCCATTGTACAGAGGCAGCCCCAGCCATAGAGAGACAGAGCGCTCCCAGAGAACCAGGACTCCGCCATCTTCACATTGCAATATATAATAGTAATAGCCAGCACCAGCCCAGCTGCACTGGGGGCTTCCTTCCTTCCAGTCCCAGTGCCAGGCGAGGGGGGAAGAGTGCAAAGTGGTGCAGGAGCACTGGCAATCCAAAAGCACCAGGGCAAAGCAGTGCCACTTGAACTGGGAGAGAGGAGACACAGTTTTGGCTACCCCTTTTCAAAAAAATTCTCTCTATATATCTACCCAGCAAGGGTCAATCTCTGAAAAACATTTTTTTTTTGGCAATTTTTTTGCGTGTGGGGGCAATCCCAATTCTAGTACTTTTTTTTGATATTCCTGCGGTTTTTTGCTTTTTCGATTTTTTTTTTCCTTTTTTTTACCCTCCTGGTGGAAAAGCACACTTGCCAATTTGCCAAGCACTCTGGAAAGAGGGAAAGAGAAAAGTGTCACTGGCGGTGCATATCCTCCCAAGTTCAAGAAGAGATCTGGAAGTCCAAGTGGCAGAAGCTGTGGAGAAAAGACAGAGTGTGTGAAAGAGAGAGAAAAAAAAAGAGCGAGAAAGAGCTTTTCCTGATGATGATGATGATGATTTTTAATTGAGAGGGGATCCCATCCAGTGCACCACAGCAGCAACAAAAAGGAGGCTTTTTTTTTCTTTTTAATTTTTTTTTTTTGAAAGAAGAACTCGATAAAGAAGAAGAAGAAGAAAGAGGAAAAAAAAAAAAAGAGGAGGAGGATCGCCCCCCCAACACATCCCCCCAAACCAGTGCAGCTCTCCAGGCGATGCCAGTGTAAATGCCAGGGCAATGTCCCGTCGCAAGCAGGGAAACCCGCAGCACTTGTCACAAAGAGAGATTATCACACGTAAGTTTGAACTTGGAACCAGACCGAGCCGAAATCGAGGAGCAAAATTAGGGAAGGGGAGGAAGCGGTTGGGGGGGGGGGGGAGAGACTCCAGGAGCAACCAAAGCTGGTAAATGACTTCAGAGAGAGGGAGAGGAGAAGGGAATTAAAGAGGGGAGGGGGGTGTGTGGCTAGGGGGGATGGGCTGGGGGTGGAGGGGGGGAGAAGCCCGAAGTTTGCTGTGCGTTTTTGCAGCGGTGCGGAGGTGAGGCGGGCAGGCAGGCGGCGTGGAGCGGGGAAGGCGCTGCCGGCGGGGAGAGCGCGGCGTGGGGCGGCGTGGGGCGGTGCGGGGCTCCCCCGGGGAGCGGGTGCGTGTGCGGGGGGCGGCGGAGCGGGGCGCGCCGCTCCGGACCGGGCCGGACCGGGCCGGGCCACCCCACCGGGGCTCCGCCGCTCGCCCCCGGCCCCGCTCCTCGTTGCCTTGCTCGGGGGACAGCGCGGAGCGGTGGGAAAAGTTGGCCGAGCGCCTTGCTTCGGCGTGACAGCCGGGCCGGGGCGGCGGGGGGGGGGGGGGGGGGGCGGATCAAGGTGGGCAGCGACGGGGGGAGAAGCGGAGCGGCCGGCGGGGGGGGAACTTAACGGGAAGCGCATGGAGGCGGTGGGCCGGCCGGGGGAGTGCGGGCCGGCAGCGGCGGGCGCCGAGCCCCCCCCGGCGCGGGGACGCGGGGCAGGTAGATGGGCAGGCTGCACCCTGCCCGCCCCAGGTGCATCGCCGGCGGGGGGAGATGACTCTCCTCCGAAGCGGGATTGGGGGGGGGGGGAGAAGGCAGGATGAGCTCGGCTGGGGCTAGAGGCAGGGCAGGGGCTGCAGAGGGGCCGGGGGCGGGCGGGGGTGTCTGTCGGTGGCGGGGGGCGCGGGGAGAGCCGAGGCAGGGGACGGGGCTGGAGGGCACGAAATGCGGGCCGGGCAGCGGCTCGGGTGCCGGGGCAGGAGCGGAGGCTGCACTTTGCCGAAGCTCCCATTGTGAAATGAAAACACGCACATACCCGCCCCCCCCCCCCCAAAAAAAAAAAAAGGAAGGAAAAGATAAAGCGGGGGGAGGGAAGGAGGCGCCCCCCCCCGCCTCCAGCTCCAGCATCCCCCCTCCTCCCCGTTCCCACCCCTAAAGCCCCGGGAGAGGGGCGAGCGCCTGCAGGCAGAGTCGGGGGCAGGTCCCCGCGCCGGGCGCCCCGCTCCGCCGCTCCCGTCCCCGCGGGGCTTGTGCCGCGGGGGGGGGATGTTGGGGAGGGGGCGCTTCCCGGGGTCCCCAGCGCTCCCCGCTGCTCCGCCGCCACAGGGGCACGGGGGGGGGTGTCCCCCCATTTCCCTCCTATAGCATCGGACCCGTTTGGGGGGGGGGAGAAAATGCCCGGCGGGCCGTGGGGAGGTTTGGGGGGGCGGAGGCCGGGATGGGGCCCCGCACCCCGCCGGGAAGGCCGGCCGGACACCCCCCCCCCCCCCCCAAAAAAGACGAGTCCGCAAGTTGCTGTGCTGCGGGGGGCGGCGGCGCGCACGGAGCCAGCCCGGGGCTGAGCCTGAGCCGCGGCGGATCCGAATATTTATGTTGAGATTTTAAAGAATTTAAATAAATAAATAAATAAAATATTCCCCCGGCTTCTCTCCCCTCCCCTGAAAGCCAAGAATAGGAGCCATCTGCCAGGAGCATTTGGTGCTTGCGAGCTCCTCTCTTTCTTTGTTACCGGTGATAAATTTCTGTTTGTAAGATTTCCTTGGGAATCGAGATATATATGTGTATATAATTTTTCCACCTCCTGTGAGATTTTTTTCTTTTCGTAGCGGAGGGTTGTGGGGGGACGGTTTGGGTCCCGAAATTTCATTTTCTTCTGCTCTTTTTTTTTTTTTTTTTTTTTTTTGGTGTGCGCCTTTATTTTTTAACCCGTTCCTCCTCCCCCCCCCCCCCCCCAGCCCATCAGCTAGTGGAACACAAATGAAGATGCATCTGGTATTCAGCTTTTTCTGGGGGGTTTGTTTTTAATTCATTGTTATTTGGAGTCAGATTTGCATCACCATAAAAGGTGGATTCCCCCCCTCCTCAACTCGTTAATTGCATTTTTGTTTTTAACCATCCGGTTTGGAAAATGCGTCTCCCTTTTTTGTTGGTGGCTTCTTTTTTTTTTTTCCTTTTTTTTTTTTTTAAGAAAAAGCATCAACCACCTAACCCCTCTAAATCGCCCTATGCAATTTCTCCCACTTTTCTGTCTCAGTTGCGAGGAGATGTGGGGTGTTGAAAGGGGTTGTGCGGAAAATCTGGTTTGTTGCGCACGTCTGAATTTGTTTAAAGGGGGTGAAACATTTCTTTTCTCGCTGCTGTTGCTGCTGGGGGGGGGGAGGTGGGGTGGAGAAGAGAGCCAGGTAGGTTTGTTCTTCCAATTTGATCTCCTTTTCTGATCGCTTTACTTGAAAGTAAATAATGAGGCAGGAGAGCATTAAAAGGTGCCGAGGAGCTGCGTGTACAATGGGTTTAGCGGGGAGGCTGGGGAGGAATGGAGAGCAGAGCGGTACGCAGCTTCCCTCCCTCCCCTCTTGTATTTATCTCTCTCTCCATCCTGAGGAAGCTGGCGAAGAAATCAGGCTGCATACTGAACAGTGGCAGAAAAAAATGAAGGTATCCAGGGGAGGAGGGGGTGGGAGCCGGGGGGGGAGCTGCGGCTGGGGCTGGGGCTGGGGTTGGGGCTGGGGGGAGCAGTTCAGCGCAGGCAGTTCAGCGCACAGGCGCTGAGCCTCAGCTGCAGGCTTGCAGGAGGGGGTTTCGCAATCCCCGCACTCCTCGGGAAGGTGTCATTCGTGGGGGAAAAGCAGCCAGGGAGACCGTCCTCTGTAAGGGGGAGTTTGGAAAGTAGCGGGCAACGGAATGGGAAACCAAAGCACTTCCAACAAAATAAAGCCAACCCCAAGCCAAGCCCCCCAAGCCGGATGAATTGATACTGTTTTCAGAAATCTTGCATTTATGTCATGTTTAGCTTGGGCTTCCCCCCCCCCCCCCGCCTCTCTCTCCCTTTTTGGCATCTGTCAGGAGAGTTGCATTTCAGGATGGATTGGAGGTCTGTGCCAGGGAAGGAAAGAGAGATTGGGAGAGAGATGGGGGGAGAGAGAGAGAAGGGTTTTCTGACACTGCTCAGCTGGAGTTTATTGGTTTTCATGCTCCTGGTGTTCAGAGAAACGTTTAGATCCTGAGTGTAAGACAAACAAACAAACAAACAAACATAAAAAGCAGAGAAGCTGCAATGTAGTTGTGCTCCAGAGTTGCAGGGTCTCATTAGCACAGTGGTCTTTACGACTGAAAACCGGAGTGGCCTGTTTGTCCTTGCCAGGCTCACCCAGGCAGCCTTGTAATGGATGCATGTGCAGGACAAAAAGAGGGGAAATACATGGGGAGAAAGGAGCAGCTCTGGACCTTTCTTCAGTGGTGGTGGACAGAACAAACTTGGTAGCTGAGCTCACTTAAATGGGTGGACAAAGTAAAAGAGACTATTATGTAGCAAAGAGGAGGCTGAGCTGTTGAGCTGCTCTGTGCAAAGAAATGTTATTTTGGTTTGATTCAAATTGCTGATTTTCCAGCTTAAGATCTTCTTTTTTTAACTTGAGAAATCTGTTTTCAAACTAGCCCTGCATTTTGCATCTGAAGGAAATGTGAAAGGCGAGAGCATGTGAAAAGCTCGCTGGTAGCAGTTTTGCAGAAGGCGGCAAAGCAAGAACATTTCTGTAGAGCAGCAGCAAAGATTGGGAGGGAAAGGCACAGTAAAATCATACAATTCCAGGTAGAGAACCAGGTTTCCCAAGGAGGCTCTTCAGTACCTGGTCAACAGGTTCCCTAGGAAAAGTAATAATATCCTTTATCACTTTGTATTTGTACATAGTCATTAAAAATAATAATAAAAAAAACCTACGATTTTTTGCATATCAAAGTTTTGCAAATGGCTTCAAGGAGCTTGTCTTAAAATGCATTTAGATTTAGTGCAATTAATGCACTCTTCCTGCAGAAAAAAAAACCCACCAAGGCAATCAACTCTAGTACAAAGAGGATGGTAAGCTGTGACTGAAGAATTAGAGAGGAAATTATTATTATTTTGGAGATGGCTGACTTTTTCATAATACCTGCATAGTTGTGCACAGAAAAGCTTAATGTGCTTTTAAAAGACGGTACATGTGTTGGCTTTAAATAGGACAGGACAAAAAAAAGGTTGCGTGCTGTTGACTTCCAGGTTGCCTCTCATTTGAATATATTTGTATTGGACTTACAAGGTAAAAAAAATATATATATATACTGGCACATTTTCATAGTTTCTGGTCTTTTAAAATATTTTTTAAAAACTGGTGCGGAGTAACTAGATTGTGGATCTAGATTGTTCCGTCCTTTTCGGTTGATGTGCTCAGTGGCTTAAATAGATGTACAGCGGGCGAGAAATCATTTTGCATTTTTTTGCTGGTCGGCAGATGCAGAGCATATTTTGTCAGGCTTATTTAAATATCGAGAAAGACAAGTCTTCAAGATTTTACAACCTGGCTGCCTTCAATAGGAACGGTTGGAGCCCTTGTCTTGCGCAAAACGTATGTTTCTCTGCAGAACAAAGGGTTGTCTTGTGGCATATTTGACAATAATTATGACTTAGTGGAGTGTGCGCTCGTAGAAGTAGTACAAATTACTGATGCCAGTTACCGACTTCGGTCGACACCTCTTCGGCGGCTCTTCCCCGGGCTGCGCTTGCTGCCGGCGCACCTCTTCGCTTCAAAAAAGCCTCTCGCAAGATGTTCCCTTCCCTTCCACGTTGCCTACCTGCGTGGCTTTGCGCTCTGGGTCGTCCGTCGGTGGAAAATACTTTCCCAAATAAACTTTGCTGGCTTTTTTGAGTTGCTCGCACGCCTGCCTTGTGCCCCCGGCTGCCAGTGGCGGGTGTTGACGACTAGGGGGAGCTCATAGCCTGTATGATGGCAGGGCTGGCTCCGGCCCTGCGGCGCGGGATGCTCTGCCCCGGGAACCCGGAGCCGGCGCTCAGCCCGCTCGGGGGGCCGCAGAATGTTTTCGGGGCAAAGTTGTCGCATCGATCGGCGTGCGAGGAGCTGCAGAGCCCTAGCGAGAGGGGCTGCGAGCGAGGCGAGTCTGTTTTCAGCTGGATCGCCGCTGATTAATTGGCTCGGGCGGACAGGAGTTTCTAATTAAAATTAGTTTCTAACAGTGCCTTTTTATTGTCAACGTACGGTGTTTAAATTGTCAACTTCTTGTCGGCAGATAGCGATCGGGGTAATGGTACCTGTACAAGAACGAGTCTCGGGGGGCGTGGGGGGGGATTCCACGGAGATCCGATTGTTTGTTCCAGTGGACGTAAAAACACTGAGCGAGGAAGCTGGAGTTCTAGGAGAAGGTGGGCACAGCAACAAGGCAGACATACACGTACATAATTTGGCGTTGATTACATGTCAGAAAGCCACATGTACCCCTGCCGAGAGGATTTGTTATTAGATAGTTTACCGTGCTTTGATTCTCGGGTCCTTAGAGCAAAAAATCCGCGTGTCCTGCAAATGAAAACAAGCATTTTTTTTTCTAGAGAAATAAACACAAAATCACATCTGTCATGTAGAAGTTGCTGCTGAGCAGCTCACAGGCTGCTTCACCGGGCTTGTGCTGTTCTCTGCCGCAGTCAGCTTGCACGTCGTGGACGGACTTTAGCGGGACACTTTCTTGCCCAAACAGATAATTCGTGGCGTACACACGGGAAGCTTTGATCAGTGGACATTTATTTCACCCAACCCGATAAATTCAGCAAGTTATGGTATTGTTAACATAGCACAAGTGTCTTCTCATTTTTAGGGTGCAATATGTGGATGGAGGTTATCCCGTGACAGGAAAGCGTGCTTTATTCTAACCTGAAAGAGAAGTAAATTAGGTCAGACAAAAGATCAGGGCTGTCATCAGCTGTACAAAAACCCTTCACTCTTGGGTAGAGAGGGCCAGCAATTTATCTGATGATTTCTCTACTTCATTTAATGTTTGAATTGAGCTGCTTGGAAGCATATAGACAGCAGCCAGCTCGTTTGACAGACCGGTAAGCTGAAGAGCACAGTGCCCAGGCCGCTGCTGATGCTAGTGTTTCCCAACCATGGGGAAAACCTCCCCTTCTCCCCTCCCGAAACCTCAGACTTCGCCGACTGTGGCTTTCCTTCCATTCCACGACTGTTAACTTCTACCAAGAGAAACAACGATCCCCCTCTCCTCCTTCCCCTTGCCTCTGCCCACCCAGCGCACGCACACCCACGCTCCCCTTCCTCCCACTCCGTCCTCTGCCTCCCACCCGTCTCACTCCCCCAGGTCGAAGCCCAGCGGAAAAGTCTCCCCGTGGAGACCTGCTACCCCAAAATGGCTCTCTGTCTTCTTGCCGGAGCACTTCCTTCTTTTGGGTTGCAGTTCGGTTTCTCCAGGGTTGCGTTGCAGTTGTCGGTTGAATTTGGTCTCCCCTTGGTAGCCTCCAGAGAAAGCACGCAGAAAAATAAACGGGGGCTGGGGGTTACCGCCTGCTTTAAAGTTAGCAATACCATAAAAGTGCTTGGTGAAGCATCAGCATTGGCTGTAGATGGATTTATATATATGTATCTTTTTAACGAGGGAGGGAAAAGGCATCAATAACTGCGTGCATTGATAAATGTATGATTCATTCAGCTGCTCTTACTACAGCACCTTCCTCTTTCGTGTTTATTTTCTTTCTTAAAATGTATCTATCTGGGCAGACTGCACACCGTTCCTTGGCACCCACGGTTACAGCCTCAGAGGCAGTTGTGTGTTCAGCTCCTGAACATCAGTTAAATTTGCTCACTGTCTGCCCTCCCTCCCGAAAAGCTGTTGCTTGCTCAGTACTGTAGACCCTTGCTGGAGCTTTAAGTAGTAGCTTCTTTTTTTTTTCCCTTTTTTTTTTTTTCCAAAGGATATATAAAAAATGCCTAAAGCAGGCTATTCGAAAACAAATTAAAGCAGAGGGACACACTTCATGCGTTGCAGGCACGCGCCAGTAGAAGGGGGTTAGAAGAATATCATCATTTTACTGGCAAAAGTGACACCAGATCGGGGATTTGATTAATGGTGCAGCATTCACAGGGACTTAGTTCTGTATTTTTGACATATGCAAGTCTTTTGTGTAGTTGCCTCAGTGCAAGAAATTCCGTTTTTTTTTTTTCCTGGAGCAGCTGATAATTTGTGTGTGTGCTGGATATGCCCAAGGTACTTTCCAAAGACTAAGCACTAGACAGCACAGTATAAAAAAGGAATCCAAAGTTAAGGGAGAGGAAAAAAACACACTGGTTTACTTAACTTTTTTATGACCCCTTTTACTAAGCCACTGGAAGAAGCCATAAATTCGCTGAATGTTATAATGAATATGCTTCAATGAAAGTAAAAAAAAAAAGGCTTAAGAAAATTGTATATGAGCAACAGTGCACCGTACACAATTGAGAAACAGTCTCTTTTGAGCCTGATATTTAAGAAAAGAACAAAGTTGTTGTGTGTTTAATACATGCTCAAAACTAATTACTTAATTTTGATCCTGCCTTTTAAATCCTGGGGTAAGACTCTGTGCTTCCAGTATCCTTTTCCACGCCAGTTAAAAGCCTGTACCCAAATACTGCTCCTTCTCCTTTTGTGGCACCGAGCGCTCCTTTCTCTCCTTGGTTGTCGTTTAGTTTTAAATAAAACAAATGTATTCACTGGGGAACAAAGAATGCTTTTATATCACATCATCACATCCCATTTTATCTGCAGAGATTTACAGCTTCTGCAGTCTATAGAAGAGCCTATGCATTTTCCGCTCTCAAAAGCAGTAAATATTTTTTTATGAACGTATAGTTTACTTAAGCGGAGACACGCCACTCCCTTCCTTAACACTGGGCATAGTTTCTGATGAAATAACATCTGACAAGTGTTGGAGATTCGCGCGGCTCCTTGGCTATTCTTGGCTTTTGTTCCGTTTTGGGTCCGGCGTGGTTATTGTCTCGTTTTCCTCCTTCTTTTCCCCAAACCCCGCTGCGTTGCCCGGCTCTTTGTGGCGGTGCCTGGGCTCGCTCCGTCTCAGGTGTGTGCGGAGGGTTAAACTGCTCTTCCCACAGATTCGGGACACTTCTGCAAAAGCTGCCTGACGTGCCAGCGGTGCAGGGGAGTCCTCCGACTGGCGGCTGTGCGCGGGGCTTGCTCAGGCGTGGGAGTGAAACCGGTTATTCCCCCCCCCCCGCCCCATCCCTGCACCGCTGGGTCCCGGTCCCCTCGCTGTCGGTACCCAGCCGGGGCTCGGGGAGGGGGGGGACGGGGCTCGGCGGGCTCCATCCCGGCCGCTGCGGGCAGGTGCCGGTGGTCAGCCCGCCACGACCCCCGCCACCCGCTGTGGCGGCCCGGGCCGGGCCGGGCTGCCGTCCGGCACGCGGGGAGGGCGGGCTGGCGCGCAGCGGCTGACTGGACCGGACCGGACCGGATCGGACCGGACCGGACCGGCCGGCGGCTCGGCGGCGGCGGCGGCCCCGGGGGCAGGCGCGGGCGGCGCGGCGGAGGTTCGCCGCCGCTCCGGGCGCCTTTGTGTGTGGGAGTCGTCGCTCGGAAAGTGCGGCGGAGCTGCGGGGCCCCCGTGTTTCTGGGGCTTCCCCATCGAGTCGCCTCTTTTGGCCGAGTCAGCCTCAGACTTCTGTTGAGAAAAAAATGTAGCGTACTCTGAACGATTGTTTGTCAGCCCTCAGAAAAATTAAAAATTGATGGCAGATAAGCGGTGCCTAGTACCGCTGAGCGTGATGCTGATGCAATACACAGGCAGAAGCTCGACTCTGCACCTTGCAGCTGCGGGGAGGCTCTGAAAACAGGTTATTGATAAACTTCGACGGCGAGGAGCCGCGTCGCCCGCTTTGCGCAGCGTTAGTCTTTGTGCAGCGAGGATCCTGACACCGATCGCGGCGATAACCCAGCTAGAGAGCATGTGATCCGCGCTATTTCCGTTAAGCACGTTGATGTTACAGTAAATGTGACATGTGGGTGTTGATTGAGGGGACATCATTTTCAAGCCTGCTTTGGGCCAACACCCTGAAGAGCGAGTCACTTCTTTGTGCTCGCTCCCCAACTGGGCTGAGCTCTTTCTGGATCTGCCTTCAAGACGGCAGCGACTGCGTGCGGGGAACGGCGTGCTCGGCGCGCTGCGGCACGCCTGGGCGCCGGGAGCCGTACCTCCGTGGCGGACCCTGGGCAGCCCCAGCTGGTCCCAGAGATGGGTGGCCCTGGGGCAGCCCCTGCTTCGACCCCGCAGGTGGGCACGAGGGCGGGCGGTGTCCGTAGCGGGGTGCCGGGGCAGGCAGGGCGCCCAGCAGCACCTCTGCGGCGAAGGCGCTGGCAGCGCTCGCCTTAACCGTCCCGTTATCGATTTGTGCAGAAACCAACCACGGAGGGGAGGTTTCACACGCAATGCTTTGGCCCGGCACCAAAACGTTCCCTCTTCCCCCTTTCTCTGCCTCCTCCTGATACTGCAGATCGGGAAGAATAAGGAAGAGAATAAGTTGGCAACTTCTAGATCCCTTCTTACCTTGGTTCTGCAGTGCAATAAAAAGGCAAAAAAAAAAATTACTGCTGCCTCGACCCAGCCTCACCCAAACGCTGTGAACAAGCATCCACGGTTCCGTCCTTTGAGGCCTTGGAAATGATTTTTAGTAACACAGTCTTTTTCAGTGTTAATGGGTACGAATTTGAGACATCTGACAGGCAGAAAGTAGTTAGCATGTGCATTCGCTTTAATACTGGGCATGAGAGTATTGTTTGCATGGGGCGCATATGCTCTAATGATGTCACCATGCTGAAGCAGGAGCGCTGGTGGTTTTGTGACAGTGCCTTTATGGAATTGAGGGGTTTGTCCACTGTATTTTGCCATGGGAGGCAGCCAGAGAGCTTGGAGATGCTGCTTAGAGTCCAGCCAGCAAGTGTAATGCTTTTCAGAGTAGAGCAAATGGTTTAGATTCTCCAGTTGCATTAATTTCATGAAGCCATTGGATAACAAGTGTCACTCACGTCCCCATAGATCACCCGTCCCGACTCGCTGTGCTCCTTAGGCAGGCAACGCCAAGGCAGTCCTCTTTGGAGGAATCTCTGGGTGCAAGAAAAATGCCGGGCACACCTTAACACACCTGGAAGAACCAGGGCATGAGTCCTGGATGGAAATAGCTCGTTTGCATTTTTTTTTCCTTTTCCCACGTAAGGGAGATGAGATGTTTTTCATTCTCCTTTTTTGTGTGCCTTGATTTCTCCTTCTTAAAAAAAATATAAATTAATTTTAAATAAATACTCGTGAGGAAACACCCTCCTCCCCCCAAACCCAGCTACCAACAAACAGCAATGAAACCACAAAGTTAAATTCAGATAATGTGAAGTGACTCATTTGAAACCCACAGACACAAGGGGAGTCAGAACTTTAGATTGAGACTGGCCCAAATTGCCCCATTGGTATTAAAGGACTCCTTAAACAGCCTAAGATCTTGGCTGTTGTATTAACCAGGCATGACCCGATGCGTTATGGGCTGGACTTGCAGGCTTTTTTCTCTTTTCCTTTGTGGGTTTTAAATCTCTGCTGTAATGTTACTTGAATGTAGGTTTTTAATGGCTTAATTGAGTTGTCAATAGGAAGCCTTTTCTTTTTTTTTTTTCATTCCGAGTTAAAAAAAAAAAAAATCCAAATTGCCATGGATAAAACGTATCTGAAGATCTATTCAGTATTTTGTTTTTCATTCTTTTGTATCTGTTTTCCATGTCCCGAATAAGGGGATGTAATATAGCTTCTGCATTATTGGGTGTATGGATGGTCTCATGCTTGGTGATTTATTAAGCTCAAATCAGAAATAGAGTTGAGTAAAAAAATCTTTTGATAGTTTGAAACCCAATTACTACTGATCACGAGGGCTCGGTGTACCAAGAAAACGAAAAGCTGATTTTTGGTAATGTGATGACTGCCAAAATATGAAGGAATACCAGATGTTATTTTAAAAAAAATGCCATTGCAGAGTCCTTGGAAAGAGAGAGTGAGCGAGTGTAAGCGAATAGGCATATGTGGATTTAACTAATATTCAAATGAAGTGTAGAACTGAAAAGAAAGAATTTGCAACAGTTTAGCTGTTCAAACCTCCTTCATGTTTCCACAGATGCCTGGTCAGGACCCTTATCAAATGCAGCAGTTTTGCTACATTTTCTGAAGAGCACAATGTAAATCACAGGCAAAAAAAAAATAATCCTCACATCAAAAAGATAATCAAGTTGAGATCTGTGCTTTTCTTTTTATTTGTTACATATATATAAATGCAAAAATTCAGTGTTTGTAATTTAAGAGACAGACTTTAATCTGAAGGCTTTACAGGAATGTTAGGTGAAGCTAGTAACAAGCATTTTCCCCCTCTGCCACCTTTTTTCCTTACGACCCTTGGTTCAGTTCCTGTTTTCGTGTTGTCTTTTCCAGCTCTTTGTCCCATCTCGCGCGTGTGTATCTGCGTGCCTGTGTGTGCCTCTCTGTATTTTTTTTTTTTTTTAATATTTTGACACACTGCTCCCCCTTAATAGGAATTCTTCCTAGAAATAGTGCGCACATTTCTAAAGGACCCTTTTCACAGTCCTTTTCTTTTGGCTCTAAAATGATGTATATGTAATTGGTAATTAAAGGTGCAAGCTCCCTTCAATATAAACAATATTGCTCAATGTTAGATCATTAAAGGGAACCGCAGCACTAAATAATTACCTTTTGCATCGTGACACACTGTTTGCAGGCACCCGCTCCCTTCCCAGCAGTCCCTGTTCAGCGCAAGGTTATGGTTACATTTTCACTAAGGCAAGGAGGCATCTTTTCATGATATAAATTGGTGAATTAATTACGTAGTATTGTCTTCAAACTCCTTTTAAACTTAGATTAAGGGGGAAAAGTTAATTAATGGTTTTCAGAACGAGTACTGTGCTGTGTATTTGGTAAGCTTGGTGTGAGTTAGGAAACCAAAGCCTTCCTGTGCCCATCGTTTGCTCCAGCAGGATGGTCCCTGCTTGGGCACTTCTCTGGGGTCCCCGTCTTTTTCCTGCTGGTGCTGCTGCTGCTCTCCGCTCTGCTGTTAGTGAGCTCTGCTGTAATACAGCTGGTAGATACACTGATCAAGTATTTATTCTGGAAGGCAAAAATGGGGGCGATTCTTTTTCTAAACTGCCTTTTTCAAGGCTCAACCATTTTTGTTGCCAGGTAATACATTTCACCTTCTACCTCTTGTCCCTTTCCTATGTGTTTTTTTTTGCAATTTGCTGAAGAGCGGGACAAAATGCCTTTTGTTTTCGGCTAGGAGGAGAATCCAGATCTGGATTATAACATCTGTTTATCTCAGTCTTACTTCTTTGAGATATTTGGGTGACTTGCTTTCCCCAGGAAATCCATAAGCAAACTGCTTGGGCTAATAGAGAACATTTTTCTTCCTATTCCTTTAATCCTGATTCGATTAGAGGTCTCACTCGCTGATTTACATACTGTTAGTTCCTCTGTTTTGTTCAGCCCAAATCCTATAGTCCTTGCAGAGGCAAAACAGCCTTAGGCAAAAGTCAGTGGAAATTTTGCCTGAGTAAAGACCAAGGTTTGTATGATTTGGCAGTTACACAGCAGAACAAGAGAAAACAAACTAAAACCCACGTTTTGCCCCAGAAATGGATGGTGATCCATAATTATTTTATAATGTAGGAATTATCTTCTAAATACCCATTCAAAATGCACTGTGTTTTATTAATTGTGAAATGAGAAGTTACTTATTTCTTAAAAACTGATGCAGGTCACTCAGAAATGCTTTCCCAGTCTTTGGGGGTAATGGTATGAAATCCACCAGGTCCACGGGCAAGACTTAAACAAAAAACTTTTATTAACCTATATAGCAACTGCAGGGTTATTTGACATCAGGAAAATAGAGTGGAAGATTTCAGGCTCAGCCAATATTCCAGTATGTTAAATAAGTGCCTCATTCTCTTTCCCACTGTACACGATTTTGAAACCCCGTAACTTCTCATGAGACTGTATCCTGTGTACCATACCCTTGCAAATAGTTTGCTGTAATTCTTGCTAATGGCTGGTCACTTAACCTTGCCGGTATCTTTGTAATGGGACAAGGTGGTGCTAATTTTGTATGCCACAGGGAGCCTGATCCTGCTTGTTTGGAGCACACAAGCTTTCCCCCTCTCTCTGAAATAGGAGGAGAGGTTTGGGTGCATAAGCTTTGCTGGATGGGGCCTTGGCCAGATGGCTGGGAGACACGGTGGGAATGAGAAGGTGGGATAAAAAGAGAGGAACTATTTCAGAAAGTGACTCGGGGCTCGAATGTTCGCAAAATGGCTCTTTGCTGATATCCTTGCAGTGCTGGCAGCAGTGGGAAGGAGCTGTCAGGAAAGCTATGCCAGGTCAGCCTTTCCATTTTGTTTCAGGCAGGCTTGGTTGCAAAATATATTGAAATCATTCTGGGAGAGCGGAAAAGCTGAAAAATAAAAGAAAGATCTCATCAGGCTTGGCTTCTTTGGGGGGGTGGGGGGAGGCTGGGCCTCTCATGATGCATCCTTCAGAGTCTGTGAACATTCAAAGCAATCTCTTTCTCTTCTCCCCTCATCCCTTTCCTCCCTCTTTCTCCTTGTCCATGTAAAGCAGAGGCTGACCATGTGGAACCGGCACTCGCCGACGAGGATGAGAGCCTGGCAATAGCAGAGCCGGGCGGCATCAGCATCACCGCAGGCGGGACAGACCCCGACTTGTTAACCTGTGGACAGTGTCAGATGAACTTCCCGCTGGGAGACATCTTGGTTTTTATAGAGCACAAGAGA
The DNA here is from genome assembly GCF_964188355.1 of Buteo buteo. Taxonomy (NCBI): domain Eukaryota; kingdom Metazoa; phylum Chordata; class Aves; order Accipitriformes; family Accipitridae; genus Buteo; species Buteo buteo. The sequence continues at coordinate 14,836,703 of NC_134176.1, forward strand.
AAACAGTGCAATGGCACTGGTGGTGCCTGCTATGAAAAGAGCATGGATAAGAGCAGCCCTCCCCCCTCCTCACGCGCCGAGCTCAGGAAAGTGTCAGAGCCAGTGGAAATCGGGATCCAAGTCACACCCGATGAAGAAGACCGTCTTCTCACGCCTACAAAAGGAATTTGCCCCAAGCAGGAGAACATTGCAGGTACAGCATGTTTTACACTCAATCAACTGCCTAGGTAATCTTTTAACGAGAGCCCTCTAGAAAGCACCATGAAACAGAGGCTTCAGTAACAGGTCTTTATAGGAGCCATCGGTCTGGAGGATCCTCACGGCTCAGCAGGGCTCAGCAGGACTCTCCACCCCATGTTTAATTCAGTGTAGCTATCTGCGCAGGGCCAGCTCCCAGAGAGAGGGGCAGCTCCCAGAGAGAGGGGCTTCTCAATCCCCTGGGAGAGCCAAGGGACAGTCTGTACATGTAGGAAAAAGCAGAAGGTTGGGGTCAGAAACCACTTCAGGAGCATCCTTAAGCAGGTAGCAGTGGCGGAGGGGTAGGGGACTTTGGTGAGATGCTCAGTTCAGTCCAGTTCAGATACCCTTTGTCACATGCAGACCCACTGGGAAGGAGTGAATCCCAACCCCACTGAATTCAGTGGAAAAATCCTCTTCCCACTGACCGCAGCGGGAAGAAGATTTGGTTTTAAGGTCTAAAGCAGGGGTTCATTAGGTCCTTGCTTGGTCCTTCCGCTGGGGTAGATGTCAGCTTCCTGGTCTGCACTGCTGCCTGTGCCGCCTGTCCCGGGTCTCTGCGCGTGGCTGGAGCTGGGTGGGCGACACTTCCATTCACGTGCACTCCCCAAATGGCGCTTTGGAATGTGGAGATGAGAGCACAGACTGGCCTGGGTGAGCAAATTGCAGGCATTCCTCTTCCTTAAACTCTCCTACGTGGTGCAGCTGACGTTTACTCAGCGGGCCTCCCCAGCTCAGAGGTGGGCAGGCGGTGATGGTATCCACCTGGGCGAGCTGCTGTGCAGCGGTTCCTGCAGAGCGCCCGGTGTGCGGCCGCTTCCGTCGTGCAGGGCGTTCCTCCCCTCTGCAGCGGTGAAAGGAAGGCTCTGTTCCCTGCTAGTGAGTGGGGGTTTTATCTTACACAGCAGGATGTCCCCTCAAATGGGCCTTTTTTGTTCAAACCGACTGTATCCCATGCAGAAGACCAGTGGTAATTTGTCTTTGCTGCCACTATCCCAGTTTCTCTAGGAGTTGCCCTATGGGATTAGATCTGACAGTCCAGGATCCTGCCTGTAGTAGAGATGTTCCCTCGAGGGGATCCCCAGAAGACTTATGAGAGGCTCCTATCTTTACAATTGAAGCTTAAGAGATTCCCGCTTTTAGCATTGGAGGTCTCCGAGTCAGTCCCCAGCATCACTGATGGGCTTGGCCATCACAAAAATGAGGATGTGGGCTTTGAACAGCTGCAGTCTTCAGATCTCCAGATGATCTGCCCCTTAGGAGAGGGCATAAGCCATCCATTGATGACCCTGTTGACTTCCAGGAATCTTTTTTGGGTGCAGTCACCATCTTGGCACGGGGCAGCTGGTAGCTTTGGGGACATCAGCAGTGGCAGCCTGTGCTGTAGCATTGTAAGCAACCCTACTGTAAGACCTGACCCTGTCCTTTCCTCATCCTTTTTCAGCTTTCCCCATCCTTTTGCAGTTGTGAGTGCATTTCTTGGCTGAGGTGACTACCTCATGGTATAGCAGCCTTGAGGGCTAGATTTCCTTCCTGTTGGGTGGGAGCAGAAGAGAAGTATTCAGGACCTTTTCTTCCACTCTGCTGAAGGCCTCCTGGATGGTGCTGAGCACTCTCCATAGCTGTTGATCTCTGTGCGAGCTGATGACACTCAGCCCCTTGCAGAGGGTGCCTAGTGCTTAGTAAGGTTGGTCCAGGAGACCTGTGCTGTAGTTGCAGTCCAGACCTCACCTCTTACTAATCTGTGCCCAAGTTCAGTCCATGGCGAAATACCTCAATGGCTATGCCCAGTGGAGAGAGTGCCGTCCCATCCCAGCTTCTGGGGGTCAGCATCAATGTAAGTCACGCTTTTGCTGTGCAGAAAGTCTGCTGGGGGAGGGGATGAAGGGGATGTTCACATGTGGAAAAGGCATAAAAAAAAAATTTTAAAAGCCAATCTGGAGCACCTAATCTCTTTCAGACTAAACTGAATATCAAATGAAAATATGTAGGAAAGATTTTGAATTGAGAAAAATAAAAGGGTTTATCATTTGATTGGCATTTTCTCAGCAGTGCATGGAGATAGGGACATCCACTAAATAGTGCAGTAATAATGCTTTCTCAATTAGGAGCCCAGCTCCGAGATAAAAAGGTGCAGTGTCCTTCCATATTTTTTTTTAATAGCAGCGGATAGTTTTCAATAGTAGGATAAAAGCCTCACATTACAGCCATGGAGGGTAGCCATGAAAAACCCACAGAAGTCATTCACTGGAAAGGCTTTAGTGGGATATACCAAACCCCTTATTTATATTTCAATAGAAAGGCTTTCTGCATTAGCCAAGAAAATCAGAATCTGCATTTAACATTAAAGGTATTTCCCAGTGAGCGGCTGTAGAGCATTGTTGTTAGATTTGTTAAAAAAAGAGACTAAATACGATTTCATAAAAGGGAAACTTAATCTCTAAGGCAGCTTTCTCCCACCCCGCCACCCCCTCCCTTTATTTTTTTATTTTTTTTGGTAATAATGCAACAGCCTACAGTATTTTTACTTTATATGTGACGAAAGATATTCTTAGCCTTTCTGTACTGTGACAGGAAGAATGAATTTCTTTATTCCACCAAGAAATATGTAAAATAATCCCTTAGAAGTATGGGGAGATATGTTTGTTCAAAGCATTTAAAATGTTATTTTAATCAAAGGCACAAAACACTCTACATGCTGTGTCAGCTAAAGGAGACCATTACATTTTAACAGCAAATCATGCTCTTTTTCCCCCTCCAAGCCAGCCCCCCCCACTTTGAAACTAACTTTTTTTTTATTAAATAAAAAGGCAAAAAAAGATTAAAGAATAAAAAAACTTCAGTGGCTCAAATGTATAAAGTAATTTAATATGGTGGAAGCATTAATTATTTTAGCTTAATTGAATTCTGAGGACTGCAGTAGTTGCATTTTTGTAGACAAGCTCTGTTTATTATTTCTTTGTGTAGATTAACAGTAAAGGAAACATAGATAACTTTCAGTTATTTATTGTAGAATAAATGTGTCAATTCATGTGTAAAGCAAGCTGTTCAAAGATAATTGAGTCTTTATATTTGAAGAGGGAAACCAGAAATCACCCACTCGCCACTCTGGCTCCCTGAAATATGCTGCCACCGCTGCTGCCCTCAAATAGGTTTCAGCGCCTCTCCTTGATCTCGTGTTATTTTTGTAGACCTTTTTATTTGGTCGAAATGATTTGTGTGGCCTTCTGCGGTGTGACTAAGCCCCCAAACCTTACAGCTTCCCATGGCTGAGTGCAGCAAGGGTACATCAAGCGCTGAGCTTGGCTCTGCCATTGCACCTCTCCTCCCTCTGGGCACGAGGATGTTGGGATGCAGCACCCACCAAGCGTTCACCCTGGCGCAGGGTGCTCCAGAGTCCTGAGCTCTTTCCTCCCCTCTTTTTTTTTTTGCCTTTCTTTCTTTCCTGGTAACTCTGCTTGCTTTGGTCACTGAATGCCTCTTGACCACAAAACAGACCTTGTGCCGCTTCGAGGGAGGCAGGTAGAGCTCAGGAGTCTGCAAGAATTTACATGCATGCAACGCAAATCTCCAACTGACATTTCTAGATAACTGAGGAGACAAAGGCAACTTTATCTCCACAATCAGCTTTTAAAGACCTTCTGAAAATGAAGTCTCTCATCTTTTCCTGACTTGTAACTTGCAAATCCAAGCTTTTCAAGGCGCTTTCATTTAGTTACCACTGTCCGTGAGGTGTGTGGTAGCATGTTAGCTGGCACTGGGAGGACGTGACTTGCTTAGGAGCAGTCTATCCTGTAAAGTTGTTTGTTTTTTTTTAAATTGGCTGACCTGTTTGAAAATCAGTTCTGCTCTTGTACAGACGGTGTGATAGGATCGAACAGATGTACCAGATTGTTGCACAGCAAAACACAGCCAGGCCAATGAGTTGGCTAGGAGTTATCAGTCACTGCTTCTTTCACTTCACTGCTGGCAGGTATTTTGGAAAAAATTAGTCCACCATTGTATTTTATACCTCTTTTTATCTTTCATATTTATTAGAGCTTGGGCATAACCAGGTGACCTGTCCTGGCTGAAGAAGGCCCCGGGGAAGTGGCTCCTGCTGTCCTTTGACTGATGGTATCGCCTGTCCTCCTCATGGCCCTGCTGGGCTCACAGGCCACCAGGCTGTTTGTTAGCAGGGCTCTCTGAAGCCATCCAGATTAAAGAAAAAGTACTGGCCCGCTTGTTTTTAATGCTGGATGGTTGCAGAGAACCCCGGCAGAGAGGAGGGGGCCTCCCTGGGGCAGGCACCACTTGGACCAGACCTTCTCCAGCTTCACTGGCTGGTCCACACGTTTGGGACAGCGTACCCTCGCAGACCGATAACACACCAGCAGCAGAGGTTCATTAAGACAGCATAGTTAATTTCTGCGAAGATGGTGCTAGGAAAGGGGAGGGGGTTGATTGGAATTCCTCGTTCATCCAGTCCCGGCCACCAGTGCTAGGCTCTATACATTATGTACTTGAACTAGATGTGCATCGTGAAAAAAGGCTCCCTGTCAGAGGCAGGATTTAACTGCAACCCCTGCTCCATGAATGTTCATTTCAGGCTTTTGAATGGTAAAACTGCCAGTGAGAGAAACTAAATAACTTGCATGTGCTGGAAGCCAGAGATAAACACCGCCGCAGGTTGCCATGAAATAGGCTATTTGATATATTTAGAATTGTTATTTTTCTCCAAATTAAGATTAGTTAAATCCATGTGTGTTGTGTGAGTGATTGTTAACTCAATGGCATGGATTATCCTTTTTTCAAATCATGACAGCTAATTATTATTGCTGTCTACCCTGAGACATTCACTTACAATGTACCATTATGGACCCGTGCACCCATATTAACTGTAGGACTCAGACAGCCATCATGATGCCTTCACACGTGAGCGGAGGAAAACACAAGCTGAAGCAACCTGAGGCTGGTGGCGGCGATGTCGGGCAGGTTGGGAAGAGGTGTCCTAAGCAGCGCCGAGCCGCCACGGGGCTTGGGGGCCATCGCCTTCCCGAGGCTGCCGCGGCACCAGGTCCTGCTGCCAGCACCTCCCCAGGGCGGTGGGTCTTGCAGGAGTGACTTGTCACAGCCAGGCCAGGAAAAACACTAGGTGAAGAAGAGGCTTCCAGAAGTGTGTGGCAACAGAGCCTGAGAAACTCGGGTTGTAGCTGCAATCCTTTTGGGGAGGCTTTTCCAGGCTTGTTTCTTCCCTCACGTTTGCCAGGCTTTCCCTGAGCACAGAGGAGTTACCTGGCGTCCTCCTCCTCCTCTGCAGCTTCACCAGGTATTTAGCAACGTGTTTTGCTAATTGGTGTTGCTAAGCAGTATGGGGGGGGGGGGGGAAGCGACACACGGAAGGTGTCAACCGCGGCTCCCCCGAGAGCGAGAGCGGTGTTAACGAGCAAGCCTCCTGCCCCCAGGGACCTCCGCTGAGGTCTTGACTTGGGTTGCGGGGAGAAAAACAAGCCGGGTGATCTCACCCAGAGCCCTGCTTGCACCCGGGGCAGGGTGGGGGGCACGTTGGGGGAGCCTGGCTCTCCTCCGGGGACAGGGCACCCCCAGCCCGTGGTGGGGGGGGTGAGGGGCCGTGGCGGCAGCTGCCCTTCCCTGGCTCGTCGCAGCTTCAAGCATGACGAGAGGCAGCTGAAACGCTGATGGCTTCAAGTTTTAAGGCTGCTGTTGAGGCCAAGGGGAGGCTCTCCAGCTGCTGCGATCCCCCTTTGGAGGATCCTTAGGGGGGCTGGTGTGGAGGACGGCCTGTGGCGGCCTGGCAGCCCCCCTCCTCAGCATGCCCACCTCGCTGGCAGTGAGGAACGGCAGGGCCGCGGCTGCTTGGCGCTGCACAGCATCTCCCACCAAGGCGGGGGTAAGCACCCTGCGAATCCCGGCAAGAGTTAAAGGTGAGAAACCTGCCGATTATGAAACTCTTCCCCTTGCTTGAACTCCACCGCACCCATGTGGTGTGGCTCCGGCACCCTCTGATCAGCCCCGGCCCGGGGGCCACCGGCCGCCCTCTCCCTGCCGCCATCTCGGCTCGCCCCAGCCGTGTCCTTCCCCGGGGGTCTGGCCCCACCGGGCACCAAGGCTTTCCCTGCACCCCCAGGAGTCAAGTGTGAAATTAATCGCACAGAGTTTTAAAAGCAGACTGAAAAAAACCGCTGAGGAGTATTATGCCCTCGATTCTCCCTGCCGGTTTTTAGCTTTTTGTTTTGTTCCTCTCACCATCCTGTTTTTCAAAGTTATTTTCTGCGCCCTGTGTGCGGTTAGCTGGACTCCCACGAGGCTGGGACAGCAGGTGCCGGTGCTGGAGGACTGGCGGGGGGTCTGGTTCACCCCACTCCGCCACGGTTTCACCTGGGGTAACTCCCCTGAAACCGGCGGGGCCATGCCAGATTGATCGGGTGGTGCAAGCGGGGACCTGCCCCGGAACGCACGGGGTGCCGAACTGCGACACGGGAGCTTGCTGCTGTTATTTTCTCTCTCTCCAATCTCTCTTAGTTATAGTCATCTTTGGTTTTACGTGTGACAATGCTAGGTAAAACCTTTTCGACAGAAATGCCATTTTGCAGGCTGATGAGAGGGGATTTAAGAAGGTCATTCAGTACACGTGGCCAGAGTCTTCTCGCTCTGGGGTGGATGTGTATCAGGAGCATATTAAGAGCAAAACTTGCTTTTTTGCACCATCTTGGCACTGCCGTTACCCTTCTTTAATTCAGTGGAAGGACTCTGGATTTACTCAGAGGTAGAGCCCAGTCAAAATGTCACCCAACAAAGTGTTTTTTTGCCTTTATTTAGGCCCTCTTGTGAAATTACTTGGGCCATGTGTGGGAGACCAGAAACTGTGTATATGTCTGATTATTATTAGCATGGAAGATTAGATTGGTAGATTTTTTAGACAACACTAATGGTAACTGATGAAAAGGCACTGGTCAGCCAGTCGTTACTCATTTTTCTTGACAACTTTGTGAGCAACTGTTAAGAGCAAAGTAAAAGTAGTGCCCAACCATCCCGTAGACTGCTTTGGCATTTGCGTGGATGTGACTAATAGCAATAGGTTTGTGCTCAGTGGAGTATTGACTGCAAGAAAGCAGTTTGTGTGCGTTCACAGGGGAGTTTTGCACTGCAATGTAGCCGAAGGAAAGCCAGTTGCGTGGAAGTACTATAAAACAGAAAAACTCCCATACAGATAGCAAAAGTTGCTGTTCCTCTCCAACGGCGAATAAATACATAAAGGCACAGAAATGGTTCCTTTGCTTCAGCAGGACAGAAGTGCTGCTATAGCGTTAGGCTGCCTCCCTTCGTGTCTTTTCCATAGATTGTTTTTCTTTCTCAGCCCGTGTTTGAACTGCGCTGCCTATACACACAGTGACCAAATCGGCTGTGACATAAAGGTTGAACCTTTCTGGGGTTTTTTGGAGATTGGAACATTTTTCTATCTAACTGGAGAAAAAAAACCCCTGTGAAGTAATCATACTTTTTTGTACAAGAAAGACTTGGATTTCTATGTCATGTCACATAACTTCAAAGGGCATAGATTTGGGGCTGAGTTTCAGCGCTGGCTTCGGTGGCCGAGTGGGAAGATGGAAGCCTGGAGGGTGAGAAATAGAGGAGAGAGGCCAGGTATAGAAATAAAACTGTGTGTCTCAGTGGACAACTCTGGAAGCCCAGAGAAACTGGGTAGCTCTCGGCTTGGGAGATGCGTGCGCTCACTCCGACGAGAGCATCCTTTTCAGCACGGTTCCTTCTCCCCGTTCCCTCCTACCCTCCAAATGGTAATTGGTGGGCCGTTCAGTAGAAATGTTATAAAAAAAAAAAAAAAAAAAAAGGGTGGGTGGGGTATCTAGGGATTTGGTGTCTAAGCTCAGGAGTTAAGCCGGAAATCCCAGAGATGTAATGAAAACAAAACGGACTTTTCACTCGCGCTGTGGCATTCTGGCAGTGAGAAGGCTTTCGTGAGCCAATGTTTTCATTGTAGGTTTTCTCGAGAGAAGTAGTGGAAACGAATCGTTAACCCCTTAACAGGAATGAATGTGGTTGCTGCAGCGGGGAAAGGAGAGCCGTCTTGGCTCCTAGTTGCCATATTGCAGAGCTTGGGGGTGTGTGTATGTTTGTGTGTAGTGGGGAAGCTGGGGTAGATACCGCTTGTAAGGAGTTTAATAATCTTAATGGCAGATGTGAAGTGGTTACTTAGCGGTTGTTTTTTCCTCTTTGCATGTATGCCTTTGCAGAAAGATTCGAGCGCGATCAGCACAAACTACCGTTAAGCCCAACAGCTCTTAAACTCGCTTTCTTCTGGCATTTGGTAGCGTATTTCTTGAGTGAGAAAAGGGGGACACTGCTCGCCGGTCCCTCAGCAGGGTCATAAAAGCTGCAGATGGAAAAGACCTACCAAGCGGCAGATCCCAGTTTTCTTGGAAAGTGGAAGTACAGGATGTGTGTCTGTTGCAGGCGTGTTACGTATATAGCTTTAAATGTCCAGCAGTCTTGGACAGCGTTCAGCCTTACAGGAGTAAGCCCCTTCATTAAAAACAAGGGAGTTTGGGGAGGAAGGGAAATGGGAGTGATTAATCTAATTTACCTTAACAGCCACTTTTGGTGAAGAGACCGTCTGTGCCTGTCCTCCATGCACTGATTAGGCTGCATTTTATTTTGATATTTTATTTCACCTTTTGATCACGGCTGGCTCTTACCGTCTTTCTCTCTCCACTCTCCCATTAGGGTATTTTATCTGCACATATTCTTGCAAGTGGTACAGAGCGTCAGCCCCCCGCTCTAGCTAAAGAGCATCTCATCTACCCTTCAGCACCTCGGAAGAGCAATTAAAACCATTATACACCTTCTTCCAGCTGCCCTAGATCCTCCGGTGCAGCCCTTGCGTGCAGGCTGTGGGACTCCCGGTGCTGGGCAGACTTCGGCCGTAATTGCAGAGCTGCTGCAAGGGGCTGTGTCTCTGCGGCTGACCTTGCTCCGCGCGTCTGGCCTCTGAATAGCTGTTTGCCTTCTTTCTTCCCACTTTGACAGCTCCCCCCCTCCGCACTCCAGCCCCTCGCTCTGCCCCAGCCCGCTCCTTGTCTGCTCACGCCGGGAAAGCACCGCGGCGGCCGGGTGTCGGTGGCTGAAATTGCCTTGGCAATGAGCAGAGCCCGAGGAGAGCGTCGGCTCTCCCGCACACCCCTGTTTGAAGAGGGGAAAAACGAGAGAGGAAAGACATACTGCTGAATAAATGATGGTTCTACATGTTTTTTATACCACGCTGCTTTCGTAATGGTCATTTAAACAAGGTGGAGTGGTGGGGGAGGAGAGAACATGACGAGACGGCAGACAGGGATTAAACAGCCCTCGTCTTTTAAGACATTTATTATTTTCAGCGTCAAACCTGTAGCCAGCTAATGTAACTGTAAAAGTCTCCTTTGAATTATTGGCGAGGTGCTCTGAAGTCTTCTATTATAGCTGATGTACTTGGGTGCAGGCAAAATCCAGATTTGAATTTAGCACCTACTTGTTTTATTTTCTTTATTAAACCAACTCCCGGCTCATTTTTTCCTTTCAATACCGGCTTTTCGTTTCCCGTTTTCTGGAGTTCCCTATTACTAGCTCATAAAAAGAGTTAGAAACTGAAGGGAAGTTTCCTGAGCAAGAAGGAATTTTTCTTTTTCCCTTTTTTTTTTTTCCCCCCTATGGCTTGGCCTGGAGCCAACCTGTCTTTCAACAAGTAGAGAGCCATTCCAAGTTGAAATTTATAGAGCAGAGTCCAGGTTCAAGGGCTGAAGCCCGCCAACAGCTCCAGCCTCTTTGTTACTGATTAATTCTGCAAGCGGTTCAGCTGGTTTGCTCACTTCTGCCTGCTCTTCACAGCACTGCAGCGCTTCCGAGCCGGCTGCCACTGCTTCCCCCTCCCCTGCTTTTCAGCAGCGCTTTCCCCCTTCACTGTAGAGCAAGCCCCCCCCCCCCGATTCATTTTAACCCCATGCAGTCCAAGCTGCACCGCGTCAGCTTGACGGTAAAATTACAAAAAAGCCTTTCCCTCTGCTTCCCCCCCCCCCCTTTTTTTTTTCTTTTCCCTACAGCTAATTTTAAACGTCTGGAGCTTCCATTTCACTTCAGCTCGTACTAACGATTACTTCTTGGCATCGTTTGGAACCCAAGTTCCCAGGTTTTAATTAGTTTACTCAAACGCACGCAGCGGGGCAAAATAGTTTCTTTCAGCTTTACCTGCAAAGGATGTTTCCCGTCTCAGCGAGGGGGTTTCCCTTGCAGAGGGATTTGAAAGGCAGAAGTTTTCAAGTGGTCTCAATATGGGGCCCCACAAGAGCGAGTGTGGGAGGTGAGGGGGAGAAACAGCAGGAAGAAAAAAGGAAGGAAAAAAACCAAAAAAAAAGACTTTGGGAAAGCACCTTGAAATGAGGATGGTCCCAATCCTGCAACAAACTGGATGTTAAAGCATAACCTTATTGACGTCAATGGGGGTTTTGCCATTGGCTTTAGCGATGGCAGGATTTCATCCTTAGCTTGCACCGAGCTGTAGGTACGCCAACGGTCCTCTTGCAGTCAGCGGGATTACTGATGTGCAGAAAGTTAAGCACGGCTGTAAGCGTTGGCAGGATTAAGATCTGTGGTGGTATTTTCAGACCGAGTGAAATGCATGTGGGAGGTTTTTAAAGAAGAAAGTGCATGGGAGTTTTAAAAAAAGGATAGTATAGCCGAGCCTGCCATTTTTAAGTGCCTTGGGGAAAAACCTGGGTTGCTATTAAAAATATCAGAGGACTAATGTGTTACTAATTGTGACACAATTAACTTCTTAAAAGTATTCGATTGTGAGTCCCAAGAAAATAAAAAGATGGGGATGAACAGCTAGAAATTTGGGCCTGTGTTTCAGGTTAAGCATTTCTTTTTTATTAACTAGAAATAAAAGCAAGCCTAGAGGTTCACTTTACTGTGCATCTTGGTTACTCTGCTCCTAGAAGTCTACCTTTGAGTAGCATATTTAAAGAATTAAAAAAGGACAACACCAACAAAAAGAAGCTCAAACCCAGTAGCTGTCTGAGACCCCTATATGTGGCTTTACCACAAAGCTCTTAAACTCTTGTTTAAACATTTCTCCAGAGCTGTTACTCGGGAAATAAAAATGTGTGCTGTTTGTCTATAGCAGATTAAAAGTTTACCTTTAATGTGACGGCTTCTCAAATCTAGTGTTGGAAACATGCCTCTATTTTATCGTATTATGAAACAGGTCTGGAGCAAAAACAATACACTTAAGAGAAAATGAGATAGAATTTGTGGGTTTCTTTCTTTAATGGTTTATAACCAGAGACCTTTTCTGTGTCTGTCTGTGAAACTTTTGTGCATACAAGTGGCCAGCACATGTAAGCCACACTTTGAAATTTAACAGTTAACCTTAAAAAATCTTAAGTTCAGCAAAATGGAACTTTTTTTTTAGTCTACCGACAGCTCTTTGTAATGATCTGGCACAGGAATCTAAAGTTGTTTTTTTTCTCCAAAACATTCATAATTTCAGCAGTAGAAAACTGAAGTATACCCGAGCTCTGAGAAGGCTCTTTCACATCTGCCTCCGCCTGTGTGCCGATTCCCTGGGGTCCCATTTATAACAATCTAACAAGATAGAATCTGCCTTTGAGTATCAGTAAATATGGCTAAAGATCACAAAACTGTACTCATAATTGTTCAAGACTAAAAGGCAGAATATAGTGTTTGATTAGCGTTTATGGTACAGGGCCTTTTTGCAGAAAGACATTAAAACAGTAACCCCCCAAACCCCCTAAAACTCCCCCCTGAGCCCCCACTCCAACCCCCACTGAAGGATGCTATCCTCATTGTGCAAAGTTCATCATTTAAGATGATGCACTTTATTTTTGTTGAAGCTGATTGAGGATACCTGATCGGAGCTGTTTCTTGAAAGGGATGCACAAGGTAGTTTTCTGTTAGCAGCGCTAGTACGCAGGAGCCAAGGACACCTTTGCTGGCCCCCAGAAGCACCCATCCCTCAGGTCAGGGGGCTTTTGACAGTGCATTCTTTTGGACTGGCCTCATCCTTACCACAACTGCTCTATGGGTGAGGAGAAACACCGTCAATCCTCAGTGGTCCCTCTCTGACAATTAACGTTCATTAGAAATATTTAAGCAGGAGGAGGTTACGGATGTAGTGGTGTCTGTCAGAGACCCCTAACAAAGGCACCTGCTTGTTTGGGAAGGACTGACGAGCTGGATTGATGAGGTCTCTGTTGGCACTGGAGCCCTGGAGCTGCTCAGGCTAGGGTTTGAGCCGGGCAACCGGCAGATTGCAGCAGGCGTTACCTAGGTGGGGTGATGCACTGGTTGTCCTCACTCCCTCAGTGGGAAGCTTGGGAACTCCTGTTGTCTTCGCTGTTGGGAGACTTCCCTGCTGTCTGGAAAGGTTTATTTTTTTGAGCGATAGAGGGTGGAGAATACAATACAGATGGATCTGTTTCTCTTTCATTAGCTCTTTTAAGACGCTTGTTTAAATGTGTTCACTTTGCTTTTCAAATGGTAAATGTCAGTGTTTCAAGTATCACTGTTAAGAAAAAAAAAAATATTTAAAAAAAGCCCAGGCCAGGACTTTGTTAAAATGCTGGTCAAGAAATGGCAAAGGTGACTCCGGACGTGCACAAAGAGGGGCAGATGTGCAGAAGAGTCGGTGCTAGTTTACAATCAGGGCAGAGCCCAGAGCAGGTCCTGGGGGGGGGAGCCAGCGGCAGGGGGAGAGCTGGGGCCAGCAAGAGGGGCTGGGTGCTGGCGACGGTGCCAGGGGGATGTGCTGGGCGGGTGGCTGTGACTTTTGCAGTGAAAAACCCATGTTTTGGGGAACAGGGTAAGGGTACAGAAAGAAGACCTGGAAGGGCAGATGCGCGTATGCTCCAGCGGAGTTTGTTTCTTGCTGAGGAAACTGTGGCCTTCAGGGCGAGGCACTAACTGGGGTGTGCAGAGCACCGCGCTAGCAGAAATACCACCCCAGCGTGCCATTATGGGAGAACCCTGGCACATCTAAAATCACGCTTGAATACTTCTGTTTCCCACCCTCCTGTCCCTACACTTCTCCCAGCCCTGGCTGGGTGATGGCAGTGCTGAGTGGAGCCTAAACCCTGTGCCCCGTAACCCTTCTCTAGGGCAGGTCTGCATGGTTTGATGGGTAAAGCGCAGGAGACCATCAGCCCTTTCTCCAACCCTGCAATCCCACCTTTGTTCCCGGCAGTGGAGCAAGTCCAGGAATTTTTAGTGCTCGTTGTTGTCGGTTTTAAACCTCCCATCTCTTTGCCAGCGCCAGCTTTAAACCGCCCACAGGAGATATGCAGATAGGCGCTCTCATTTCTCAGATGAGGCAGAAAAGATGTGAATGGCTTGATTTTCCAAAGTGCCCGGCTGCGTCCGGCAGGGTCTCGGGGCGGTCTGCCACACTCAGCACCCCTCTGGATGAGGCTGCAAGCGCTACCGTCCAAAATGACAGCAGGGAGCGGGTGATGGCAGCGGGGCTATGGCCTGGAGAGCCTGCCCTCTGGTTCACCGCTCACAGCCCTACCTTTTGTACGTGCGCTGATATTTTTGAACAAGCCTGAATCCCTCTGGGTCGCTGTGCTGTTAGCAAGTTCCCCCCCTTCCCAAAGTCCTTGGCAAAACGGTTGGATTAAACAAATGTGAAATCGCAGACAGGGCACCGGGGAGGGCGGCGATCTCGCCCATCCCCTCTCGCAGCCCGCGCGGTGCTGGTGAGGGTGGGTGTGGAGGATGGGAGGCTTCGTGCCACTTCCCGGAGCCTCGGCGGCATTGCCACCATGGGCACGGCGCCAGGAGATGGCTTCTGCCGCGTAATTGAATAAGGATCTAAGGAAATTTCACTTGTGAGCACGCGATAGGGCAATTCCCTGCGTGGGGAGATGGGAGCCCCGGAGCTGGGTGCCTTAGGTGAGATCCTGTCCGAGTTTGGCTGGATCGGGATGAGGATGGGTGTCGTTGCCACTGCTGTGGGTGTTGGTCCCAAGAGGAGCTGGGACTCCTCTGCGCCGCATCCGTGCAACTGGGTGCTGAAGAAGAGGAGGAGGCAGGGGGGAAGGGGGGGGGAGAAAAGAAAAGATCTGTGACAAAATCGTGCGACACCCACGTAAATATTGTTTGTATGAATTGGGTCCTTCATCTTTTGTTAGCAGCAGCTTGTTAATTAACAGCAGATTAGTGCTGCTTTCTTCTGACACATGAATATATTTTGGGCTAGAAAATACTTGTACTCAATAAAACTGTGTGACTGAACAATTCAGAAAGTACCAGCGGAGCGCCGTAATGGATTCCCTTTTCATCCCCTCCCCCCCGCGTCCTCCTCCTCCTGCTCTAAATGCAAGCAGATTTCTGCAGTCTAGTGCAGAAGAGACATGTTAAACACAGCTAAATAAATCATGTTTACTCTTGGCGTTCTTGGTAGTGAAAAATCTGTTGGCTGTTTTTACTTCCTTATTTCTCAGCATTTGCTTCCTACCTGTTTTTGAGCCCGTGCCCAGAAATAGTAGTTTTGTCAAACGAGTGGATTATGCCAACCAGCAGTTGCCTCTGCCAAGGAAGCTGCTGGATCGCAAAACCCGGTGACTTCTTTCTTACAGTGACACTGAGATTCGCCCCCCCCCCCCCCCCCTATTGGGATATAAAATAAAAGTATTAAAATGTGGAGAAGGAGAAAATGTAACCAGATCCTGGCAGTTTAAGAGTCCAGATTAAGGAAAGTTGAACTTCTGTTCCAGAAGCTGTTTGTGCAAGTAAGGTGCTGCAGGTAGCAATAATAGGAACCAGACATTTTCCCTTTCTCGTTATCATTCCTTGTCCCATTCTCTCCACAAATGGGTGTGGGTTTTGTTTCAGCATTGTTTTGTTGTTTTTTTTCCCCTCCGCAGAGTGCTTTACAGCTGGGAGTGAGAGGTAACTAAGCCTTTATTTTAACCAAGTCAGCTCCTGAACTCTGCTGTTTGCAGGCAGTGGGTGAGCTCTGGTTTTGGGGCTGAATTCTGCTCCTGACTGCGTGCTCCTGGGCAGCTCCATAAACCTCTTGCTTGAGTGAGGGCTGCCGAAGGGGCTGAGCTCCCTTTGTAATGTGGGGTAAATGCAGACGTGACAAAGCTGTGCACAGCTATATGTGCGTGTATGTGTGTGTATATATATATATATATATATATGTATATGTGTCACATCTGCTGTCATCAGCAGAACTGTGTTGAGTGGAGGGGAGTGTAGCCCAAAAGGTAACTAACTCTGTTTTGATGCAATCCTGGTTATTAAGCCCTCCTCTTTGACCTCAGGTGGCAACTTTTTAGCCTCGACTCCTTGCCACTGTTATCCCAGATGTCAGTGATCCCAGATGTGACTGTAACATGGATTACGAGCCTGGTGGACTTTCCCTGTTTGGTTTTAAAATTAGAAAAAAGATCCTTTTTCCCATCAGAGCTTTGCATGTATTTACTCTTTGATCACATTGGAAGGGCCTTATCCTGTCTCCAGAGGAGCTTTAGTTCTGCTTTCAGTGGTAACACGGATCTGGCCCGTGCTGAATATTAGCATTTTAATGGCTTACTTAAAACCCCATTGCTGGTACACTCACAGGGCTCCCGGCACAAGAAGAGTCCAGCTCTGGGGTTTTGCAAAGCGATGTCGCAGGCTGCAATGCCTGCTGAAACAGAGGAGTGGGGTTGGCCCATTTGTCATAGATTATTAGTATTGTCAATAATAACATGTCTACAGAAGCCAAATTAATTCCTCCTTCTACTAAGTCCAAGAAATGCCAGATCAGTTTCAGAACAGGGGAAAAAATAAACAGAATCAAAGTTTGTATGTTATGATTCCTCTGAATTTCTGGTGGGAATACTCTGCGACAGAAATGATATTTCCATAGAGGCATTGGCTGCCAGTTTGCTTAATTACATTAAATAGTGGTATAAACCTCGGCAGAACATAAACCTCTGTTACAGCCAGTCATTAGAATATTGAATCATAAGGAATAATGATACCAGTGCTAACGTGTTACAACAGTCTTTATTATATTAGTGATTGAAGTGTTATTTAAAAAATAAGGTTTGTTGTAGTGGTTTAGGTGTGCATGCATATTTTCTCTGATCACCTATTAAGAGAATGAGGACTGGATTTGAATTTATTACAGGGAAATAAAAGGCTTGCTTAGAGGAAGAACTACTAGATCGCTGCTTATGATTTTACAGTTTGATTCCGCTTGTCCTTAAGGAAGGTTCATAACGCTTACTGTAGAAATGCCATCTACATCTAGAAAATTAGGGTTAAAAGGACTACTTTGTTGAAACTAATTACAGGCTAGTTCAGTTTTTTAGTTGGTGACATTTTAGAGATTTTGCTTGTAATGCAAGAGGTTATAGAAAGATTTGGTTAGACTGTGATATACAGCAATAAGCTGCCATTTGAGTATATTGACATTTTCATCAGAAACAAAACAAAAACCCACTAGCTTTTATTTTACTGGGGTGATAGGTATGAATTTAACATTGCTTCCTCATCCTGACCATGAATGTTTGAAGGAATTCTTTTGCTTCACTTTGGTTTGTATAGTATCTCTGTTTTGTTACTATTTTTTTTTTTTAAATACACTTTCCTGGGTAATCAACTTCAGCTTCCATTTCAAGCAGACCTGATAATAAGAAGCCTTTTTGTGGCTTATACTTTTATATTATTAAGAAAGATGCTATTCTGTACAAATAAATTGGTGAATTGGGAGTTATGGGGAAATCTGGTCGAGAAAAAATATACCTCAGAAAAAATGTCCCATATGCAGAATGGTTCTTGGATTCTCGTAGTTGGCTTTGCTATTAGTTTTGTGTCATACTCTCGTACTTGTGTTTTACCTCTCCTGGTGCAGGGTTCAGTTATCCTGTCTAATTAGCATTGTGACTGGCCAAATTCTGCTTGGATCCAGGTCTTTGGGTGAAACTTTAATTGTGCTATGTAGCAGCAGGATTGGGCGCAGGTTTGCAACATGCTTCCTTGTGTAAATGAAATGTCGGTTTATTATTTCCCTTTTTTAACTTACATTGTAGTCTGAACTGGAGTCCTGGTTGCTGGTTTATTTGTCTGCTTTCTCTCGTTATTTAAAAGCTAGTTAATTTTCTGGCCTCTTTTCTATTCAGAGAGCATTATTTACTCAGTTGTGCCGGTGTCCAGTAAATTGAGGACTGAAGCTTTAGATCCTCCGAGTTCCCCATGTTTGGTGGATTGTTTTACCATCTCCAGTTGATTGCTCCGCTCATTTAATTTGACACATTCAGGTATCAGACTTGGGCCCGCTTGTACACACGCAGCTGGATTGGTTTTCCCCCCTGAGAGATCCAAAACTCAAAGGGAATCCTCATTTTAAAAATCTCTGTTGCTTTTTACCCCGTTACGATCGCTTGCTCTGCTTTGCTTGTTTAAGTTTTCTTGATCTTAGTGAAGTGCTCTGCTGAGTGTGAACGTGTTCTGTGCACAAGGGAAAACTTGCAAATTATAAATGTGCACGTTAACAGGACCCCCCCCAAACACTGTTATATTGCTTGAAGAGTAATGTATGCATTCACACTAGGTAGGTAGACTATTTTTCACACTGAAATTCAGCACTTATAAAGTGCCTACACTTACACTGCTTTTGGCAAGGGGTGAGCCAAAAAACAAGGAGCTGTGATTCTCTCCCAAAGCTAATTGTGTCTGTATATTAAGTTTGTCCATCTGTGCTTTGCAGGGACATCAGCATCACCTGATGGTCCTCCTTCGCATTTCCAGCAGTGAAGCAGTTAACAGTGCTGCTGCTTAATATATTGCTGTTACAGAGTCGTCTTAGTTTCCAGGACATTTAACTAAATCAGGTGGATGTCATTAGCCGATTTTCACAGATGGGGAGACTGAGGCACAGAGGGGCAGAGTGACTTCATCTGCCTCTCTTTTCTCAAGTTCCCTCCCCTTCCAGGAATTGTTTTTGCTACCGAACAGCTGCTAAAGCCTCATCCTGCCTAATTTCACCACTCTTTTTTTTTTTTTTCCAATTTTAGTGTGGGACAGGGAAAAAATTCAAAAATACTAGTAGAAGGCAAACTTCAGAGCAAGGAAGAGATACCTACCCGAGCAGCAAATCCTGCTGTTCTCTTTTCCAGAGGCCATATTCTGCCCGAGGATACATGTTTGCAGGGTTTGGTCCGAATGGCCAAGGCAGAGGAGAAATCCACCAGTGTTACTGATTCCTGCCTATCTGAGGCTCTTCCCTGGCCACTTCATTTTAGCCTCTTGACCACGTTCTTGTGGTCAAGCCCTCTGGTTATTTGTAGTGGTATTTCTCTCTGTAGCTGCATGTATGTATTATTTTGCCCTTTGGAAACAGCTCTTTCCATCCAGTGAGTTCCTTTATTAATTCCAGGGCCTGTTAAATTGCTGCAATCGTCTATTAGGGTGGTTATATGTTTCAATTACATCAGGAATATTTGTTGGTATGTAGAAATATTCACGGTATAATCAGGACTAAAAATTTTAATCCCCATGAGGATTTTTACAACCATTGAAACTCCCCAGGACTTAATTACAAGAGTTGGGGAACAAACTTGGGAAAATTGATGAACTGTTTATTGTCAACCCTTTATGCGTTTTGGAAAACAAAATCCACAAATCAGGGTGATTATTGTTATTTGTTAGTTTATTGTGGTAGCTTCTGGACATTGAAGCTCAGATCAGGGCACCATTGTGTTAGGCACTCTGCACCCCCGGAGCAAGAGGCAGGCTCTGCTTGGAAGCGTTTTGGGGCTGAACAGGCCAGACAGGCGAAGGGTGGGAAGGGGAAAGCCAAGCTCCGGGAGGAGACGTGCTGTAGCCTGGGTGGCTCGTGCCCTGGGGTGTGCCTTGGCCCCCCTGCCAGCCCAGAGCCCTGTCTGCAAGACCACCCTCCCGAGATGAGAAAACGCCCTGGTTTCCTATGTTATATTTATATCACGGCTGTTGATATGCTGTATTTACTTCTGCCTTATGATGTTTTAGGCCCAATCCTGCCCTTGTTTCCCCTGCTCTCGCTCCTGGTTGCTCTCATAGCGGAGGGATACGGTCCTCTGGGGGCAAAGCCTTGCATCGGTGGGGTGGGCAGAGGGCACAGCAGGAGGAAGCAATGAATGCAGCCTTAGGGTGGGCGAGAGTAATTTTTCTTGTGTGTTTAATCGGGGCGAGCCACGATATTTCACTTTTTCGCTTAGCTTCGTGTTCAAAGCACAAAGGCAAAGGATCCGGGAGCAGGTTTGGATGAGCATCAGGTGGGAGGGGGGACAGGTGGTCCTGCAGGAGCCCCCACGGGGACCCGGCTCATAGGGATGCTGCCGATGCTGCCGTGTGGCACCTGGATGCCCCCGCGGGCCTCCCACCCAGGCCCCCAAGCAGGTCCAGTGACAACCCACCCCCCCATTTCCTAAAAGACAGGTTTTGGCACTGCATAAGCAATCTTGCAGGCGTAGTGTGGGCTACTTCTGGGAATCCACACGGTCTCTTAGGTAAGTAGAAATCTCTACAGCCTGCCCTTGATGTCTGAGCCTCCAAAATGCCATGTGCAAATATGTGGACAACCTAAAATGTGGATTTTTATGCAGTGAGAAGAGTTACATGCGCAAAACAGGGTATTTATTAGGATATTTATTAACCACACGGGGTGTTCCAAGCTCAGTTTATTTATCTTTGTAAAGTGCTTCCAGATCTTTGCGTGGAAGGCACTAGAGAAATGAAAGGCGTATTATTATTATTATTGTTATTATTGTTGTTGTTGTTATTATTATTATTATTACAGCATCTAACTACTGACAGGCAACCACAGCTGCACGCTCAATTCAAGCCACTTAAATTTAGGGGCTGATTTTTACAATATTGACTCTTAATACTTTTTCCCATTGACTCCATATGCCGAAATGTGTGTTCACCTGCCCTGCTGAAGTATCATTATTCTCCAGAAATATGTAAATGGGGTGCTTTTAAAGAAAGGAAGAAAATGTGGCATAAATATTAAGTATTCACATTTATATGGTAGAACTCAACTGCCATTTAAGAAGGGCTTCAAAGCAACCAACTGTATGAGCTGGTAGTTGCTTCTCTGTCATTAAAAAAGAAAATGCATTGATTAAAATAAAGCCAAGGAATCTCATAGACAAAGGGTAACATTTATGGTGTTCAAGGGTCTGACACGAGCTACTAACAGCCCAGGAAATGGAGACCTGAGTTTCACAGTCGAGCGTTTTAATCAGTACGGTTGTGCACAGCCGCTGCCGCGTGTGTGTTATGTAATATCACACTTCACCCACCCACACACACCTAGAGACAACAGGCATCTTCGAAAGGTCTTGGCATTATTCAGAGGAAAGACTCCCAGCAATACCCCTGCCTGGTGTTTAACCTTATCTTTACTTATGTTTAGGCATTTCTTTTTTTTTTTTTTTTCCTCCTTCCCTCCCCTCTGTTTTTTCTTTCTCATGGTACATCAATAGTGGGTATTTTTGTATCTCCAAAAATGGAGCAGATATAGGGGAAAAAATCCCATTAGCTCCATGATGTGTTTTCACGGCAGCTCTGAAGGTTCCGGTCATGGCCGTTTTGTACATTTTGTTGCATTGTCCTCATGCTGTTATTATTTTTTTTTTTTTCTAAGTAGACTTGAAATGTTGCATTCTGAAGACACCAGCTAATTATTAAATGGTACCTAGCCTATGCTTTCTTTAGATTTTGAAATAGGAAATAATTAGCCAGAGGTTTTAAATATGTGCAGAAAAGCCAAATAGGCCTGTGAAACCCCAGGATTTAATAACAAAGAAGGTGAGTCGGTTTTCCAGTGCCCTAAGAGTTTGAAGACATCCTTACTCTGGCTTCTGAGTAACAGAAAGCGTTCAACCACATTTCATTGTGGTATAAGGTAGCCCTGAAGTTAACTGTTTTCCCAAAAAAGACGGGGGAAAAAAAAAAGGCTGTTGCTGGCTGCTAATTAGATGTATTTTAACTGCAAAGTCATTTTAGCAGCTAATATTGTTATTATGTGCTTCAGTGTGAATCCTTAGTGAAGCTATTAAACTGTGAGAGCCTGAACTTATCAGACATTTTGTAATGTGGCTGGATTTTTTTATCCTTCTTCAGAAACCTGTGGGGAGTGGAGGACCTTTCTGCCTCAGACATGGAAAACACATTTCTTACCAACTGATTACTAGAGTGGGCAGCTGAGACCTCCTTGCACCCTCCTTTTGCACTTTCTTTTCCCTGGCAATAATATTTCTTCTTTCTGTTGCACTCCCTCCCTCCTCTCCCAGACAGTGGTCAGACCCCGCGACGCACCCTCTAGCCAAGGAAAGAGATTTAACGGCAGGGACCGGTCTCGGTTATTTTGGGATACTTTCGACTCCTGCCTGTATACAACAAGTTGGCGGTTCTCAGTAGCCGGTAGGCTCTCAGCATCAGGCAAGCTCCTGCTTTTGAAAAGCAATAGCCCACAGCAGACAGTGGACTTAGCCATCATTTTCCTATTGGTTTCTCACCCAGGATTCTTACTTTGTAATTGCTGGGTTGGGTTTCTCAGGGTTTGGATTTTTCCCCCTGTCTTATTGCATCGGTTGCTTTTATTCTCCTTCGCACTCTAAAACAAAGTGACTGATACAATATCCAAACTGATTAAAAAGAAGGGGATTTTTTCCCCCTTTATTTGCTCAGATTTGAATTGGGTTATCTGCCTATCTTGTTTATGAAATTTTGTGCTGTCTTTTCTGCACAGACTGTGACTCCCAAATCTTCCACAGCTCCATTTCCATATTCCTGCGTGCTTGTTCTTTGTTAATCACTTGGCAAGCGCTTATTTGAATATTAAAAATTTCTTTAATCATCAAAGGCAGGAGCACAGCTTCATGAATATTCATATTTTTTTCCTCCTCAGACTGGATTCTAGTTCATTACCCTGCAGTAAAGCCAAACAGTCATCAATCGCGCTCATTACAGCCGCTGGCGTTTTGATTGGCTGCCTGCTGCTGGTAGCCTGCGTCCCCCATCCTCCCGCTCTCTTCCATGAGCTGTCGTGTACCTGCCAACAACAACAACAAAAAAAATATCAACAATGCAAGAATAAATTTCTCCAGTTGAAAAACAACTTTGCAAACTTGTCAAACAGTCCTCGTCACTTTTTTTTTTTTTGGTTTTACACCAAAAAATAATAAAAAAAAATTAGAAGGGAGAAACTTGAGCTTTAGAGATGAATATTTGTCAAGAGAGTTGACGTAAGTTTCATTTGCATAATGACTTTGTACTTCTGCATTAATAAAATTTGCATATGAAGCCATGTTAATTACTCCTGATCATGCTTTTTGCATTCATGCATAGTAATTTTCTCCGACTTGTGAGAATTAATGTCTTGGCATGGGGGGAGGAAGGGGGGGATTGGGGTACTGTCAAATTTCTGTGCCAGTGCCCCTCACTTACACTCTTTCTCCTTCTTGCTCACCACGTCGCTGTTCTTGATCTATGACTCATTTATGCATTATCATTTGAAATTCTTGGGAGAAAGAAATGTATCAATTCAAAGGGAATCCTTGTCTGCCAAAAAAAAAAAAAAATCCCTGAGCAAAATATAACAAGAAATCCCTGCCCTGCCCTCCTTCTTCTTTCCCCAGTGCCGCCTTTCCATTTCCAGCTTGAGCGAAGTTTTAGTTTCAGCATCGTAAGTCAGTGCAGGGGAACTGCTCCAAAACCGCACGCGTGTGCTGGGGGAAGAGGTAAAGGCTGGTGTGCAGGTGTGTCTGGCTGAGTGCTGGACTCTCTGCCTAAGTGTGTATAATAGCGTGTCTGCCTGTACCACTGAGTCTTTCAGCCTTTCCTGGGGGATGCTGTGGGTGTCCACCACTTGCAGGGTGTCCATGCATTGCTCTGCTAGTTGCTGTTGGAACTGGTTGTGCCTCTGTGTCTCTGTACTCTCTGTGTCTGTACACGTGTGTGCTTGTGCAAGTTTGCTTCATCCACCCTGTTGGTGTCTGTGTAAAGAGACATGGTGGAAAGATAATAATGTCAGTTGGGAACAGTCCGTATGAGAGGGTGTAATACAGATGAGACAACTTGTTTTAGGAAAAGCTTGGAAAAAAATCTGTTGGAAAGATTAGTGAATAGATCTGTCTTTCACTTTTGGATGTGTCTGTTCAAGGCTGCTGCAATGGTTCATGTAAAACCCATCTCAGAACATCTGCAGTACTCTCCCTGAACATGACGGGCACAGGGCAGGGTTGAGGCTGCAGCCTGCACTCTGAATTTGTAGCCATACACTGTTTGAACAGATGTTTTTCTTTTTATTGAAAGAGAGTTTTTTTAATAATGGAACTGAGCTTTAGTCTCTAACCAGCTATTGATTGATTTTCCATCACCAGACAGGCACAGAGACACACAGAGAAAAACTTGGTTCGTGCCCTGTTAAGTGGTTTACACGTCTGCCTGTGCAGCTGCCTGTCTGCCTGTGCACAGACACCCACCCAGGCACCCACCCAGGCAAGCACACAACACCCCCAGGGACACACCAGCTACATGCGGCTGCATTTACATACAACATGAACTGTAAAGCAAGGTCTCTTAAATTGAGATCGCGTCCCCTGCTCTGAACCACACTCTGCACCCCTCTGAATGTCCTCGGAACCTGAGGTGGGACATTGTGAACACTGCTTGTGGCTCCGTCTTTGTGCTTTGCTCGGGGACTTTTCTGCAGATGTGCCAGAGGAGTGTTGTGTTCTACGTATAGCATATCATATGGCCAGTCATGCCTAGGTTCAGGGAGAGGGACAACAAAAGGATGCAATTTATGCCTTGATTGTGGCTTTTGTCATGTTCATCTAGGCTTTTATGCTCATTTCCATCTTCTGGGGTCATGTCCAATTTACCTTATTTTCTTCTTTGCAAGTTTAAAAATAGCAGGGAGCAAAAAATTTACTCTTAGCCCTGCCTGGGAGTCAACATAACCAGTGAGCTACTGCCATGCACTGAGTATATGCCGAGCCTGTTTAAAGCATGAGGACAAAATTCTCCTTGACCATCAGCAATGCAGATCTTTTATTTACATAGTGACAGTCCCTGTGCATGTTTCACACTCATGCTACGTGCAAAACTCCCCTTCGCATCCATGCAGAATGAATGCAGAATATATAATTGAGATCTGCAGTGCAGGTGAGTGATTTCCCAGTGCTGACCCAAGAAGAAAACCGAGCCTCACACATCGTGTCAGCAATGTCCGAGCGACACAGAGCTGTGCATGTGTGCCCGCTCACCCCAGTCGGATCGGATATTTTCCTCTAAGACTGCAGCACAGTTCTTGCGGTCTGCTTTCCCTTAGTGCCAGTTGTGGCTGTGTCCTTTATGGCAGCCAGGGGCTTGCAGGAGTGATTTCTTTTTGAAACCTGTGTGCAACATGATGTGGTCAATCGGCTGTCGAATTCCAGAGACTGGCTGCCCTCCCTTGCCTGGTGCTGTGTGGGTTGAGCAGAAAACTCCCAGCACCGCCTTAGGATACTGTTTGTCTATCTACCTATATCTGTTTATCTTTTTATCTGTTTGTTTGTTTTGTGTTTGTCCATCAACTGTAGCAGTTAAGTTGAAGAACGGTAGAGTCCCCGTCTTAATTTTCAGTTTTAAATAGAGCCTTTATGGGGAAAAAATCCCACAGGAGAGGAGCTGGAGAGGTGAAACATGGGCATGTTCCTAGCAAACGTAAGCTTTGTGTTTCTGAGCACCGCTCTTATTCTTTCTAGAGCTATGAAGAGGTATCGTGTACCTAATGGTGGAGGTCTCCTTTTCTCCATGCCTTTCCATGAGGCCAGCGGATACGATTTCCCTCTTCATGATTTGCCACTTGAGCTGGTTCTATAAGACTGTCCTGATTTGTGACAAAGAAGCAAACCCTGAAGTGATAGCAAAGAGGAGGAGGGACCACCTGACTTGACTTCCCTTGTAGGGGCAGACTCAGCCTCCTGGTCCAGCAGGCCCATGATCTTTGTCTCTTAGTGCTGGACTTGGGAGTGGTGGTGGGACTCCTTGAGCATCTGCCAGAGTCTCTCTTTGTCTACTCTTCTTCTCCGTTACCAACCCTTTCCTTTCTGACACTAAGTTAGCACCTTTTAGATTTCCTCATATATACATCAAAGGACAGAGAAGACCTTCAGAGTGACACGTTCTGTTCCGTCCATTCGCTGGCAACTGGTTCATATAGTTCTTCCCGTAAATTTGCTAGGTACCTTGTTAAAGCGGATTGCTGGCTTGTCCCCAGTACCTCTGTTGGAAGGCTCTTACAAGATACTTTTGCTGCGATGGTTAGAAACCTCCTATTTGAAACCTTATTTCCTTTTTCACACTAGAGGAGATGTATTGGACAAGAGCAGGGAGGCCCTCCCTGTACCCACTTGGTGAGCTCTTAGCATCTTCTCGGATGCCTCAGGGCTGTGCAGATTGTATCAAATCCATTGCCAATGGACAGGTGGGACCCACCATCACTAGAGGAGAAGCTGTTGCTCTCAGGGTAGTGCTGCATGCTAGGACCCATGCACCTCCACATTAAAATGCCATGCCGTTGGGGTTGATGGTGCACCTGGCGCGCTTCATATAGCTCCTCTGTGTGATGAACTCCTTCAAAACCCGTACTATGGCCCCACAATGTGCAGAGGGCCAAGTGACTGCAGGACCTGTGCCCTTAGTCATGGTGGGGCCACAGACATGTCTAGGTGTAACCTGAGACGTAGCTGCCCTGTTGTCCTACTCCAGATCCTGATTTCAAGCTCACAACTTTCCTAGCAAGGACGAGTGCCCAGGCAGCTCAGCATAGCCTATGCTAGCCTAGTTATTTTTATAATGTTAGGAATATAAGATACAATTGTTAAGTCACTGGAGGGAATCTTTGTTACTTTCTGCTTGTTCCATGAAAAAAACAAACTTGTTACTCGTTTATGTTACAGTGGCAATAGAGTAGTTCATACACACACAGAAATCCATGTCTGACTCCAGCAGTTTCCACGTGTCTAGTGCACAGTCCTGCCCAAAATGCAGCGTAGGTACGATCTGGATAGTAGTTACCATTACCTGCTTGTGCAGTACTTCAAGGGAGATCAAACAGTTGCAAAAGCAACTGAGCCCCCAAAATAAAAAAATCCTTCCTCGTCCCAAAAGCCACAGAGATGGCTTCTATTTAAAACCAGTCCTCACAAAAGAGCACAAATTTTATCCTTGATGCTTGAAGCTCAAGTATTTACACAGGGAATTTAGACTCTTCACTTGTGGTTTTGGCAAAAGCTTCACACAAATGTTTTGCACTGGTGGTCTCTTAGCCATTTAAGATAAACGACAAAATCAAATGCAGTCCTTGCAGACTGGAGCGCTGGATGCTGTGCCAGGGATGAAGTATCCCCGTTTGCCTCACATGTGTAGCTGTCAGATCAACATGCAGGCCTAGTTTCCGAATCAGGACTCTCGAGGTGGAGAGGCTCCCTTTGAAAGTGTTGCTTTTTTAGGGTTGGAGGGAGCATGGATAAATATTTCTCCTTGCTGCCACGGTGTAGGCTCCTTCTGAAAATGTTTTTTCTAGGGTTGGAGGGAGCACAGATAAATATTTCTCCTTGCTGCCACGGTGTTTGTATATATCTGCAAGGGGCACACGTATGCACAGCCAGAATTGCCACCATTAAAAAAAGGAGAGCATTTGCCAGAAGATACCCCACAATTAACACACATATTTCCTGATCTAAATACAGGGGGAAACTGTGGTTTCTGATCTACCACTGTGCGGTAACTGTTGGCAAATGCCAGCTTTTTAATGGCGACCACTCCACCACATATCTTCATTTAGAAACTGCCCTTGATTAGTAGCTACCCTTTATTTAATAATTAAGTGGCAGGCATAGTTTTAAATGAAGGGGGTGGGATTCTCAGTGGATAGTGCTGTTCGCTCAACTTCCCTTTAAGCTCTGCTAATTCGTGCCAGCCAAAAATGCGACTCCTACCTGATTCTGCCTGTGTGTATGCTCGTGCGTATTTGTGCAGGTGTATATCGGTATTTAAGACTTGTGTCTTAGTTTTTCAAAGCCGTGGAGCTCAGTTTGGACTAGTGCCAGGAGGAGCGAGCGTTTCCAGCGGAGCAGGAGAAAACTCTTAAAAATACAGCTTTTAAATGGCAGGTGATTCCTAGAGGGGTTAAAAATAAATAATACGGTTGGAGGTTACAATACCGTCTTTTAGCTACCAGGAAAAAAGGTTGCTCCCTTCTTCACAGGCTCGATAGGGAAGCAGCCTGCATAATCGGGGCATGCAAAATGCACAACTGGCTGCAGCTCAAGCGGGAAGGCAGCACAGCATCCGCCAATGCTTCCTTCTGGGAGCTCGGCTCCTGGCACCTCACTGAAGCCATTTGAGCTCTAAGTCACCACACTTTGTCCGGGCTGGTGTGCGGAGCCCGCTTCAGCGGCGGCTCGGCAGAAAGCCTGCCCAGTTTTGTGTCGTCTCAATGCATTAACACAGCCGTAAAACAATAATCCCCCTTTTGATTCGGTCCCTGAGCAAGCGCCGGTGGCGACGTCTGCCGCCTCCGGCTCTGCTCCGTGCCAGGGCCGGCCGTTCCCCCCAACTTTGCCCCTCTCCGTGCCCCCTGCGGGCCCCCAGCCCTGGTTTGCGGGTCCCCCAGGTCTCTTCTTGCTCTTTCCCTGCCCGGCGTGAGCCCGCCAGACTCAGCCGGACCCAGAGAGGGGGTCAGACCAAGCGTGTCGCGCGTTAGGCAGCCAGCCCCCGCCTCGCTTGTTTCCCCTGATGATGCCTCCTCTGTCCCTTCAAACTTAGATCCGACTGACAGTTTTTTCTATTGTTTTTTCTCCAGGGCCGTCCAGGCCTGCAAACCTGCCGGGGGCTCCCATAGCTGCCTCCTCCCACCCTCACACATCCGTGATCACGTCACCTCTCCGCGCACTGGCCTCCCTCCCGCCCTGCCTTAGCCTGCCCTGCTGTGGTGCACGTGCAGTCTCAGTTGGCGGGACTCAGACTGAGATTCAGACTGAGACGTCAGGCACATTTGGATGTCATTGTCAGTTGTCAGGTAATAGAAACATTTTTTTTTTTTTTTGTTGCTATCTGAAGGTCAGTAGTGCTGCCAAGTGATGTCGTCTTTGCTGTGGGAGAGCTGCCTTCGCTGGGTTCGCGTGGGGAAGGCAGAGACGATGCCCTAAACCACCCCCCTCCCCTTCCTCCTTCCCCCTCCACCCTGGCGGAGGATGGGGAGCGGGAAAGGGCGAGCGACTCCCTCCGTTTCCCCATCCCTCCCCCCCGCCTGCCCACCTTCAGCTGTCACCGGCGGCCACTGCCGGGCCGGTTGTGCCACGTTGTGAACAAATGTCTGAGACTCCTCACCGAATGTGATACCCCGGTATCAAGATTTCTTCTCTCTGGGCTGTTTATTTTAAGCTTAATTGGATAACATTTAACATCTGAAGTATTTCCCCCCCCCCTTTTTTTTTTCCTCCCTCCCCAATCATTTGTATTAAAGGCTCTCCTCCGCATCCATGTGCACGCAGGATGTATGTGCTCCATGCCGTTTTCTCCCTCGCTTTGAGAAAATGCTCCTTGGTAACTTGCCACACATCCCTCGCCTCTCCCCCGTCAGCTTTTCTGTTCCTTTATTCCTTTCGGATGCCTGACTTTTGTCACCACGAGGAGGGGAAAGTGATGTGGAAATGAGGGTGCACCGAGCTAGCCAAAGAGGACACGGACATATTGTCGCCAGACCCCATCATTTCAGACCCAGCGATCTCTTTGAAATCAGTGGGTGTTTCTGAGCGTGGCTCAGTTGCAGGATTGGGTCTATGGTGAACTGCGGGCTGCAGAGGTGAAAATGGGGAGGATTTAAAAGAAAATACAGCTGTGGCAAAATCCACAAGTGTTTATGGAGTCTCACTGTGGTGGGCCAAACCCTGCAGCCCTCATTCATGCTAACGTGCGTGGAGTTTTAATAGGAAGTTCCCAGAATGATGCTGGATGAGTAATGCGTGAGGACCAGAGGATTTAGAGAGACAGCAACGACTGTCAGGAGTAAAGCCTTTGGGAAATGGTTCCTCATGTCCTCCTGAAGCCGGCAAAACTTTGCTGCTCTCAGCTTTTTCCTTCCATGAGCAGTGGTACCACCTGGCTGCAGTACGCTGTATCTCATGGGAATGTCCCCGTACGTCTCTCATTGTTGTAATAAAGTGAGACAAAAAGTTTTGCAAGGAATTTAAATTTGCATCTTGGAAGCCCTTGATCTTGAAAGATAAAGTATTCTCGGAAGGAGGCTGAGAGCTCTCCCCAGGGTCCTATTTCGACCCTGGGTGAAGCTGAGGGCGCGCGAGGAAGGCTCCCGGGCTGCCTGGGAGAGGCTCAGCCTGCACCCGGCCGCTTGCAGCGGGCGCAGGCACTGGGCTTGCAGCAATGCCCTGTGTGGCATGGTGCAGTCAGTGCATCCAGAGGATTTGGTCCGATTTCCTATCCGAGCTGCCGCATGCAGTTAGGGGGCGATGCTCTTTTAATCAGGCTCTCCTTCATCAGCCTCAGCAGATTGACCAACTGGCCTGAGATGGGTGTAGAGGTGGACTCTTCCGAACGGTGAGCCTGGATCAGAAAGTCAGATAGCTCCCCTGCCTCCTCCCTTCCCTCCTCCCTGTAACCAGTAAGCCAAAGTGGAACTGATCTCATGGTTCGCTGTCTCTGTCCTCACTGCTGCGGTACGCACGCAGGTGCCTTTGGTAAGCAGGTAGTTGTAACAGTGAACTGGATGCCCTGATTCCCTGTTGCTTCTGATGCCAGCAGCTAGTGGGGAGGGAAGCAAGTACAACTAAAAATAGAAAAGGAAGGAAGGAATAACTTATTAAAGAACGTGGGAAGGCAAGGCTTTTGTACTTTGAGTACTTTGAGTTCTCACTTTGGAGTTGTGCGCTGTGAGTTTTCAGAATTGCCTGTTTGCTGGGAGAGCGATGCCAGCTCTGTGGAGAGAGAGACCTGTTATCATGGCTTCCTGTAATTACTGCTGCAGTCTGCAGCACTTAGAGAATAGGTTATATCAAAGTGCATGCTACATGTTTATGACAGTAGTTGGTCAAGGTCTGCTTGAAAGAAACATTTGCTTCCCTTGAAAAAGGAGATTATGTCTACTTAACCCTTTCTTAGCTCCCATAGTATTCACTGTATATGAGCCTGGGCTTGGTTTAAACCCTGTGGCAAGGGTTACGGGATTTTTCTAGCCCCCAAAATGTTTTGTGGAAATGAAAGAAAAGTGAGTTCTTTGTGTCGACTAATAATCTGGTGACGGTCCCTGCATTGTGCCCTCTTTTTTAATGTAGACATTTACAACAGTCACTTGCTCCAGCTTTAGAGATCTGCTTGTCTCTCTGACTTGATTAGCCTTTTATTCTGTCAGCCCTGTTCTTGCTTCTGAGGAATTGTTTCCTTCTTTGAACAAAAGCCATCAACAGTTCCCGCCTCTCCTCCTCCTTCATCATTTCTTACCTTTCCTGTTTTTCAGCATTGAGGAGCTGGATTTTTTCCATGCAGTTCTCAAGCAGGCTGCAACTCTGAAGGCTTGAATTTGCAGGTTCTCCAGAATCTCTGCTGGCCACTCACAAATTGGGCCCTCAAGAGTCCTAGCAGTTTTGTGCTGGAGAATCTAAACTTTTGGCTGCTGGTGGGATTTGGGGTATGCATGTGTGAAAACTGCATTTGGAAATCTCCGACTTAGATAAGAGCTATTGCCTGGAATGCTGAGTAACGTTGAGTCATGCACAAGGGAAGTCACGCTGCCTCATCCAGAGCTGTTTTCGATCTTTAGAAAACGTGCTGCTGATAGTAGTTTCAATCACAGTGAATGATGCTGTGAAGTCTGCTTGGGTGTCGACTGTCGCTCGGCCGGTGCTGGTTGTGGTCCCCTCGGTCTTTGTTCAATTCTTTGTGGTCTTGCCACCACAGGATGAGGAATTTGTGAGTGAAGGTCTATGTTTTTCCATGTGATTTAAAAAAAAGTACCCACCATTAGAACAATCTCTCTCTCAGTCTATTTATTTATTTATTTTTTGCCTCAGAGGCTTCTGTCTGCTGAATTGGGTTCTCCCATTTAAATGTGTTTAGTGCCTATTTAATTAGAAGTTGGAATAGAGTCATGAAATTCACAGGGTTGTGTAGCTTGGATCTAAAATATGAATGGGCAAAGCATTCATTTTGCTTTACCCCTTGCCAGATTAGGGTACTTTTTTGAGCCTGCTTTTTATTTCATTTCAGTGAATTGCAACTACTCAGGGTAACTGTAAAACATACACAGGTTTTTTTGCATAACAGAGACATGCAAATGATTGTTGAGAGACTTAATTATGTAAAGAAAAGTATATGCCCGTATGCATGCACACATACACTGCAATGCTTTTTGTGGGGCTATTTTTTCACAATACGTCTTTATAAGGCTCTTTTTATGATGCTGATTTATTAATATTGTACATTAAGGCTTAAATTGTCAAAGCTGCCTAAGAGATTTGGATGCCCATTTCCCATTAAAGTTAACGAGAAATGAGCTTTGAAAATCTCAGTGCAGAAGTGCATAGCACTTTACAGTGCGCTCTCCAAAGAAAAAAGTCCCTGCCCTGAAGATCCTACAGTGCAAAAGCCCCAGAAATGGAATTATAATCGGCATAAGACAAAGGGGATTGTAATGGCACAGATAATTTATCCCCTACGCCTGCATTCACATATATTCGTGATCCAAAATCTTTGGACTTGGGCCCGCGAGTGAGGGTTTTATATACCTCCGTAAAGATAATTAAATCTGTCCAATACACATATATTCAGCTAACCAGTGAAACTGCTTCCTTCCCACATGTAGGCTGATGGAAGGAGGTGGAAAGCAATTATGATACTTAGTTGCATATATAAAAACAGCAAGTGGGCATGGACAGCAGTGATTAATGGACAGGGCTGTGAAGTTTAAGGTCTAAAATAGAGGAAGGCATGGGGCCATAGCTCAGAAAAGAGGAACAAGCTCCTGTTAATTCAAGGAATCAGCTATATTAGTCATTAGGACATTCTGAAAATCACACAGTCATCTTGTAAAGTTAATATCAATTTACTTGGCTACTGAAATTCTACTTACTGCATCATTTAACTAGTCTGGTGTTTTCTTGGCAAAGGTTAAGGTGACAGTAAAGATAAAAGAAGTACCTGTAAGTAAATAATAGATTTTAAAAGAATA
Source organism: Buteo buteo (assembly GCF_964188355.1). Classification (NCBI taxonomy): domain Eukaryota; kingdom Metazoa; phylum Chordata; class Aves; order Accipitriformes; family Accipitridae; genus Buteo; species Buteo buteo. The sequence goes on from NC_134176.1 coordinate 14,869,224, forward strand.
CTTTTCCCTCCTTCAATTATATCACCAAAACAATTTTGTGTTGGTTTTATAACTGGAGTCAGCCAATAAGAAGAGTTAGATTAGACCACCCTGCTGTAAAAAGCTTGATGCAATTAATACAGTCTGTCTAGAAAGCAGTATTATTTCAAAAACTTTTATGTTAATGATATGGTATGCACTCGGCACATTTCTTACTAGAACAAGAAGCAAGCTTTTGTTCACTCCAGACTGGGTTTTATTAACACAGGAGGATCAATGGAAAACAAAACAGTAATCAGAGCGGAGAATGCAAACTCATCCAGCAAAAACCTACTAAATCATCAAGTCCCAGGACGATAACTTATATTTTACTCTTCATTATTTGTTGAGTGGAATCTCAAAAAAAAAAAAAGTCCACTAAAACTTGTTTTCTGATCAGCACTGGGTGCTTTTTCGGGAGGAGAAAAAGGAATTGGGTGTATGTGTCTGAGGGCAGACAAAGACCTATAGTTTCCCTGAGACCCTTTGTAAATGTATCTTTTCATTTTGCTGCATAAAGAAGAGGTTTGCATAAAGTACTGGCTAACATTCAGGAGAGATGTCCCTATTAGTCATGGTTACATGTATTTATTTATTTTAGTGAAATATTTAATGCATGCTATAGTAGAATTGACTTTGTGGACAGTACTTACAGAGTGCAGGGATGTGTGAGAGATATATATACTAAAACCAGTAATGCATCAGTCTGAGTGTATGCATCCATCTTTTCATCTATCTATCAATCTATGTGTTCATCCATCTATCCAAGTATTAAAATCATATGTGACCTGTCTGTCTATGCAGCTGTCTCACCAGATATTAAAATCAGATCCAAACTCAAAATAGATGGATCTAATCACAGACTGATTTTTTGACTGAATGGCATGTTTGTCAAGAGGCAGCGAAGAGACCTTAAGATGGCAAAGAGGCGACTAAAATTAGGGTGCTGCATGGGGCAGCAGCGCTGGCAATTTGAACGTGGCTGAGGCTTTGTTCTAGACAGATGCCTGATCACTATAACTTTGTAAGTCCTAATTATGTCAAGTTAAGAACCAGCAGGAGCAATAGCGATATTTAAAGGTGCTTTAAAGTGGATGCTTGCCATTTCCAGACATCCCAGGAAAAAAGAAAAGCCCTTAATTGCAATATTAACGGGTGGAACTGAATCTGGTAGTCTCGGGACAAAAGGGTTCAAGGCAACGTTGCCTGCAGTAAAGACAATGGCTCCAACATTGAGAGAGTTAACTCGATCGCATACCACTATGCTGAGCCCGAGAGTCTGAACTCTTCAAACGCTCCAAATGGAGAGCTAAATCAAAGAATCCTGTTTCAAATCCATCCAAGATGTTGCTGTTTTTCTCCTCTGACAGGAGAAGCATTTGGAAGTGCAGTTTCTTTCTTTTTTTATAGCTGTCTTAAAAAGGAGTTTGGATGTTTAGCACAGCTGGTGCTCATTACATTATGCACTATCAATAAAATAGCATGTGTAATTAATTTTTAATGCAGTGCTGTATGCAGCGCTTTAAAGCAGTTACTGTATGGGGAGAGCCGACACCGGTCACTGACATCAGAAATATTGAAATAGAGGGCTAGATTTTGCATTTTTAAAGGGTGTATGTGCAAGTGGGGGAAGGGTAATTCCCAGCCAGCAATTCTCTGGCCACAATCAAATTTAAAAATATAGGAACAAGATGGATGAAGGTGATTTTATAATTTGCTTATTGGAATGAACAAATTTATTTCCTTTTAGAGTTTGCTGAGTGATGGCTGGGTTAGGAGTAGGTGACTTCAGAGTATAGGTAAGCACCAGGGGACCGCACAGAACTGATCCATCTTTGTTAAAGCACGAACAGGCTTTGGTGGTATCAGGTGGGAGATGAGGCAAAAGGGGAGGTTATGGGAAAACAAGGGAAAGACATTTCTCTTTTATCTCATTGAGCAGGTTTTATTTTACAGGGCTCCTTTCTTGTGCCTTGTTGTTCCCATTAGGAATAACCCCCATTTTTTCCCCTTGATTCATTAAATATTTGGGAGTATCAGTAGTTTGAAAGGGAGAGAGTAGCTTGGTTACAAAGAGGCACCACTGATGGCAAGGTGCCTGCTGCTCTGACAGAAGACCCAAACAAATCACAGGGTCTTCTATTTTCTTGGCATTGGTGCAGCACTTTCCAGAAGACACCAGCATAAATAAAGACTGCTTTAATGGGGTGCGGTAGGCAAGGTTTGGGCACTGCCGTAGCTTTCGGCAGCTGCTATGTCCAGAAACACCTCAGTTGTCTGAAGGAGGAGCAGACCTGGTTTTGAAGTTGTAGCATGGTGCGTGTTCGTATTCAGCAAAGGGACAGGAATGGCTTTCATGTTTCTGCAGCAGAGTAACCACCAGGGATGGTTTGCAGGATAGGACCAGCCTCTCCTTGCTGCCACCCTTTTCAGGGAGTTGAATGCCTCTTGGTGAACACTTCCTAAAAAGAGAAGAAATGAACTGCAGGAAGAGAAGGAAGGAAGCAATCACCTACAAAGAGACAAAATTAGGGGTAGCGTTTGTCAGGTGCCTTGCCTTTTTGGTTGGGCAAAGCACCAGCTTTCTAAGAGCTGATTTTTTTTTAATTTTTTTTTAATACACGTGCACGAGGCATAAATGTTTGCAATTATTCTTTCTTTCTCTCAGTAAATTGCTATTCATTTGTACATAGCATATGCTAAACAGTTCACTTGTACAGCCTCACCTGGTGTATTCAGGATGGAGTTTTCTCCTGCCCCTTCAGCAGTAGCTTTTGTCATCACTTTTCTTCTCACTTTCTGTCAGATACATGCGGATGTGTTTGTGTCTTTGAGCCAGGAAGTGAATTGGGCTGTTCAGTTTATGAGAACAGAGATAAATCTCTTGCACACAAATATAATGCTCAGTGTCAAAGGAAGTAGGGCGAGCCATGGTGCATGGTGTAGGTAGTTGTGATGAGAACCACTCTTTAGTTCACGAGCCAGAGTGGGAAGGGTGGAGGCAACAGTGAAGCATTGTACATTTTGTAGTGAAATAGCTTTATTTTTTTATTATTTTTTTTTTATTTTTTAGAGGAATTGGATCCCATATTCCTGGGGTGGCTCAGGTTTAGGCCAGAGAACTGCAAAAAAATTGATCCATGTCCCTCCAGAGCTGCCTAATTCAGAGGACCCGGGTTCTTTTTTCTTTTCTGAGTGCTTCATAAAAATAGATGAAAGGAAGAGTTCTGTGCTCAGATGGGATGCTTTATGTTCAGAAAGGGATTTGAGTCAAAGAAGCCACGCTGATCCACCTTGCGTGTGCCCCACTGGGCTCCTGTATGTTGCATGTTGGGCCTTCTTTCTGCTGAGCAGTAAACAGCTGAGCAACTGTTAGCAACGTAAGTTTTTTATGCTGTTTGCTTTCTTTTGGACAGGCTATTTCCAAGCATTTTTGCAGTACGTACAGAAATCTGGTAGGCTAGAGTATGGTAGGCTAGAGTATGGTATGTGCCTTTTCTATCTTTATTTCCCTCTTGTTTCTGTCTTAATCAGACAATTTCTATGGGTCCCTGTTCCAGATAATGCAACCTGCCATAGCACAAGCTGGGGAAGCCAGGTTCAATGAGTCAATAAAGCACGCACTTGGAAGGAAGCAGGCAAAAATCCCACATAGCGAAGGTTTACATTTTTTATGAATTCAGCTGTAAGAGTCAGAGGTCCTGGGACTTCTGGAATGAGGTTAATGCAGTCACTAAGTAAGGCAGTAGGAAGATGCAGGCGCTGGAATGACACCGTGAAATGGTACTTTCTAAATTATTGTCTTTGCTATTAGAATAAGGAGTCTCTGGTTAGAGAGAGGCCAGTTTGCACAACATACCTGCAGCTTTTATGCTTGTTTAAACATCATTGGCTATTTGGAGCCAACAGTAAATGTCTTATTTTCAGTACATCCCCTGGCAATGCGAGGGGAGCATCCTATCCTTTCTGTGTGTCAGACTGTCTCCTTACATGTCCTGTATTGACCTAGATTACTTCACGTGAGACCCAAATCTAAACCTGATCCTTACGTCTCTTCCATGGCTGCGTGACAAGCGTGTGCTTCCAGGACATGCTGTACCATGCCAGCAGTCCATTGAGGGATGTGATAGGGACCGCCTAGGGATGCTTAGCTGAGCATCTTTCTAGGAGGTGTTTTCTGACTTTGGTGGCGTTGTGCTGTTATGCCAGCTGTGAACATGGTCTGTGAAATTCAGGGATGTACAGAGATTCAAATGAGAATCAGGGTATTGTTGGGATATACGTACCATTTAAAACTGTCCATGGCGATCAAGGTAAAAAAAAATTCATGGAACCTTCTAAGACCTCAGCATAGCACCAGCGCCCTTTGCCTGAGGGGGAACTATTTTTTGGGTTTGCATCTTCTAACAGAGATTTGGGTTATTTTTTCCTCTCCTCTGGTTGAACAAGGAGAGAGTAAGTTCATTTATTACGGCACAGACAGGCTTATAATGCAAAGTCTGTCCAAAAATTAGGTCTGAGTGTTTACGGATTGATTAATCCAAATCCTTTATAAAAAATGTGTGAACTGTTGATTAAACTGGGAATAGGATCATTGTGGTTTTGCCTACAGTGAGGACAAGATTAGTGAGTAACTCTACCTTTCTGCAAAACCTTATAAAATAGAGTAATAATAAAAAAAGACGTTCTTTCTCTATTTTTTCTGGTTGTTCCTTAAACCGAACTGTAATACCTTCATTGTAAATTTGAGGTAGAGTCTTAAAAAAAAAATCCTGTGAAATTGCTGTAAACTCCCTCCCAATTTCCTTCATACTTTCTCTGCACGTTTTCCACGAGGAGCAGTGTGAAAGCTGCTGTGGTGCTAGCCCCTGCCTCCACCACCACTGTCAACGTTCATTAGTGCAGTTGAGCACACTCATAAATGTCTGAGCTTTTCCCATATTTAGAGCCCTCTAGCCAGCAAATCTTCCCTTCTGCTCTCCTCTTTCTGGTGAAGAACACAGTGGTCAGGGTTTGAGGTGGGCACTTGAGGTATAATTTTAATTCTGTGGCCTGGTATCATCCAAAGCTGTAAGGCAGAGTATGAGTGTGTGGGAGACAGTACTGCCAGTGCCTTAAATAATTTGCTCCTTGCCCTTTCCTGCTAAGTTTGCCAGTCCGTGTCTTGTGATTATAAGCTGAGATTTCTTAAATTTGTTTTCTCCTTAATAGGTAAAGATGAGTGAATGCTGTTTCTCACTTTCTCCTCACTCTTTCTTCACAGATGTCTTTGCTCTCTGGGGCCGGCTGTGACTGCCAGGGAGGTATTACCCAGGGATTTTATTGCCCCAGGGTTAGATTTGCCCCGCTGCATGGCAGCATGGGGCTGTGTTGCATGTAGCTCCCTCCCAGCAAGTCCCAGTGAGTCACCATCCTGCTTGCTGGGCTGTCTGATGGGAACAGGCTGCTCTGTCCGTGGCCACTCTGGCTATGGAGCTTTTCCCCATCTGCACCATTCCCTTCCCCTGCTCTTCCCCAAACTTTCATACAAATTTCTTTTTTTAATATATAATTTCAACTTTGCCGTCAGGTAGGTCCTTCATTCCTTGCTGTCACTGCCAGTGGTCCCTACAGTAATAATTACAGCATTTTTTTCTAAAAAACAAGTCCAAAGTGAATTTTCTGGGTTTTGTGGGTTTTTTTAACTTCACATTTTTTTAAATGGAAATGACTGCTGAAAGTAAACACAGCTTGCAACGTACAGACTTATTGGGCCAGCATGAATTTCCTTAATAAGCTGGGGTATGCATGTGTGCGTGCGCGTGTGTTTTTTTCCCCCTTAGACCTTGGAATAAGAGTGCTGTCTCTTTAAATCCTAACTCAAACTTTACTGGCGATTTTACAGAGCCTGGTTTCATTTATAGTGGAGCCAGACTTGCTGTGTGAGAGCCGTCCGCATGCTGGAATTAGTCTTAAGCTTGCTTCTGTGGTGTTGCCAAATTCCATGTTTGTGTTTTATTTAGAATTCTTTTCACGGCCAGTCGAATCTGTTCAGGCACACATAGGCAGTGTTGCGCCCCATGGAGAAAATAAGCAAGTTTGCGTTTTCTTTGGCATAGGCCATGGCCACAAAAGACTGCGGTCTAAAAAAACATTTTTTAAAAGCTATTTTAACCCATAACAGATGTATAAAGTAGGCACACGCATGCCAGCTTCCTTAGTTTTAATTAAAAAATAATTACGGCTTTAATGGGATGCTAGTGACAAATTTGGATGAATGGTGGGTGACATTATCTCAAGGCTTGCTTCAACTTATAAATTAGTGCATTTCTCTTGGCCAGTGGTACAGATGAAATTAAACGAAGGAGCAGATTAATATTTCTTAAAGTTACATTGAACCAAATGAAAAATCAAATCAAATAAAAAACCAAGGCCCCTTTCTCCCTCTCTCGCTCAGATTCCCGTTTGCATGAGATCACAGAACATGGAGGAAAGGTTATTCTCCCTGGCTGATAAACGATCTGGCCAACGATAAACTGGGTTTAGGTTTGCAAGGTACCTGTCCCTTTCGTAATTTCACATCGGTAGCCACATCACCAAATTATTGTGATTAATGTCAGCAGGCGCTTCTATTTATAACCACATCTAACTAGCTAACACAGTACCTCCGAGCCAGGAAATCTTAAATATAAAACCATCCCTATGTGCTGCATGTTGCATTGGTTCTCTCTCCATACCTCGGCTAAGTGGCTGCCTTTTGGGCTGCGATGCCGGCCGTGATTCTTCACATCTTTAGGCTATTTTCAATTTGGGGCTTTTAAGGCTCACCAGAACTGGGCTAGATGCACAGGCTCGCACAAGTAACAACAGTTTATATTTATGAAGAAATAAACAAAGGAGTAATAAACATGTAATGAGCTAACCCCAGATGGTATCTCTGCTGTTATTACAGTCAGGTGTATGCAGAGCTGGGGAAGGGAAAGGGAAGGATCAGCATGGGAGGCTGTGGATATTGAAGGAGGAGGAGGAGGAGAGGCCTGACGAGTTCACTGGAAGAAGGGTCTTCCTCCTTCCCGTGCAAGCCTCCATCCCACCCATGGACACCCTGAATAGGTGCTGAGAGGAGAGGCGATAAAGCAGCACAGTTTTTTGGGGCGTGCAGCAGAAGCACGTTTCCTCTGGATCTGCTCATCCCACCCTGGTGCTTTCCAGCAGCAAAGGCAGCCCGGCACGGGATGGGGCTTTCTGAACGGGAGCAGATGATTGGCTTCATGATCTATGGCACAGGCAGACGAGGATCATTTTGTGTGTGGACAGCCAAACCCTGCTTGCCATTCTTAGACATATTCTTTCATGAAACTTCTCATCTGCTTAACATTTAGCCCCCTTTATAAAAAGACCCTGAAATGCTGCTGATACATGTAATCTAGATGGTCCGAGCTCTTCACTTAGGCATCGCCAGTTTTCTGTAACAAACATGTTACCTTGTTTCCTCATTAAAAAATAAAAGCAATTTTTCGAAAAAGCAATTGAAGGAAAGATAGAGAATCAGGTGTTTGGTGAATAGCTGTGCTCCTTCCCCTAGATCAGTCCAGATTTGTCTTGTGATCTACAGGTGTTTTGCTACTAATTTCCACGCAAATGTGGCAGTGTCCTCCACCTTGCTTGCTGAAAGCTGCCTGCCTTGTTAAGCCAGGGAAGCGCAGCAAGAGAAAACTGCTCTGCTCGATTCAAGATAGTCTGGAGAATTTGAGCTCCTCGGGGTGATCTGCTTGAGCCCTCGGGGAGAGCAGTGTCCCTCCTTGGTGTGCAGAATGTCCACTGCCTGAAGCTGAACCAAGCCAGACTCTCCAAAGATATGATTCTTAGGCTTTGTTTAACTGCAGCAAAAGAGAGAGAGATTTTCCTTTGTCGATTGAATCAGGATTTCTGTGGTAACGTTTCCCTGAGCTTGAATTCCTCATGAGTGAAAATGAAGTTCCAGCATTAAAAACATGAGTCACGCAGTGCAGATGAGAGTCATTTTTGCATTCCTGGAATTTTTGGAAGGGAAACATTACATTCACGATAATCCTTTCAATTATACCTTATTGCTAAAATAATCCATGAGGCATTCTGCAGTAGAGCCCTCTGCTATTTGGTTACAGTTGAGGCTTTGAAAATAGCACCTGAAAGCTTTTAGACTCCTGTGTGTCAGTATTTTAATTTTCTTTTTTATGTTGCTGCACACAGGATGGTCTGGTGTCTTTTTTATTTATTCCTTAGGATTTTTTTGTTTAATAAATAAGGCTAATTTGATTTGTTCTGATCTGTCTCAAGTATATAATTGCTGCTGTAGAGAATGATTAATGTCCAGTTGAAAGGATTCCACATCTATAAATGAGAATTGAAAGCAGATGTTAGTTTGATGAACGTGTGCTGCCCATTCCTTGTCTGAACTGACTCAGAGAGCAGGCTGCTGAGATATCGCTATCTATCAAAAGAGAGATGTTAGATGCCAAATACAGTTCAGAGTCACACACCTATCATGAGCTGAGTGAACAGTTAACAAATAATGTATCCCAGGTAGTTTTTTTCTCTGCTTGTGAAATATCTATACACAAGACAGCGTTATCCTCAGATTGTCAGAAGTACTTGACAAACTCCAGTTCAGGAGAATGCACTGTGAATTGATTACAACCAGGACTTTGTCTCTCAGTTTTTATGCAGGGAGTAGTGTTGGTATGTTGTCCAAGGGCAGGTAAGTTCAGTTTTCAGTGCCATTGCATGTGCAGTGCTGATTCTGAAGTTAATCCAGCCCATTAAAAAAAAAAAAAGGAAAAAAAAGCTGATACTGTTCTCTTTTCTATTTGTGGACTGGCTAGGTGCTCAAGCATTTCTGGCAAGCCAGGCCAAATGCTTTTCAGAGTTCACTAGCTTGAGTTCATGCAGATCTGTGGAGAGCAGACAGTAAAAGGAGCAAAAGACTGAATTGCCTGGCCACAAGATCAGGTTTTGTAGCGTCCAGCCAACTTTGACATACACCTGCACACAATAAGCGCAGCAGCTTTTTAGATAAAAGCAGGTACAAACAAGATCTTTTCACGTGGGCTTTCCAGTTTAGTAATGCATGATGCTTTACAGTCCTTTCACAAGTGGTGCTCTCTTGGCCGTTGGAATATGCCTTCCCAGCCAGTGTGTAACAGCAGGTTAGCAGCCAGTGTGTGTCAGAGTGGAGGAGGAGAAATTTTGGCTAAGGGCAGGCATTTCTGATAATGGCAGTAGGATTGTCAGTGTTTCCAAAAAACAGAGAGCACTTGCTTTTTAAAGCCTCTTTTAAAAATCTTGCCTGTACTTTTACAATGTTCACAGCATTACTGTGAAGAAAAGAGAAAAAGTAGTTAGCTTAACAGATTTAGTAACTTTGATTTTTTTTGGTGAAATAGCCTTTGCAACTTTATTTTTTGTTAAATCACTATTCAGATAATGTCTATGACTAGAAAACTATTTCACAGATGGACAGATGGAGATGTAAAGACCAACACAAATCTTCCTTGCTGTCTATAAATCAGACTGACTTGGGATGCGTATATGGCAGGAGAGAGAGGGAAAGAGAGAGAGGAGGGAAGGTGGAGGATAAAAGGAACGGAGAAAGGACTTGGAGTCATGGAGAAGGATAGGTACTGGCATCCCAGAGCTCCGGCTACATCAGCTTCTGTACTGTAGTCATGTCAAAATTACAGCAAAGAAGAGTACTTCCAGTGGGACCTTCCGTTCCCCTGGTACCTCAATAGGACTCTCCATAGAGCAGGCAGGTGAGAACAGAGGAGAGACTGGTTTTACATTTAGCCGGCTTTTCCGTTTGGGATGTAACCGTAATGACATTAATTTCAAATGCAATTTTTTCTTAAAATCCTTGGGTTTTTTTTTCATAAATGGTACTGAACTGAGCAGCAAGACTTTTTCAATTAAAGTAACTACACTTTACCAGGGTAAAACCTGGCCTTTTAGATTCTTTCTGATGATTTTTCCTGACTTGTATCTACCTGACTGTGCTATAATGTCAACAGTTCCCAACTGATACACCTCAAAAAGTGACTGGAAATCTGAAAGTGGACCAAAATAAAAGAAATGGTAGCTCTCTCCCTATCAGGTCATACTTTCAAGTTATTAGAAAACAAAACATGCTTTTTGTCTTCCTTTACCACTCTTTCTCCACTCTTTTCTTACCTTTCTTTTCTTATAGGGAAGAAATGTAATTGATGCAAATATGACTATCCTAAACTAAGCTGGTGAAATACTCACGTGGCTGATACCATTACTGGTCAGTCTGTAGTGCATGGTAAACTTCACTTCTGTGGAGGGGAGTCAGGACTGAAGTCAAGAGATGGGGCACAGCTTACAGTGCAGTCAGCAAAATATGTTGTGGTTTCTCTTGATGCAGTCTCCTGACAGGTTGTTCCTACATCCTTACGTGGGGTAGGAGAAAACATTCTTGAGACAACGTGTAAAGAAAGCTATCCTTTGTAACATGGTGGCTTTCCTCATTGCAATGAACTCAGCCTGCCGAATGAGCTGCGAATGTGTAATTTTTTGCAGGACAGGGCTTGTCGGCAGTGTTTTATCATTTCTGGAAGTGGTCACTTGAGCAAGTACACATGTGCTATGAGTCAGTATTGGTTTGCTCTGGCTGCTTCTTAGCAGGTTTTCCTATGAATAAAGGTGTGCCTGGCCCTGAGCAAATTGTGGAACTCCCTTGTGTTGGCAGCAGGAAGGTGTAAAAGGGTTGGGAACTTCACGTGGAGCACATAGCTCAACGTACATCACAGGCTCAGCATCAGAAATCCCATGTTTGCTCTGCATGGGCAGATACTCTGTTGGCCTTACACAACTGAGGGCATGGCTGTAAGTTTTAATCATGTGTCTAAAATCAGAGGAGAACACCGCACAGGGAACGTTCCTTGGAGAAGGCAGCTTTAGGAGACCAACAACAGGCTGTCTTTACAGATGGGAGAAAATAAAGCATTCCTGTCCAGGGGTCCCCAATGACATCAAAGAAAGGACCCTGTATCTGGCTAAAAAAGGAAAATCCAGGTTGAAAAATATTGTGAGTGGATTTGAGAATTTGTTGTATGCTTTTATTGCTATCCGGTGAAAAGTATTGATAAGAGAAAGAGATTCTTGTATTGCATGTCCTATTCCCTACCGTTTGGGAAATCTAAATCCAGGCCTCTGTTGAATTTTGCCTGTGATCTTGCAAAAGTTCCTTGATTTCTCCATGGAAAGTATCCCACCAATTCAGTAAGGAATTCCAAGTCTTCACTCTCTGATAGGAGTATTATGAGGATAAAGATGTGGGAGTTTCTGAGGTGTTCAAACACTAAAATAATAAAAAACTACAGAGGTATATAAAATGAATGTGAATAATTTAGGCTAATTTTTGAGGAATTGCTTGTCCTGGGTTTTATTGGATATGATGAAAATGAGACTGAGGGCCACTGATGGTGATTGATGTTTGTCCAACTGTTACTGTGTTTAAAATACTCACAAGTGTACAAGAGGTACTGCTGTTACTCCTCTCTGTGAAAACGGTGGATCAAATTGTGCTCTCAGGTACAGCAGCTCGAGACCATTGCAAATTAAGCCATTGGAAATCAATGGGGTTGCACATTTGTAACTGAGATCAGAATTTGGCTTGGTCTTGTGTGGTGCTCTGTGTGTTAATTCTTGCATCTAAACCTGGAAGAAATGGCTTTTTTATTACAGCAGTGCTTGAAGAGACCCCAGGAAAGTAAGGTGTAAATATTAGAGGCTGCCAACAGCTAGTGGCAGTTTCGGCCTAATAAACTGGAAGTAAATAACTTGGTGATTAGCTGGAATTGGCAGGCCACTTAAACACAGTGCTGACTGGGTACATGGTTTTCCCCGTTCACACCTTAATACTATATAACAGCACGGATAGATGCCTGGAAGATATATGAGCCTCAGCAGAACTGGTTCTGAATATACCTTGACACTTGTATTTGTGAATAATCTCAATGATAACAACAACAACAATAGTATGTACTTAGCTAGATCCTTTCATCCTGAGGAGCCCAGAGCACTTCTAATTTGAAGAATGAGCAAACAATAAAATTTGAGTCATTACAGCAAGTATAGTTTTGCAGCTCAAATGCAGAACTGGGAAGCCAAGGGACATTGGGGGTTCTTGCTGCTGCCCCCACCACACAGTCCCTCTGTGAACCTGGCCAACTCCCTTTCTCCCCAGCGTGTCTCTGTAGTGGGGATGTGTGAGGCTTAATCTCAGGCAAACAGGTATGTTGATAAAGCAAGCAGTGCAAGAACCTAAACAGGATTATTGTGAATAGACTTGTACGTTGAGAGAAATTCAACCCTTGGAGATCCACTCTAGGAAGAAATACGATCAAATAGCGAGGGAACAAATGAACTCTTTCAGGGCAAGACATAGATGAAGTCCATGGGAGTTATCAGAAAAATCAATCGCTATTGATTCTGTGAGCATTAGATCAGGCTTCTTGTTCCCTGACTGCCATTAAGTTGTATTTCAGGAGACAACAGGGCATTTTGGCAAGGGTAGTAAGAGAAAGTTTGGCACGGTCCACTCATTTTTGCCATTGCCATGTTCCTGTCTTACTTGTCTCTCTTCTTATGTCTGTGTACCATAAGTAGCAAGAGAAGATTCCGGTTCAGTTGTCATTTGCTGTCTTTCTGAGTCCCACTTTAAGCTCTAATACGCAGGCTTGTTTTAACATTTTGTTGTTCCACTGGATGACTTTACTTTTTCCTTTGCAGCGATGAGGTTCCTGTTGCAAGGAGGAATTCCCCGCTCCTATGTAATAAAATGACCAGACTGGGTTGGCATAGTGTTCCCAAAGAGAAAAGGATATAAAATACTCAAACAGTGCCAGGCTCCCTGACAGAATTAATACTTCACAGTATTGTGTCACTCCTGCAGTCTCTGCTTTTGAGTTACCCATCCCTCTTAGTCATTTCATTAGTCATTATTTTTGGCAATGGGTGTAGCGATCTGGTTTGACTGGAAAGCACCAGGGTACAGTGTCCAGATTTATTACTTATGAATAGTGGCCATCATGTTGACATGTAGATTCCTATGAATGTAAACTGTGTAGGGGTCAGAGAGTGTAGTGTTTCTTAACTCCTCTGCTCTCTGAAGTGTAGTCTTTTGGTGGTTTAGAAATGGAGTGATAATCCTTAAAAATGCTGCAACTTGCCTGGGATTGTGTGGCATAGTTCATCTTTGTGGTTTCTCCTAATCAGCCCTCATGGGTGAGTATGACCATTTTACAGGCAGGAAAAAAAAAGGGCTTAGGCACAGACTTGGTTAGTAAGTTCCCGGCCTCTAGAAATCTGGTCTGGTCACGTCGCTACATGAACAACAGGCATAAAATGAATGTACAGTTGAAAGTGATGTGCTTTGGGTTTGGATTAGGCCCATAATCCAGGTCAGCAGTTATCAAATTGTCTTGCAGAAGATAAGAGTATTTTGGCCCAAGGTAGTCAGAATTGAAATGTGTGACAAAAGTATGTCTAAAATTCATACTTAGGAGGGCTAAAACTTATGCATGGAGGTACTGGAGCATTTCTCATCAAATCATGGGATCTGCTTGGCTTTTAACTTTTACTGTAACTGACAACATGCAAAATAAATTCAAACAAGGGGGGACCTGAAAGATTGAGATACAACTGATTTTATTTTATTGAGATGAAGTACTTGATACCTGGAGCCTGCCAGGAAAGCAAACCAGGGTTGGCTCTACAGTGTGAATCTCTGGGTTTTGAAGAAGCCGAGAATCCCGAATGGCTGCTTTATGTGGGATTTCTTCATTTCTTCCACCTCTTGGGTGAAAGTCAGCGCTGTGTGAAGGTAGGTGTGCATGCTAGTTTGCAAGCAGACACGAGCTTGTTCTGCCTATGCTTCAAGCCAACTGGACGCATGCCAGCCCTGCGCAGGAAGCCGTACAGCTGTGTGCATGAGGATTTTGAGCCCCAGCCCCGTCTCTCTGCAGGGCTTGTTAGCTCGGGTTTGGGGTTGTACTAACCACAGCTACATGTCCTCTGCATTGGTGCTGGCTTGCATCTGGCCAGGTTGGAGTGCAGGCAGGGTGAGCCTTTGTCAGCCTGCCAGATACCATGTAGACATACCCTTCCTCACCCTAGGTAGCAGTTTCTCAGGCACTTAATTTTTGTTGAAGTCAGCATGAGCAAACGTTAGTCATCTTGAGTAGCGGTTGCCAAAGGAGGTCCTTTGTGTAACGCATAGATTTAGCAATCTAGGCATTGACTTTGCATTATTAATGTTTGGTCTGCTTTCTCTCAGGCCTTTCCACTCTCTTGGTCACTGTCAATCCCCTTTCCTGCTAGCAGCTCCAGCCCATAATTGCATCTGACTGCAGTGATATAGTTGTCAGCCCTGGAGAAGTCTCTAGACTTTATCGCTACCCTCCCTCAGGCAATGCAGTTTGCCACCAGCCCTGAGAGGCTGGTTTGGAGTCTCTTGAAATTGTTGAGATCTCGATAGTGCATTATGGTGATATTGCCCTTTCTCTTCACCTTGAAGAAGTGAGTGGGAATTCAGCCATAAGAGAATGAGTGACTTCAGCAAGCCCCTGTTTCTTCCCTAGGGAGTATAATAAAGGTGTCACCCTAGAGGGTACAAACTGTGCTTCACAGAGTAAAACAAAAAGAGTAAAAAAGAAGTTGGTGTTGGCTTGTGTTTCCAAGTTGTCTGAGCTTTGATTGGTTTTGATAATTCAAGAAATTGTAGAAGTACATTTTACGTTTCCTTTTATCGTCTGTTACTAACGCACTAGCATTCCTTCCTACTTGGCTTCTAGCTGAGGAAACGCAAACTTCATAGTGATATAAAAGCTTGAAATTGCCCAGAAAAATTCAACTTCCTTCACTCTTTCAGGTGCTAGCGCTGGTGTGTTCTGAAAAAACCCCCACATGATCTAGGTGTGAAACTGTGGTCTGTTCAACTCACTAGAAACTTCATGGTGACTTCTGTCAGGTTTCTCATGAGGATTTGCATCCCAAGAATCGAGAAGTATAACAAATGTTCACTTTGCATCCATTATTAAAGTTTTAAATTGTGTTTTTCTTCCTACTGGAATGAAACCCAGACTTAAAGATTTCTGAGAAATGGAATTTTGTTTTCAGTTTTTTAGGCAAAACCATGATATTTTGGTTCAAACCCCATGGCTTCTGGGTCAGTATCAATATTGCTTCAGCATCTTTCTCCCAGATAATTTGCAGTCTGACAAAAGGAATTGAATATGAGTCTCATGACTACTAGGGCAGGTCCCTGACTACTAGGCAACTCTGTCTCTTGCACAGTCTTTCTGATGAAACTTCACTGAAACTCAGCGCTTAACACAGGTCATCTTAGCTGTCAGGAATCTTTGGTAGAAGTGTTCTGAGCAGCTCTAGTCCACCGTCTTCAAACTTGTTTTAACTTCAACCACATAAGTCAAATCTATAAGATAGGATCTGTGGTGTCCTGTGAAAAGGAATGGGCTTTATACATTGACTGCATAGCTTGGCTGGTACGGTTATGCTACAAGAGCTTTTTTAATGTGATAGACATAAGAAAAGCCTTCCAATTGTCTCTTCCATGCCTTGCGTATCCCAGCGAGATTCCAAATAGGATCTGAAAGTCCAGACATGGGTCACTCAGCCCTGGGGTGTTATGGATGCCCTCTTAGACCTGGGAGGAAAGCAGTGGAAACACACCTTGTAGAGAGGATGCACTTCACAGTTGGAGAGATGTAACCCAATTTGTCAGCTATCACAAAACACTCATTTCATTTCCATTGCTACAGTTTTGGCTAGAACTGTTCAAGCCCTGGAGGGTTTAGTTCACAAGGTTGTATGTGAACTGAACCTTGCTCTCAGGTTGAGGAAGGGTGGGTGGAGAATCAAACCTTTCAAGTTTGCTTAGAGGGATGAGTCTGAGAAATTCACACCTTCACAACTCCTCATCCTCTTCCTCTACTCATGTGTGCACTGAGCCCTTTAGTACTCTTTACTCAGGACTTCATAGTGATCCCGGTAATACTTTCTCTCTATGTTTATGGCTTTCTCTGCTGAGTCAACCAAAGTGCTATACAGTGCTTTCCTCTCCTTTGGGGCTCTAGGTGCTGCCACTAATTAGCTCTTGCATTGTTCTAGAGTACATTCAGGATCTTCCCTGCACTGTAGGTTACCTCGTTGCAGGTTTGATCTCTTGGTAATTCATATGTGGAATCTGGCTCTCTACCCAAGTTCATGAGAAGTGTGGTTTATAATTTGTAGAAAATATAACAGGGGTACAGTTCTGCTCAAACTACTGAGAACAAACAGCAATGCAATACTGTGGCTTGTTAAGCCTATTTGCAGCAGGATCCACATCCAAAAAAACCCCGACCCAAAATCCAGTACGTAAAATTATATTTGTGTTCCACAGCCTTGATGTGGCATGTGCAAGGACTCAGTGGCATTTTTAATTCACAGTTGTGTCCCTTTCAGTGTCCCCTTCTTGAACGTTCATATCAATCCCAACTCTGTTTTGGTGTGTTGGCTATATTCAGTTCTTGCTTACACCCAGTTGATTACCAGGAATTAAATACATGTAGTGGCAAAACGTATTAAAGATGAGATAATAAAAGAACAGGATTTTGTGTACGCTCCCAATTACCTTAATGAGTATATATATTTTTACTTTGGCTGTAGAGACGTTTTAATGTGGCTCCTCAACTTGGCACAAAGTAACTCCCTTTCTTGCTACTTCCCTTAGGTGTCCTAAGAAGAAATAATCCAAGCCTGTGAGTGATTTAGCTGCATGGTCCACCTCACTTTTCTCACAGTGCAGTTTAAGTGCAGTACAGAACATGTGGCTTTGAACATGTGGATTTTGGTGGAAGACAAACAGATTCCCTCTCCCCTTGATGCTAGAAATAGCAATAGCACTGAGCAGTCAAAATATTTCTGTCTCTGGTTCTAACTGTATTTGAGTGTGCCTGTGTTTCATGGTCCTGTTATCAATGCAGGAGAGAATCCCCCATCCTTGATAGCTTTTTTTGGTGCTTTTTGCAAACATGAGCGTGAAGAAGTAAGGGGGAGCTCTTCCACAACAAATATTGCTGAATGCTCTGGGATCTTTTGGAAACAAACCTTTTTTCTTTAAAAAATTTATCTTCTAACAGTCCTTATTATTAAGATATTCATTCTTATAAAGGGATGTTAAATAATTAAGCCTGTGGAAGGGGCAACATCAACAAATGCTGGAATATATTTAAATAATGAGGAACATCTTTAATTTGTACATGTAAAATAATTGTGGGCCGATGGCAGGTTAAGCATTCCTATTTATTAAAATGTATTTGCCTCTCCTTTAGAGGAAGAAGGTTGTCGTTTCCTATACTCTCCCTCAGCCCGAACCACTTCAAGGCTTCCTTCTCTTCAGTCAAATTATGCATTGTGGTTGCTTTCCCCCAAAATACTTTGATTGCTTCATTTTGTTTTAGCTGAGAGCACTCAAGTCATTCCTCTTTATACAGGAGGGAAGAGGGGTGTAGAAATTACCCAGTCTGTAACCAAATAACCCGGCCTTTAGTGCAGATTCCTAGTGATTCAGAATATTGACAGCAATCAGGAGTCTCAGGCTATTGAAACTTCCCCTCTAATTGAACTGGGAAAGGTAAACCAGTTTCAGTGCTCCGCACGCTGTAATTGCAATAATTTAATTTAGCTATTTAACCTGTAATTCAGTGGTATTTATTAAAGAGCATAGGAGAAAATGAGGCCATTAGGAGCCAGAGATGAATACATTGAAATGAAAATGAACACTTCTAACTGCTAGTTGACCTTCGTTTTGTAGCAGTTTTTATTAGGCTGGTCACGGTAATTACTGGGACGTGAATCATGGAGAAAAGTGAATAATTCTGTAATGAACATTTTTATTCATTATCTCACATTTTCAGGAACCAGAAAAGTATCATGTAAAAGTATCTCCAATGTTCTCCTTTTGTTTGTTTTTCGACAAATAATGGTTTGTGGACAATAGCCCGGTGCAAAACATCACTCCACTGTGAGAATTTGTGTCACGCTGAATTGAGGGGCCCACGGTGATCCGCATGCAGGTTGCAGGGCTGTGGGGCACGCTCCGGGAGACCGAGCAGTTTGTGAATCAAGCAAGACTCGTAATTGTAGGTGTAGGACATGCTGGTCACCTGTGTTAAAACATAGGACGACACATTTTGGGACAAAAGCTGAGGTATTAAAAATTATCCAGTGACTTGTGCTAGGCTTTCTGGGCTTGAGTCCTTTTACCCTGGCTCCTGCAAAGGGGCAGTTTCTTTGGGAATAGGTCTTCCTGACCATTAGCGAGCTGTTTAGGGGAACAAGGTCAGCATCTGTGGAGGCTTCTGAATGGGTTTTGTAAGGCGAGAGTGAGGCCTCTCCCAACACCACTGTGCGAGCAGCAAAGCACCCTCCATTCCTCTCCTGCTTCAGCTCACCCTGGCATCTCCAACGCCAGCCTAGCTCTGGAGCACACGAGCTGCATCCCCGGCGTTTGCTCCAGAGGAGAAGGGGTGGAGGGAGAGCAGGAGTGGGTGGATTTGTGGCTCTGCCTCTTGCGTGGCTGCTCTGGGACTGCCGTCTCGCTGGGGAGCAGGGGAGGGGATCAGCACCCTGCGAGGAGGTGGGAGCCCACGTGCAGCCCTGCACTGGTGCCTGGGCTCCGCGTAGCACGGTCTGCCAGGCGTCCTGCCACCGCAACCCTTCCAGCCATGTTGTTTCATTAAATCTGCTTCTTTGCTGCAGCAAATTGTTCGGAGTTAGTGTCTCAGCAAGGAGGAGAACGGGCAGCGTTTTGGCAGTTGCGCTGTGATTGATATTCTGTTCGCTGCTCTTGAACACTCTGATCGTTCTTTTTACCACTCTTGTTTTCTTACTAGTGTTATTAAACCAGCCAGACTCTACAGGGACCTGGCCTCATGCACTCCCATAGTTCACAAGATCTGGAGGGGTTTTTCTTTTGGTTTTGTGTTTTGTTTTGGTTTTTTTTAATAATTTTTTTGTTTAGTCTTTTTGTTTTTATTAATTACTGCCCAATAAAATGAGATGTAAGTTCAGTGAGAGCAGTGCAGTGAGGAGGGTTACTCCCCAAATCCCTCCAGCATATCTGCTCTATCCATGGCCATAGTGATTCTAACATGGATGAAGAGAGTGAATTTACTGAGTGTAATTATTCACCCTGAAGAGGATGCTAATAGTTTTAGGTTTGAAGCTCTGCATGCTGGAGATGATCTTTGCTAGGCATTCTTTTCTCTACTTAAAAGTGGCCAATAAACTTACACTAAGCAGCAGTGATGAAAAACTCCAGCTGCACTAACCTCTTAATTTCCCAAAGCGTGTGTTTTCTTACTTGAAGCTCTTTGATTTTCAGCCTGACTTTGAAAAGGAACATAGGTCTCATTTAGCTTTAAAGTGTCCCAGTGATACACATTCCCGAGATAGTTTTCCTAATTTCTTTCACTGTCTTCACTTTAAGGCACATCTCCGTCCCTCTGGCAAATCTCTCACTGTGACTGACATCAACTTGAGGCTTGGTATTCAAATGGCTGAGGCTATATTCTGTAGGCTTAAGGTGGTAAAAAACAAATGGAGTTGTAAGTGGTAAGGTGTGAATACTTTCAACATTCACCTGGGGTCAGAAATTCGACATAACTTAGAAACTGAGATTGGAAGAGTGTGCTTATGGAGAGGCATCACAGACCTGGGCTGAAGAAAGGGTATGTGATATTTTCCAGTTGACTGATTTTCCTGCCATATTCCCTTACCTGCAAGCTACCTCTTACTGTGCAGCCTAGAATCCCAGCTTGGTAGAGATGCCACTGTTTACACCAA
Organism: Buteo buteo; assembly: GCF_964188355.1. Taxonomy (NCBI): domain Eukaryota; kingdom Metazoa; phylum Chordata; class Aves; order Accipitriformes; family Accipitridae; genus Buteo; species Buteo buteo. The sequence continues at coordinate 14,889,132 of NC_134176.1, forward strand.
TTTTCTCTACCTAATACTAATTTAACCTCTACCTCACTGAAGAGTCTAACTGGAATGGTTGCTGGGGACTGGAAAGCACTCACCCCCTCTTTGGAATTTGGCAGTGTGATCTCAGGGTGGCTTGCCAAGTCTTTTGTGGGGGGTTTAGTTACCTATGACTGGTTTTCTTTAGAATAGTGCCACGTTCTTCTGGGCCCCTGTTGCTAAATGGAGATGTACAAACGCATGTCTGACCACCCCCATTCAGTGATCAGCTAGAAAACCTAATCTTGGGTCAACCTAATAGGGTCGAGTTTTATTACTAATAGTTTTCATCTGCGATAGCTAGTTAACAATTACGAATGATATGTGAATGCTGACTCAGTATTGCCAGGATACTCAAGGATTTGAGAAGGCTTAATACAGCTCAGAGTTTAAAAACAATTAGCAGATTCTGGGCTGCGTTTCTTTTAAAGGCATTTATTTGCCTTGTTTATTCAAATGACTAGAACTGAACGTCCTTACTACAGACATTCTTTTTGCAATGAAAGAGTTAAAAATCCTTGCTGTACATTTTTCTACATCTACAACAAAGATACTGTAGTGGTGAGAGTTACAGACATACCTGTACAAATAGATATGCATCCAACATATTCCTTTTAAATTCAATATATATGTTATACGCACATATGTATCTGCACGTATATGTGGGTAGGCAATAGACAATTCTACCATTAAATTTTTGTTTGGAAATAAATGCCAGTCTATGATAATGGTATACTTCTTCTAGCGTAGGATATTTTTAAGCCATAGACTCTGCCACTGGGGACTGCACTATGAGATAATTGACCTCCACGTGAGTTATGTGTCCTGAGTCTAAAGCAAGGGCGCACGTGGTGGCATCAAAATCAATTATCTCACAATCCATCCCCCAGTGGAAAGGGCTACTGCCGTTGGAATAGACCCATGAAAAAGATTTAGATATTTTAAAATGTTTTCAGTGACTTAATTCTTATAAATAATGTTATTCCATTATGCAAAGAAATAGAATAATGGAGGTGGATTAAACTGTGCTAAGTGTACCTACTGATGGACTCTGTATGAGCACTCACTAGCTGGGGATGAAATCTTATTGGGGTATCACTGATGGAGTATCACCAAGGCTGTATTAACTGGGCTGGCTCCATTGCTGCCACGCAGGTGACTGTCAAGTAGATGCATCTTCATTTCCTCTGTGGTCATCATCCTCTTGCGTGTGTCAGGGAGGAGCAGGAGTAATGGACAGAGCTGCTAAGCTCTGAGGACAAAATTCTACCTCCGCCAACCCTTGCAAATCCTTGCCAGGGTAAAACTATTTGGAGCGAGCAAAGGTATTTAACTCAGGGATGGCATCTCCAGTCGGAGCTTGATCACCCAAATGATCATAGCTAAACTCTCATGTACTGGAACTTTGAAACTCTTCAATTGCCCAGTTGCTTGGTTACAGGATCATTTGTCATCTATTCTGGTAGCAGGGTGAGAGGTGGGGGAACTGGAGGGAAGGGGAGAAGATTACATGTGCTGTTGAAAATGCAATGAGCACATTCGATCATATCTAATTCTCATTTATATTACTGTGGACATCCCTACTGCCCAGCTGCCCTCTCAAAGACTCAGAGCTATGGGATTTTTTGATGCATGAATGAAGACTGGGAAAAGGGCCAGCATGCTGTTCATAGGCTTCTTCATCATTTATTACCTTCTAGTTTTAATTGTTTTCCTGCTTCTCTCAAGATATTTATCTAGGAGGAATTGTACTATGCAATGCAGACACGCGAGGTGGCAACTGAAGATTGCTTGTTAGCTCAGTGCACCGTACAGTAGATGGATCTTAATAAAATAGAGAAGACGATTTACATTAATAGAAGAGGCCCATTTGTAAACCTTTCATTACTTAAGTGCACAAGTTTGACTCCTGTTTGTCCATTATAGAGGTGTGGGTTATGTAATAATCACCACATAACTGCATTGTCTGTGTCCTTATAGTAATGAAAATCAGATCTCTCCGTATGCCACTCCGTTGCACCCTATTGTGTCTGCAAAGGCTACATTTATCTCTGGTAAAAGGGTCTGGTAGATTTACAGTAGGGCAAAATTTGGTCTGCTTAGTTTCTGACTGGTACCTCAGGAGTGGAAAAATTAAACAGAAGCCACCAGAACAGAGCTTGGTGATAGCAGGTAAAACAAAGGGGAAGTTGGCAAAGGAGGGTAGTGAGGAAAAGATAGGAATGGAGTGTACATATATATCACAGAGTGAGATTTGAAGGGAGGAATTCAGATCTCTAGTTCCCTGTAGCTTCAGTGGAGCTTTATGGTCCTTTTCTGTGGGCAGCTTTCAGATGTCGCCCTCGCTGCCATTTGGATTCCCTCGTCAGAGCCCAGTGGCTTTGTTGCAGGCAGTACCTCTGGTTACCTTTCATGGTTCTCATGTTGTTTCCCAGCCCTGCCCCGTCCCGCTGAAATTGTGCGTGCCATGGTCACAGCCTTTCCTCCTTGCAGAGCTGGCGATGGCTGTGAGGGGTACAGCGTGTGGCCGAGGTGCAGAGGAGCTTGGTCTGTGTTTGGTCAGCTTCCAACTCCAAAACCTAACACAAACACACTGGTGTACCCGGGGGAGGGAGAACTGGCAGTGCAGAGCCGTGTGAAATATGGCTCCAGCCTTCTCTGGTAGCTGCTTTGTGTTTTCAGAGCACCCCACACTGTGCAGGAGATGTGACAAATCGCTCTGAATCTCTGAGGAAGGTCAGGACCATAGGCTGAAGCAGGAGTGACCACTTTGATTTAAGTCCTCTTTGATTTGAAGAATAAAAAGATGCAAGTCCCTTTTCATGCTTTGAGGGCCAGAGAATTAGGGGAGCTTTCATGCCTCTGTCCCATTTTAGTCTTCAGGAAGGCAAGGTTTATGCATTACTCCGATTTCTTTTTTCAAACACAAGAGTACAGTTGAGAACAATTGTGCGTGCATTGGGGCTTGGAAAAATTGAAGACCACTAGATGTAGGGACCTTCCTAGGTGGAGAAAGTGGCTTTAGAAACGGGCAGATTTTGAATGGATCCAGAATTATTTTATTATTTCTCCCAATACTTCAATGACCTTGAGTGTTTACCTCACCTCTTGGGGGAGTGGATAGGGCTGCTCATTTTGTCATAGTGAAAGTTCATGTTATTCACTGAAGCAGACAGGACTTCTCTGTTTGTCTGGTACCTAGCATTCACTGTTAGTTAATTGGGAGAGTATTTGTTGACATTGATGGGTCTGCTGAGCAGAGTCCATGTTGCCAAGTTCAGTAGACAAAGCATATACACCAGATTTATCCATTCCTCATCCATCTTGACAAAGGGATAAATATTGACTCAAGTGTTCCATCTTGTTTTCCTCCCATCCCCCCTCCCAGCAAAACCCAAAGAACATGTTTTATGGATAGAGCCAAATGACCAAGCTTAGATAAAAATACCTTGTGCTTGTAGATATGAAACAGAATCAATTAGTCTGAGTAACAGGTCATTTTGCCTGAGACAGCACACACCATTAGGTCTAAAAAGATGATAATATGTGATTTATAAATATATATCATATGTATTTCCTAATGAGTTAGGAAAAAAACCTTTTACCATCGCATATTTTTAATTGTATAATGAACATTAAAGTATGTGAATGAGCTTGATTTAAAAATACAAAAGAGCTGAAGTACCCTAATAATAAATCCGTAGGTGTGTGTTGGGAAAGAGATGCAGTTCGCATGACTGATGAGATATTAACTGTTTTGACCTGATCTCTCGGTGACTGATATTGATAACACTCATTTCTAGAGCGCACCAAGGCTCCCATACGGCACAGCCTCCATTGAGGTTGGAAGGGGGTGTGTGCAGCTCATGCTGAGTCCGGTGTTTCTAAATGGGGTACTTGGAGCAGCCCGATTCATTTTTGTGAATCATGGCTGTAAATTTAGAAAGCAGAAAATGCCTATTTCATAATGCTGCTCTGACTCTGGCAACATGACATTATTTTTGTTGTGTACTCTCAAGTGCTCCTCCTCGTCTGAGGCACCATCAGCTTGGGGCTTCTCTTAAGGGTTTGCCGATCTCAGAGCTAGGAAACGTTTTTCCTGATAAACGGCCTACACTGTCACTGGCCCAATTAAATCCCATTACTTCTTGTTATACCCCAGTGGGATTCCCCAAACAATTCCTTGGCATCCTCACTATCTGTCCCCTGTCAGACACTCCTGGACGCTCATCTGGAGCCTCCCGCCAAACTCTGGCTATAAGTCAGCCTGATAGCTGTCTGCTCTGTGCATGTCCAGGGCCCTTCTTGCTGCTTTGCATCCCATATCCCTCAATGGCATTTTTTTGTAAATCTGGCGTGCCATGATGTTTTGGTTAGAAAATAACTTCTCTGTAGAGTTAAGCATCTGCCTGAGATTGATAAAGGCCAAACAATCCAGACCAAACATTGTCAATTAATCACTCTATCACCCAGCTCTGTTGGCTGGTCTCAGGGGTCATAGAGGAGGGAAGACTCTTGATCACTGTTTGATCCAGGGACAATGACACCGAGCTGTGGAAAATACCCTTACTTCTCAATCTGTACACTTCAGTCAGCCTTTGTTATGCAGATGGGCCAAATTCAGTCCGCAGTTTCACCATTCCAGGGCGTTCTTGAAGTCGGTATCTGACCCACAGCAAGACTAAATGGGAAACTGTTTTTCCACAGAAGAATGACCCAAGACTGGGTATAATTTTGTGCACCTTGCTAATTGGAGAGTGTTGTCAAATTGGAGGTAATTCAGAGAAGAACAACAAAAGTGATTAAAATGTTGGCAAGATTGTTTCATAGGGAAAGATGAAAAGAACTACAAATATAGGAGCAAGTTAAATAAGGAGCAGGTAGAGGGAATATGATGTAAGTAACTAGGAATATCAGGGGTGATACAGTAGTGTGACACCCCCTCCAGACCCCATTTCCAGAAGGTTTGGAGTGAGGTTATGAAGTCTGTAAAGCCAGTGGGGCTTCAGTGTCAGCTTGATGCGACGCACCAGGTGCATTTTCAGAACAAGAGCTACAGCCATGAATAATAGGTAAACTGAACTACGTGTGAAATGAGCATTAGGAAGAACTTCCAGACCATGACTGATTTTCAGGTTGTAGAGTCTTCTTAAGAGGTGGAAAAATGCCAAGTTTCAGCAAGTACTTATAAAACCATCTCCTAGCTTTTGGTGAATATGCCTCCTTTGTTCAAGGCATTTAAACCTAGATTAGATGTTAAACCTAGACTAGGAACAGAACACGAAACTATTCAGTCAATCAGAAATCAAGAGCAAACAAACGAAAGGAAAGATGGTTTGGGAAGGAGCTGCCATATCTGACTTGTGCCCAATCCTGAAGTTTTCCATCTGTTGTTATTTAGAGGTCAGTCTCCTGTGGAATCGGTAAGGATTTGGCTGAAGTAAGAATTTTGTAAAAGCAGAGAGTGTGATTTTGCTGTCTGTGTCACTAGGGAGTATTTTGTGATGGTCTGCTGCCGTGACACGCTCGGGTTGCACTTGGCAGTGCTAGTGTCCCTGTTAGATGCCCTGTGAGTCAGGCAGCAGACCTAAAGCCGATGTAGTTTTTCGCTCACACCAAACAGAGGTGTGGAACTCATAGCTGCAGGATGTCACAGGGATTAAAAGTAACAAATGGGTTCAGAAAAGGACTAGGCAAAATCAGGAAGATTTGGTGGGTGGTTAATAAAAATGCTAATCTGCTGTGGATCAACTCCTGGCACTGACAGACTAAATCATTGATTGCTAGGAGCTGGGAGGCCTGGAAGAGGGTCTAGCTGTGAACTTTTTTCTGCCTTGATTCACATGCTCTTCTTTCTCTAAGCTTCTGCGGGTGGCCATGGTTGAAAATGGGGTCCTGCCTGTGGGCACGACCCAGGGGTTTTATGTTCTTATATGAGCAAGAGCAGTAGTGTCTGGCTGATGGGATCTCACTATTTCACTCTGTCCTGAAAGAGACCTGGAGGTTCCAGCCCAGGATGCCATCATTTCTCTTACAGGCTTCCTGTGTGAAGCCAACGCAGCGGTTGGGTCTGGCCTGAACACCCTCTTCCACTAGTTTAACTAAAGGGGTCTTTCTGACTGACAATCCAGAATACGTCAGGGTATAGATTGTCTTAACTGATTGCCACCCCAGTTTAGCTGACCTGTTTTAGTGTACCTATATAAATTTACAGTGAGAAATTTCCTGATATAGCTGGTTTTAAGCTGACAGAAATAGAAGCTACACTGGGGTTTGCACTGGTTAAAGTGAGTCCTTTTGATTAAACTGGTGCCAAATTCTGTGTGGACAAATCCTCATATTGTAACAAACCCACACATCCTCCCTTTCCTCTGACAATCATATCAGGCTGGTGAGTCCTATGGACCCAATCTAATAGAAATGGAATTTTTACCATGCAAATCTTATTACCTAAAGTGCCAATGAAACTAATGGGATTTTGGATAGTAAAAAATATTCTGTATGTGATACATAGTTTGGAATATGAATTCGGCGGGGGGGCGGGAGGGGAATGTAAGGAAAAGCAGCTGTTACTGCATGTGGTTCTTTGTGACTTTGGAGGACCTGTTCCTCCCAACAGCCCTCAGCTCCCCCTTGATTTCAGTGGGACCAAAGTGATGTTCAGCATCTTGATGAAAACACTGAGCTCCTTGCAGAATTTGGTTTTCAAAATACACAACTAAGTGTCTGTTTGTTTTAGAATTCATTTGAGGGAGGGGAACAGAAATAAAAAATATCCTAAACACTCTACTCCAAGGACAGACATTTAGAGGAATATATGTTTTTCCAAAGGGAACCATTTTTGCTGTGGAGGTTGCCTGAATGCATCAAGAACACAGGGAACATTTGGACATATTTTGACAATCTCTGGATTTTAAAAAAAAAAAGTCTGAATCTGTTAGATAACATTTTAATTTACACCCTCCCCAGTATAAACACACATATATATGGTGTATGTTATATATACGCTAGTGTCCTCAGTCTACCAACCTGTGTGGCAGCTCTCAGGCTGAGGACAGTGTCAGCAGATGGGTCCAAAGTTAATAGCTGAAGTGCTGCAAACACTACAGCCTTTAAAACTGTCTCCTATAGTTCCTACATGTTGTGATAACACAGCACAACTTGCAGAGGATTCAACACCCCTTGTCAATGCTTGGGCAGAATTCCTGCTGACTCTTCTGGGAGCTTAGTTTATGTGTACATTCAGGCCTAAAATATTTTAAAGTAAAATCTTTTTAATAGCCTACAGCGTTGCACCATTTTGATGGTGATGCTGATTACTTGGTGTCGCAGTTTAACCCCAGCGGGCAACCGAGCACCACACAGTTGCTCGCTCACTCCCCCGCACTGGTGGGATGAGGGAGAGAATTGGAAGGGTAAAAGTAAGAAAACTTGTGCATTGAGATAAGAACAGTTTAATAACTGAATTAAAATAAAATAAAATAAAAATAAAATAACAACACCAACAATAAATTGTAATGCAAAGGAAAATAACAAAAAGAGAGAGAACTAAAACCCAAGAAAAACAAGTGATGCAAATGAAAAACAATTGCTTACCACCAACTGACGAATGCCCAGCCTGTTCCTGAGCAGCAGCCCCCTGGCCAGCTTTCCACGTAGTTTATATGCTGAGCATGATGTTATATGGTCTGGACTATCCCTGTGGTCAGTTGAGGTCAGCTGTCCCAGCTGTGTCCCCTCACAGCTTCTTGTGCCCCCCAGCCTCCTCGCTGGCAGGCCAGTATGAGAAGCTGAAAAGTGCTTGACTTTTAGTGTAAGTACTGCTCAGCAACAACTAAAACCATCAGTGTGTTATCAACATTATTCTCATCCTAAATCCAAAACACAGCACTACAGCAGCTACTAGGGAGAAAATTAACTCTATCCCAGCTGAAACCAGGACACTTATTTTCCTGTCACCTCAGAAGGAAAGATGGGATAAACAATACCTTTATTTTTGTATTTATTTTAATGAAACACACAGAAAAGGCACTTTGAAAAAGTGGAGGAAAGAGGAGGAGGTCAGATAAAAACAACTGCAGTCTGATGTTCGTTTTTTGTGGGGTTGATAGTTATTATTCCCAAAGAAAATAATGTCCTTTTTTATTTGCTTTTAACATTTCGCCCTTGGCATCTGTTCCATCCATTGTGGACTAACCTAGACTCTTTTCTCTGACGATGGGTTAAAGCGAGCACTTACTGAAGAGCATTCTCTACTTAATTACTTTTCCTTCTTCTGGAAGCTATTTTTTTATAGTCACATGTTAATTGTGTATTAGTAGGCCTTTCTGATTAGTTGAAAACATAATGAAACCTTTGTAAACAACAGGGAGAAAGAGAGAGAGAGGGAGGGAGGGAGCGGGAATTGGGGGAGAAAGGGACAGGGAGAAAGAGAGGTGTGAAGTGGGGGCTGGACTGGTGGGGGGGAGGTCTGCGAATTTTGAAAGGCGGAAATAATGCCAGTGGAAATTTCTGGTTTTTTGAATGACAACTTCCCTCGCCCAAATTAATCAACTTACTTAACGAGAAATGAGATGCATGGAGATGCAAATTGCTGTCGATCTCCAAAAGCAGGGTGGCAAAGGCAGCAAGTTGGAATGGCGTGGAGGGGGGCTGAGCCGCAGCTGTCCACTAACAAGTCAGTCCTATTTGTAAAGGGCACGGAGCTGAATAACGGTTTTGTTATTGGCTTTCTCTCTCTCTCAGCCGTAGGTAGAAATGCTGCATTTGTTTCCTGCGACTATTTCAGCGAGATAGATGTCCTCCTCTTTCATCTCGCCTGCTCGTTTGATTCCCACAGTGGAGCCTTGTGTTCCCCATGTACCCCAGCCTCCCCCGACGGAGCAGAAAATTTGGATGCATGAGGAACACAGGCTCAGGTGTGGGGTCTCAAACACGCAAGGTAATGCTGGGAACTATTAAGTTATCTGCACACCCCTCAGAAGGGCAGGAAAAAAAAAAAAAAAAAAAAAAAAAGAAGAAAATAAACAGTACTTAGGACCCAATTCAGTGACGCTCGGAGCCTAGCCAGCGCAGATCAGATTCGGTGAATCAGCTGAATCAGGCCCTCTTCTCAGAGATGTTTTTTTCTTTTCCTGGAAAGCTGCTCCTTAAACATAATTCACATTGGTTGTTTTTAAAAGGACCATCCTCTGTTTGCAGCGCTGGATTTTGAACGGGCAGAGCCTCCCCCCTCCAGTCCTCCGCCCCCACCCCCTTCTGTTGCAGCTTTAAAGAGCTGTGCTTATAGGGATTTTGCAGCTCTCCGTGTGTTATTAGAAGACGTGTGGCTGGGACGGTTAAAATGGGAGTGCTACTGTATGCAAGAGCAATGTTCACTGTAAGCAATCCAAGGAAATCCTGCCAAGGCAGTATATGAACAGCAGCCAAACAAAACACAGGCGCCTTTCCAGTGAAAACCAGCACACTTCTGCAAATAGAGGAAAAATTGACTTTCTGATTTGGAGTGTTTCTACAACTAAGAAGAATTACTACAGTGATTGTTCTAAAAATATTTTTCAGCAGCACATTCTCAAAGGGGTTGGGATGCTTAGCATTGTTTAATTATGCTTCTCTTAGGTGATCAATCTGGATTGTATAGAAATAAAATAGGAAGTTTTTAGGATCTTCTGTCAAGCCAACATTGGCATTATTTTCTGCAGTGTTGTAGTGGCATAAACCACCACCTATTTAAGGAGCAAAAACTGTGTTTTTATCTTTGCACTTCAGGAAGTATGATTGGAGGTTCACCTTTCACAACTTAGATTGCAATTTAACTGCTTAATCTAGAGCAACCCCCAAGATCCCTGCTTCTGTAACTGATGGGTTTTATTTTTCATCTGAAGTATTTTATACCTTCCTCCTTCCCTTGTCCCCCTTTCGCCCCCCCCCCCCCTTTAGCCTTTTAAAGCTTTTGCTCGTCTTGCTTCTTTGTTCACCCAGTCTGGGATTTCCCTTTACAGGACCTTTGAGTCCTTTAGGAACCCTTTAGTGTAAGATGTGTCTGCAGACATTCTGGCATTCAAAAAATTTCCATAATGATGGAAATTGAATAGGATTCCACAAATTTGTTTATTGCCAAGAATAAATATGTTATTAAAAAAAAATTGTTTTGCTAGTTTCAGCTACAATTGTTTTCAAAGAATTCTTAATAATGGAGTTTAAGAATGCAGTCAGTTTATCTAAAGTGAGCTAAAGAAATAGGATAGATCTACGGAGAATTATTATCCTTTTATACTTCCAAAACCCAACATAATATCAGCATAAGAAAAAGCAACAGAATTGTCAAGGATTAATTTCAGTTTATATATTTCTCCTATTTCAACTGTTTTTCTTTTAACTAAAGATACAAAAGATACTTTACTAGATATGTCTCCATTTATTCCTCTAAAATATTTACAGCTGAGCTCTTTAGGCTTATAGCTGCTGTGAACTCAGTTCTCTTCTTTTAACTACACCACCACAAACCAGATTTATCCCTACATTGAAGGCAGTGTCTTGGGACTAACAAATCCCAATGTGGAAGAAGACCCTCATCCAGAGCCCATTGAAGCTAGTGGAAAGATTCATATTGACTTTGTATTGGGATATTAAACATTCATTTCCTCTTCTTTTTTTGAATTTAACTACTCATTTTCAGGGTGAGATAGTCTTTACTTTAAACAAATCTTAAAGTTGCCCTAATTTACTGAATTAACTTGTGCTGTATTTACCATTTAGGCAAAACTTCCAGTAGACTGAAACTGTTGCATATGCGTCTCCCAAAATAAGATTGTGTTTTTGAAGGTCTAGTTGGAATAGCTGGGGAAAGATGGACCTCTGCCCTGTACTCAGCCCCCTTTCTCCTTTGTGCATAGTGCTGTGTTCATTGCCGGTCTTACAGAGAGCAAACCATGTATATACACACACGCACATATATATGTATATATATAAAAATAAAAGAGAGCTTGAAAATGTAAGCATTTCTGCCTTGAATGTGAGGGATATCATCCGCTGTGTTCAAATTAGGACATGGAATTTGTGGCATATGCCGTGTCAAGGCACAGCAGCGCAGTTCTGTATCTTTAAATGTTCATGCATAACAGTGAAACCAGGTGAGATCTGGCCCCAGGTGCTGGCTCCTGCATGCATTGCTGAACAATTTTTAAAGGATGCAGATTGGGTGGTTGGAGGAGGAAAAAGTAGGTCTTTTTCTAAATAGATCTTTTTTTGTGAAATACATTGCAGGTTTAATGCAATGATTAAAACAACGATTGACTTAAGCTTCGTACATTCCACTAATAGCAGCTCGATATAATCCGGTCCTGACCTGGCTCCCCCTGATGTGCAGTACCAGTTGTCATGGAGCCCCAATTATGCCAAACTGGGGGAAGATTTTGTTGAGACCATGAAACTCATTTCACTGGTGACTGTACACAAATGCTGAATTAAGGGTCCTTCACAGAATTACTCTGAAGGGAAAGCTTGGATGCTGAAGAGGTGCTCCAAGGACTGCTTCTGCTTTCCCTGTCTGCACATCAAGAGCCTACATGGCTTCAAAAATAGCTCCAGAGCAAAGTTTTTTCCTTCATTCCTTTCAATGTAAATCCAGTTTTGAATCATTTTACCTTCAGGTCCATAGGTTCAAATTCTGTGGTCACCAGAGATGAGGCATCAAGGTAAATTTGCAGATAATTTGGATAGTGGCCCATGCTGAAGGTGTGTGGCTTCTAAACCTAATTAGAGGTGTAGTTTGTTGCAGGCAAAAATTATTGATACACAAGGAAGGTTTTATTTGGAGACATCTGTAGGTTGGCAGCTGTGCCAGCCATGTCTGTTCTTCTAAGTAACGGAAGCCGTGCAGCCGGGAATAGCAGTGTTTTGGTGACAAGCTTTGAGAATATTGGTTGAATTGCACTATGAAAATATTTTCATTATTTTTATTATTACTGTTCTGCAAGCGGATTTGAGATATGTGTCTGCCTATGTGTGCACGAATGGATGAGGTAGAGAGGGAGGGCTTTTATTTTTTATTTTTTTTCAGTCACACCTCCTTAGCATTTTGTACATATCAGCATTCTAGCCGACCGATTTGCTAATTGCACTGGAAGACCCACTTTAAATTCAGGAATACTGAAACTTTGAAACTGTAACATTTTGACTGGTGAGAATGACCAGTCTTCTTTTCTCTTTCGCAGTGAGCTAGTTGAAGGAAGCTGGCATTGTCGCAGAGTGAAAGCTCTGCAGAAGTGCCGCAGGTTTTTCATATGGAAATGTGAAATAATGGGGTGATTAAATAGAGCTGTATATTAAAGTACATCTGACATTAGAATTAGCATAATGTGCTCTAGCCCTAGGCTGAGTACTTTATTTGCCATCTGCGTCGGACCAAAATCCCCTGGGGAAGCGCTAAAATATTCTGAATAAACTCAGCCCGAGTTCTTATTGAGAGTAAAATACCATTTGTGGCACGTCGTATTGATTCGTCTTAATTGCGGTGCAGAAAAGAACATTCAGTTGCTGATGACTTTTGTACTCTGTGACAAGTCGGCTGGAGTTATTCTAACACTGCAGTTGGTTAACCTGAACAGACTGTCGTGCTCAGAGAAGGAGAAAACCTTATCTTCGGTAGCATAAACTACAGTATCATCTCCCAGCTTTACTCCTTTCTATCTCAGTGCAGCATCCTTTTTTTTTTTAAAATTTTTTTATGTTATTCCCTTAGCACAGCAGCCAACGAACTGAAGGGAAAATGGGGCTTCATTGAATCAGTCCGAGAAAATTCACGTTCTTACCTAGTTATTCTCCCCAGTTTCCCTCCCCACACTTCTACCCCCACATCTTAAAAAAAAGCCAGAAACATCTGACCAGCTTTCATCTAAGGGAGTGAAAATCAGTGGAACTTGTCCTTGAGGATCCATCTCCGGAACCATTAGTTCAAGAGATTTATTATGCATATTCTGTAAAACGCTGTGGCTTCTCCTGTGCATAAGCCCACAGTCTTAGTCGGTTGTAATGGTTTGATTTTTGTCAACTCTCCACTCAAATAGGTTGCTGAATACCTTTGAAAAAGTGCTTATAACATGCATAAAAAATAAATATTTCATCTGAAGGAAAATACTTTGATGCTCCATGCAATTCTGTAACATTCATAAGGTCCAGTTTTTACCCTATAATTGCCTATCATTATACACAATTTACATATTCAAACATTCTCTACAAACCTTAGTCTAGCATGTTTTTATTACAAATTCAGATCAAGGGAATAACCTTTAACTTCAGAGACAAATGAGACAAATTTACAAGTGCATGTCTGCTGTTTTCTTGTGTTTTATAAATCCCTGCAGACCCGAACACTTTTGCTATAACGCCACTCAGAACAATATACATATATTACTACTTGTTTGTAGTGCTTCAGTAATGAGTCCCCTTTGTATTAGATAACCTATATAATTCAGCATCTAGGCCCTCCATAACGTCAATTATCTCCTCATAGCTAAATGTACATTCCATTAAAACAAGATTTACAGCCTTTATAATACTTCTTAGGATTGAACGTGGAGATTTTGTGGATTTAAAGAAGCAGAGATGGGAGTTAGCATTTGTTAAAGAAGCAATGAATTAAAACAAAAATGCTATTTCATTTACTAACTATGAATAGGCACCTAATACCCTTAAGAAATAGTTATAGTAAAACAGACTGAAGTACTCCTGGGGAAAAAACCAGGAAAATTTGTTTTCACCCTTTGGCTTTTTTTATTGTTTCCTAATTTACTCTTTATTTTTCCATTATATGACATGGACAATTTCCTTTATGTATCCTCCTTTAAGTTCCTATTCAGATTACTGAGAATTCTTGCTTGTAAGATGAGAAAATGGCACCTTAGAAAAGTCTGTGGGAAAAAAAAATCCCAGCACTTGCCAGTTTTCAAACAAAACTACTTACAGGAAACCGATTTAAAGGGAAGCTGCTGGCATATGTCATATGTTGTAGAAAAGACTGACATTATTTCAAATGCATTTGAATACCTTATGCAAAGAAAAGGCCTAAAAGTGTCCTTGAGCAGTACAAGGGTTTTTCATTAATGCTGTAAATGGGATCCTATATATTAAACCACCAGTCATGGGTAGTCCTATGGTCTTTTTGTCTCATGAATGGGTACATTTCCCCCCACATATTGCCTTCCCCATTTTCACTGATAGTTTTCACTATTTTATGCAGCAGCTTTGTAAAGCATCCTTTCAGTCTGCTAGCTGATGTCTTAGGTTCAGAGAAACTAACTAAAAGACACAAAGCTGTTTAGATGCTAAAGGTGGAGTCAATTGAAACTGTTGTATCACAAAGGGCTAATTTAAAAGTTAACTCATTCACTATTGATCTTTTAATATTGATTTTCCTGCTCGCTCCTTACTTTTCACACTTCTCCCTTTCTCTGCTTTATAAATTGCCTTTGTATTTTAGAATTTAACACCAATTAGAAGAAGGTGTTCAGAGATGACAAACATGTTTTTTATCTTCCATTTTAATAGTGCTCCTGGGTCAAAATCCCTGTGTCGTGAGTTCCAATTTTTGCTATGCATTTTTCTTGCTTTCTCTGCACTAAGTAAAAGCACTTCTTATACTTCTGTAGGCTGAACATTAACTTCCAGTAAGCCACAAGCTCTTTTAAGGAATGAGAAATTGGACATCCAGAAGGAAGTTGCCCAAAATGACTATTGACATTTTATACCTAAAAATATAATATTGCCATTTTGTAATGCACTAGAAATTAAACTGAGCTGTGCATTTGGCTCATTTATGTGAATCTGGCAGTACAGATCTGAGGTATGATTAAGTCTCACAGAAAATGGTACTATTGAACACAAGCTGCATCTTCAGCCAAAGGTCGCCTGTGTCCATTAAGAAGCAGGAAGCATCTGTTTGTGTTATGCATGACTGTAGTCTGCCTGCAGTCTCCTTCTTTTTTGTAAGTATAAATGCTAGAGAGGACATATAAAATGCTTCTGGGGAAAGTTTAATGAAAAAAAAAATCACAACTTGGTATATTCATATAAGCCTAGTTAAGATCCTTGTTTGTGATAACCTGGTATAGCTTATCTGGAAAAATTTGAAGTCTGCAATGGTGGCCATCAGAGCTACTTTGAATCCATAGCAGGGTAATTCAAATCAGCATTTGGCTAAGAGTATGATTTTAAGGTATCGTGTTGATATCTCCAAGTCTTCAAGGATTCATGCTCTTTGTTCTTGGAATTATGAAAGGATTGGCTGTAGACAGACAGCATGACAGTCTGACTTTTTGACTATGTGATTGGTAATTAATCTGTTTGGTTTTCCACTTGTATGATAAAATAGTTCATTTCACAAAAAAGATATTTATTATTACAAGAATGATAAACAGACAATTCGCAGTCCTGCCTAATAGGAAAGGAACACGGCTGAAAAGCACAAATGGCTTCAGAAAATAAAATAGGCTCCCAAAAGTGGGGCCGCATTTGGTCCACCAAAGGCCGAGTTTGGTAGTTGGCTTTAGCATAGAAAGAATTAACAGTACCTTACTAATAGTAGTGTAATGTTAATATATTTTAATATTGGTGTCAACCAGTGCTGTTGTAGATCTTTTTCAACAGGTAGAAAATGCTCTCGAGAATATTCGCATTGCTAATTAAAATCAGTGCTTGGAATGAGAGGGTCTTGTGGGGTTTGTAGGTTCCCTTGGCATAAAGCTTCTTGCGTAATCTCTGTAGAGAACTTGCAGTCTCACTAGTCAAGGTAGAAACAGGATGGAGAAAGCTGTAAAACACGCAGGCAGCGTGTGGGAGAAGAATATTGCATGAAGTCGTGATTCTTCTGTTTGAAGATGGCACTGGAGGAGACAGGCTATTCAAGAGGCAAGGCAGAAAAAGAGAACAGGGCCTAGTATGGGAGGAAACAGGATTCTGTTACTGAGAAGTAACACTTCTTGGTTACTTCTCCTCCTTTCTTCAGACACCCTTATTTTTCCATCCACCTCTTCAAAACATTTCATTTTTGTTTCCCTGTCACATTTGTTCCCTTCACCAACCTCATCCTGAGATTCCCCATTTCCAGATGATGACAGGCTCTGTGGCCCCTCATGCTTGGGCTCTTGAACCTCAGCCTCCATCTCCTCTTCTTGACTGAGATGCGCTTCAGGTCGGCTGAGCTTTACAAGAGAGAGTGGCTGTTTATCTGAGTGGAGAATTGGAGATGCTTAGGTTGTGAGACTGCAGGCGTCTTGCTAAGCCACAAAACACCAACTTTAGTTGCTAGTTGACGCTTACTTTATGAATTGTTGGTGATAGTCCCCACCAGCCTCAGCTGGATGTGCTGCAAGACTCTCTTGAGCCCTTTCTTTAGACAAGGCAGCGTAGAGATGGATGCACTGTGTTAGCTCTGGGGATGGATAGAGGAGTTGCGCTTGTTTTACATCTTCAGCTCGTGTTGCAATCTAACCAAAATGAAAATGAAGAAAGGTATAAAGAGAAATGGTTCCTTTGCGTTTGGTGTTTAAAACTAGTGACTGGCATTGGACTGGCAGTGGTGATCCTCACCCAGGCTTGGACCCTACTTCACACTTCCGACTTTTTTTTTGAGACTGTCAGTCCCTCTGAAATGGAGGTAGCAGCACTGCCAAACACCCCAGGGAGTGCAGGGAGGGTAAAACTCTCGATATTGGGGGTGCTCAGCATATGTTTGTTTAATCATAAACATATGTAAGTCAATCTTCTTGCTAACTTGGATAATTTAGAGTGGCAGTATGGCTTATAAAACCTCTTCAGCAGAAACACCTATAGTAGAGATATTTTTGCATACCTAGTCAAGCATCGGGTATGAACCGATATAGTTCACACTGCAGATGCACACTGCAGACACCTGGAAAGTATTTGGCCCTTATCTAGGTGACCTGTCAAACCGCGTAAACCCATGTATTTTCTTCACTATGAAACACTAAATCTTTTCAGTATTTAATGCCCTTTAATGTCAGCTGGTCTTATAAGGAGACTTGTTAAACTGGTGTTCTCAATTATGGCATTTTAATTTAATAATAATTCAATTAAAGGTGTGTTTTTTATGGAGCATCCATGCTACCTTTATTGGTATTATTAGAGTAACCATCATAATAACAAGGAGTAATTATTTAAATGCTCATTAAAAATCGAGTGGTGAAGAGAGTAACATTGGTGGAAAGACTGTAGGAACCTGACACATGTCTGTTCCTGAGTGCTACAATAAAAGGTGTCCTTTCTTTAAAGCTTGCAAGTTTCTACTTTTCCTGAACTTCTAAAGGTGCAGTAAAGCAGCATTAAAATTCCTTAACATTTTTATTGCTGCTGTTGTAACTTTGTAAAGGGAACCAGAAACATTATCTGGAAAGTATTGCTAGAGGTAAAGAATGGCAGTGGTTATGTGGACCTGACTGCAGGTCCTCACCGCAGTCTTGGCAGGGGTTATGGGTGGGTGATTAAAAAGGGTGGCGGTGGGGAAGTTTGTTCCCTGTTACAGCTAATGGCATTATTCAGGCATGCTGAGGGGAGGATTCGTAAGGCACTGGATGTCACTGTAGCCCAGCAGAAAATAATGAATTCTCAACAGTTCTTATCTCACACTGATTATTGTTTGATGGTATCCAAAATAACTGAGGATATTTTGAGGGAAATTTATCTCCAGGGCAAAGGCGCTCAGCATTCAGGGTATATAGAAAGTAATGTACCAACTGGGCAAGGAAGATCTGCGTATCACTAAATGATACAAGTGAGACTGCAGAGGACAGATAAGTCAGGGGATTCAGGCTGCCTGGTGCAGTGGGATGAATGTCCATAGACCCAGGCTACTCTTGTTCTGGTCTGGGAAGACTGAACTGTCTTTTCTCACTGCCCCCTGTAAGGGCAGAATTTGGGAGGCAGGATCTGAATTTACCTTTGTTTTGTACTGTTCACAAAAGACAAAAAAGCTCATTATTGCTTTGACATTTTGAATGGAACATAATCTGTCATGCAATAATGGAGGGAACACGTTTTAATATTTCTGGAAAAGACCATCATTTGCCATAATACGCAGAAAAGGCAAGAGTATTCAGTAAGTTCATAGTTTATAATCACCTGCTTAGAGAGAAGATACTAGAGAGATTTTTAATCTACCAGATAAAAACATAACAAGATCTAACGGCTGGCAGTTCAACTCAGCAATTTGAATCGAAAAGAAGACAGGTTTTTTGATACTGAAGGTAGTCAACCATTGCCACAGACTACTCTGATGCATAGTGAACCCTCTCTCACTTGGCATTTCCAAATCAAATTGGGAGAAGGGGGTGCTAAAAGACACGAAGTGGTTCAACTGCAAATCGCTGGGCTGGATGATATCTGTATGTGAGGTGCAGACTAAACTGTTTCCTATGTTTTTCATGTACATGTATGTAGGAAAGAATATGATCTTAAATTTCAGGAAGAAAAAATTTAGATTAGGCATTTGGGGAACCTTCATGATGGTAAAGGAGAGAAGGAATGAGGTAGACTTTGGGAAGTTTGTAGACTCTCCATCCAGGTGGCCTTTGAAGTGGGATAAATGGAGCATCTGCCGTAGATATGAATAGATGCACAGATATGGAGATCCTTTGGATCAGGTATTGGACAAGGCAACCCTTAAGGTTTATCCCAGTCCTCTCATTCTTTAAATTCACAGTCCTTCGTAGCCTTCAAATCAATGTTTCTGAACCTATAGACCTGTGTCTCAGTAGGATCCAGCCCTACAAACGTGTCTCATGTCTGAACTTCAGCAGCAGTATTTGTTTGGCTTTAGTGCAACCTTGGAGCTACTATTGACTGCTCGGGGCTTGTGGCCTGGATGTCTCATCTCAGTACATACACCCTATCTACCAACTAATGTAAAGGTAAAAGATTATACTTGAGCCATCAGCCCTGAAAATCATGCCTAGTTACAGACTGTAGGGTTGAATCCATGTGCAATTCATTTAACAGTATTAATAAAGTCTTGGCTTGTGCTTAACTCTAAGCACATGAATAATTTCATCACTATCCAACAGAGCACTTCAGCCTATGCTTAAGTTTCACTGATGTTGATTACTCACATGCTCAAAGTCAAGCACATGCTAAAGTGATAAAGACTGCATATGGCAAAGCCTATACAGCTAGTTGTCATAAAGCGGGTATTTAGACAGACTTCAGTGCAGGTGGCAAGGGATTAAGATAGCCATATATCAAAAGTAGCCTTATAACAAAGAGTTTTATAGTGTAGGTGCACTGCATTATTAAATATAAGGATCATTCTTGAGCAATACATGGCTGTTTCTGGGCATGTTTAAAATATTTAGCAAGTTTTTGAATATAAAAATATTTGGAGTGGATCTTCAAAGACTTTTTGACATTGTTCTGTTCTTAAAAGTGAGCATCTACACTGCTCAGGGCTACTTCTAGGCAAGATAACCATGAAGTGATAATATGGAAATGAACATTTTAATTTATTTTTTTCATTTTTTTTAAACGGGGAGTCTGAGGAGAGTCTTTCAGGGTTGTGAAACTTAAAACATATATATACACAGGCATGCACACATGAACACTGCTGAAGCAGTCAGAGATCGGTAGCCAGGTAGCCTGCAGTCAATTTTGCCGCCGTGTTGGGGTCTCCTGAAGAGGAGTGTTAAGGAGCGTAAAAGCTAAACAAAACAAAAAGGAAGAGAAGACTCTTTTATGACTGCTAGCTTGTAAATCTTAGATCACTAATAGCACTAATTTGCTCTGTATGAAAGAAAACTAAAAAGGAGGGGGATTTACTTTCCTCACTTGAATTTCACGGAGGTGAAGTTTTGGAGAACAAAACAAAACAAAACATCTCAGTTCCATGTAACATGTAGTAGCAAGCATCCAGCCAGCTGCCATTTTGAGGGTAATTTTTTTAATCAGCCATTTCAGTTTTAGATTGGCCTTGATCCTCAGACTGCTCAGGAATTTTTCTCCTTACGTATGTGCCTTTGCTGAAGTAAACGTGTTGCTGTTGTCGTTGTCGTCTAATACACAGCTGTTTTCTTCCTCCTGTCAGCTCTTGAGCTAAGCCAGGAGAATGCAGGCACACACACTCACACACTTTATTTTTTTAAAGAAAAAACCCCACAACAAAGAAGAATGCATGCTGTGACTTTAAAAATGAAAGAATCGAACAGCTGTGGGTAATAAATCGATTAATTAGAGTGGATAAAATGAAGGTGAAGGGTGCAGAGCACTCTTTAATTTGAAGATATATGACCTTGTAAGATGCTGCACTTCATTTGCTATTAGATCACACTTCGGAAGGGGCTTTATTAAAATCTATTCTAGGGTGAGCTGAGGTAAAACATATTGTTAAAAAAAGCTTTTGACAGAGTATGTTATATACTTTAGTCTGCTTCAGTGATTTCTGTCACTTTTTATACTACACATGTTGCCGTGCAAGAAAAGTTAAAGGTCTAGACATTTTCATCATATTTCTGTAAGAAACAGAAATTTAAATATTTGAAGTAATAATGGGAGCATTTACTGTTGCTTTGGCTGCAGAGCTGACATAAAATTCCCTAACTGCCTCAGCGCTGAGTAGAGTTTTAAGGGATAATGTATCAGTTCCTTTCTGTGATTGTATGTGGCTTTCATTACTGTCAATAGCAGTTACGGGCACTTTTTCCAAGCCGAGTACAGTTCCCAAACTTGTGTTTTTTCTAATAGTGGTTGTTAGAGATTAATCAAAGCAACTGAGTCTGTCCTGTATGACGCAGCGTGCAGGGCCGGGGCACAGGGGCCATGTCAGCCAGGCAGAAATGCCCGCTGTGTTGTGTACGTTTTTTCTTGGCTGTGAAGAGCCGCCTTCTCCAAAATCGGGGTCTGAAGATGCTATCCACAGCAATAGCCCTACTAAATCAATAGGAGCGTGAGGAGCTGCACCACATTTATCACCTACCTTTGTAAATAAGTCTCAATCTGATAGATGCTTTTTCCTTTACGCTTTTATGGATGTTCATTGGGTGATAAGATTAGATAGACTGACAGGCTGATAGGTAGGCACATAATCTTCTAGCCTCCTTGTCTAAGGTTTTGTAGGTTTTGTTAGCAGCGGCCATTCCTGCAACAGCCAGAAGAGGGGAATTCAGTCAGCAGCAATCCTGCTTTGCCTGGTGTGCCCGAGTTCAATTTTTTTCTTTTTTTTTTTTTGACTGCTATGAGTCAGTCCTCCTCTTTACAACGGTAGTTTCAATAATACGGTTCTGTTCACCTTATAAATTTTCATTTTCAAGCTCAAGCAATAGGCTTTTATGAATTGCAGTCTCCTCAATCTAGAAGGGGGTTGTGTAGTTCAGCTTGGGACCGGAGCTCCTGTGGAGGGGCTGGGATCGGGCCTCCTTTGGGTCGTTATGCAGATACGGGTCAGGCGGGAAGCTTGGTTCAGGCTTTGAACTTTCAGGAAGTTTAGTGCCTTTAGGTGCAGCGGGGCCACTGCTAGCCAAAATATGTGCTTTCATAAACAAACAAATAAGCAAGAAATTAATTTTAGATTTTCCAAAATGGGTAGTTGTTTTTTCAGGAAACCTCCCCCTCATTTAAAAAAAACAACAACAACAGAACAAATCCTGGATTGTGATTTTCAAGCTGACACATATTTATGAATTTATCAGAGTCTTGCAGAGGCATTGAAAAAAGAAGGGCGGCTGGGGGAGCAGGGGGGAAGTGCTTTTTGAAGATAGCACAAAGTTTATATCGTGCCCAGGACTGGAATTTTCTAGCTAGCAAAATTATGACTGTAGTGCAGACTTGTCCACACCTGTCCTTTATGTAAAGCTGAATCAAGGTTAAAGGAATGCTTTCCACCTTTATGCAGTCGTTCAAAGAGGCTAGAAAGGCAAACAGAACAATGTTTTTGGCTCCGGTGAGCATTTCTGCATTGGAGGGCAGGCTCAGGCTCAGAAATTCTTGGGACCCAGTTCAAGCACGGCCCAACGTTTGTTACTGTTAATTGCAACTGTGCTGTCGGCTTTGATTACCGGATGTTTCATTTGAGTGGCTTCTTGGTGTTTTGGCAAAAAGAAAGTCAAAGTGGTTTATGCAAGGGTACGCTTTCCAAGCTCCTGTTGACTTGAATAGGACTTGTGCAGCTAAATACCTACGTAGTATTTTAAAAATGGAAGTGCTGGCATGACTGAAGCATGTATAAATTAAATTCAGCAAGATCTCAGGGGACTGCTGCATGAAGTATACAAAAATATAAAATGAAAGAGTGAAAATGACACTGAAGCTTCTTGCAGGTGCCTTATAAAACCTACCACACTGCATTTTCTTTGTTTTTTGTCTGTAGTCGTAAATCCCTTGAAACAAGTTCCTTTTTGTGGAATAAACACGTGAAAGGATTTGGATCCTTATGCATCATAAAGGAAGGTTTTATTTGCAAGTTAGAGGATATAAACGTATATAGCACCAATGCGTATGTGTGATATTTGTCATACATGTTAAGTGAATAAGTGTGGTGAGTAAATGTGCTGTTCAACAATTTATATCAGTCAATACATTGCAATTAAGTCCTTCTTTCAGAAATGCCAAGGAGGAAATGTGTTAGCAAAATAAAGTGCATGCCAACTGTATTTAAATGTTCTCCACTGTATTATTTTTTGAGTGTTCTTTCTGTTTTTCTTTTATAGGTAAAGATGAGCCTTCAAGCTATATTTGCACAACATGCAAGCAGCCTTTTAATAGTGCTTGGTTCTTGCTTCAGCATGCCCAGAACACACATGGATTCCGCATCTACCTGGAAACAAGCCCTTCAAACAGTTCCCTTACTCCACGCATCACCATCCCTCCTCCTCTGGGACCGGAGACTGTTGCACAGTCCCCGCTGATGAATTTCCTTGGAGACAACAACCCTTTCAATCTTTTGCGGATGACAGGACCCATCTTGCGCGAACACCCTGGCTTTGGTGAGGGTCGGCTCCCAAACACGCCTCCACTGTTCAGCCCACCGCCTCGTCATCATCTGGATCCACATCGCCTTAGTGCCGAAGAAATGGGGTTAGTTGCCCAGCATCCCAGTGCCTTTGACAGAGTTATGCGTTTAAACCCCATGGCAATTGAGTCCCCAGCGATGGATTTCTCCAGAAGGCTTCGAGAGCTGGCAGGAAACAGTTCCACCCCTCCGCCAGTCTCACCCAGTCGCACCAACCCTATGCATCGCCTGTTGAATCCTTTCCAGCCGAGTCCGAAATCACCTTTTTTGAGCACCCCACCACTGCCCCCCATGCCCCCCAGCAGCACTACGCCTCCCCAGCCTCAGGCCAAGAGCAAGTCCTGTGAATTTTGTGGGAAAACATTCAAGTTCCAGAGTAACCTTATCGTGCACCGGCGCAGTCACACAGGAGAAAAGCCCTACAAGTGTCAGCTCTGTGACCACGCTTGCTCCCAGGCCAGCAAGCTAAAACGCCACATGAAAACGCATATGCATAAAGCTGGCTCCATGACGGGCAGGTCAGACGATGGACTATCCACCACTAGCTCCCCAGAGCCGGGCACAAGCGAGCTCACTGGAGAGGGACTGAAATCCAGTGAGGCAGATTTCAGGAACGAGAGCGATCCTTCCCTGGGCCATGACAATGAAGAAGAGGAAGAGGAGGAGGAGGAGGAGGAGGAGCTCGAAAATGAGAGCCGGCCAGAGTCGAGCTTCAGTATGGACTCAGAGCTGAGTCGTAACCGAGAAAACGGCTCCAAGTCGCTGCCAGATGAGAAATCCCTCGTCCTGGGAAAAGTCATCGAGAATGTCAGTCTAGGTGCCATCCAGCAATATAACGACATGCTAGCTGAAAAACAGAAGAGGAGTAGCTTCATGAAAAGGTCTTCTGACCAGCGAGACTTGTGTCCCCGAGACCTCTGTCAGAGAGATCCAGGCGACGAGGACTCAGTGGTGGGAGAGCTGGACCGCACTGAGGAAGGGACGGTCAACGGAAGAAACTTTGGCCCGGGTGAACCCTTCCCAAACTTGTTCCCCCGCAAGCCGACGCCTATCACGAGCCCCAGTTTAAACAATTCCTCTAAAAGAATAAAGGTAGAGAAAGATTTGGACTTGCCACCAGCAACGATAATACCTTCCGAAAACGTTTACTCCCAGTGGCTGGTAGGGTACGCAGCATCGCGGCACTTCATGAAGGATCCGTTCCTCGGATTCACAGACTCCCGACAATCCCCCTTCGCGACCTCTTCCGAGCACTCGTCGGAGAACGGGAGCCTGCGTTTCTCCACCCCGCCAGGGGACATGCTGGACGGGGGGCTCTCAGGGCGCAGCGGCACGGCGAGCGGAGGCAGCACCCCCCACATCAGTGGCCCCGGCCCCGGGCGACCCAGTTCGAAGGAAGGGCGCAGGAGCGATACATGTGAGTACTGTGGCAAGGTCTTTAAGAACTGCAGCAATTTGACGGTGCACCGTCGGAGCCACACTGGAGAGCGGCCTTACAAATGCGAGCTCTGCAACTATGCATGTGCCCAGAGCAGTAAGCTGACGCGCCATATGAAAACGCATGGCCAGATAGGGAAGGAGGTCTACCGCTGCGACATTTGCCAGATGCCCTTCAGTGTTTACAGCACCCTGGAGAAACACATGAAAAAGTGGCATGGAGAACATTTGCTGACAAATGACGTCAAAATTGAGCAGGCAGAAAGAAGCTAAGGCCCCCCACCCACCCACCCCCCCGCCCCCGCTAGGTTAAATTTCAGGGGTCTAGGTAACATTTTATTTGTACAGTTTAACTATTGCCAACTGAGAAAAGATGACCTAACTTGCCTCCGTAAACATAACTTAGCATAACTATGGTAGGTGCCAGACTTTGGCACTTAAATATAACCTGTGTCTACAAAGTTCTATTAAACCCGAGGGTTGATTAAGGCAGTAAAAATTGTGGAGCCTTTTAACTGTGCAATAATTTCTGTATTTATTGGGTTTTTGTAATTTTTTGGCATGTGCAGGTACTTTTTTTTATTCTTTCTGTTTAAATTTCTTTTAAAATTTTGTTGGGTATCCCTGTTTAATTTTACCCAGTCGTAGCCTGAGATTACTTGCATTGTAGGGGAGAAACATATCTTTTAAAATTATAATTTTTGGGCCGCTGCTTTGTTGAAATTTAAGCTAAGTGTGTGTAATTTCTTGTGAAGAAGCCAGCATTTGAACAGAAATCTTCCTTTTTTTTTTTTCCTTTCTTTTTTTCTTCCCTTTCCTCTTCTTAAATAACCTTGAAGATTAGGGAAAACAAAATTATACAGCGGATAACAATCTTTAAAATTAGCACTTTCTTTTGCAATTGGATCAAACATGTAGCACTGACAATGTTGCTGACGATAGAGGCCTTTTCTAGGTGGATTTCATCACTAAAGTTATGACAACAAAAAAGACATAGGCGTAGAAGGCAGCTACATTCCAAAACCAGAAACGTTCTTAATTGTGCATTACTATCAGATAGTTCCTTCCTGTTGTTAAAAGCTATGGCAACATAATGGTGCCATTTTGTCACTTTTTGGGGTGTCTTTCCCACCCTCTTCCCCTCCTGCCACTCTTCCCAGAGACAGTGAAAGTACATCTTGAGTATTGTAATATTCTTTTCAAACCTTGGAGGAGCCAAATGCCATCTTTTTTTCTTTTTAAACTGCAAAATCATAAATTTGAGTTCAGGACATCTACTTTAGTCCAGAGTTGTTGTAGTCAAAAGAATTACTAGAGGATGGGAAAGTGTGAATTTCTCAATGAAAAGCCTCAACACATAGGCATTTGGTTTATGAATAGAAACATTAGAACTATCTTATATGATGTACAATGATGTTATTATAAGGAAGGGAAAAACAAATTCTAGTTTATTTACCTGTCTGGGCAAGATTCTGCTCCTACTGAAGTCGGTAAGAGTTTTCCCCTTGGCTTAATTAGGAACAGAATGGGATTGTATTCAGATAAAAGCATTACGACAGAAAAAAGTAAAGAAAAGAAAAATGCACCTGCTCTACTTTCAAATTCCAAATTTTTTAAAGCCTTTTATGACTAATATTAGCAAACAGTGGAGAATTATGGTTAGAGATTTTAATTACGTTGACCCGCACTTTAAAGCTTTTGTTTGTGGTTAAGAGAAAAATGGCTTCTCAACAAGAAATTACATCATATTCTTCTACTTGGCCCAAAGGTGGGTTAAACTGTAAGGGAACAGCTGAGATTAAGTGTCAGTGTTGCTAAGCATGGCATTCACAATACTGGCACTATAAAGAAAAATAAATAAAAATAATTTATTGGACAGTTTTTCTACTGCCATTCAATTTGACGTGAGTGCCTTGAAAACTGATCTTCCTATTTGAGTCTCTTGAGACAAATGCAAAACGTTTTTGTGAAATGAAAAGACTTTTAAAAAAAAAAAGTAAAACAAGAAAAGTACATTCTTTAGAAAAAAAAGAGCCACATTTACTTAAAAAAAAAAATTACTGGTTGAAGATAGTGGACATGAAAATGCCATAAGACCCAATCAAATGAAGATGTATACCCAGCACAACTTCGGACATCCATTAGCTGAATTATTCTCAGCCTTTTTTTTTTTTCAGGACAACGCTGCTTAGGAAATGGAATGGAAATGATTTACTGCTGAATTAAAACTCAAATGACACAAATTACAAGTTGTTATCATTGAATGAGAAAAAACAATTCAGGAACAACGGCTAATTTTTTTTTTAAAGTTAAATTTAGTGCACTCTGTCTTAAAATACGTTTACAGTATTGAATACATACAAGGGTAAAAAAGAAATTGTGTGTATGTGTGTTTGAGCAATCTTTTTTTTTTCAAAGTTTGCTTAATAGGTTATTAAAAAAAATGCCATAATGGCCATGTGTATATTGTTTTCTTTTGGTGACGGGGTTTTAGTATATATTATATATATTAAAATTTCTTGATTACTGTAAAAGTGGACCAGTATTTGTAATAATGGAGAATGCCTGGGCATTTTACAAAACCAGAAAGAAAAAAAAAAAAATCCCTTTTCTTTTTCCTTGAAAATGTTGCAGTAAAATTTAAATGGTGGGTCTATAAATTTGTTCTTGTCACTGTAACTGTAAAGTCTTGAGTTTTAGTAAATTTTTTTCTGCCTTGGGTGTTGAATTTTTATTTCAAAAAATGTATAGAATCTTGTATTTGGGGATTAAAAGGTGATTGCTACACCATGTAGAAAAAGTATGTAGAAAAAAGTGCTTAATATTGTTATTGCTTTGCAGAAAAAAAAAATCACGTTTCTGACCTGTACCTATTTTTCTCTTTTTTTCTCCCCTTCCCCCCTTCCCTTCCCCTTCTGGAATGGATATTGATATTGGTTGATTCATATGATGTAGGCACTTGCTGTATTTTTACTGAAGCTTGTAATTTTTTAACTGTACGCTTGTCCTTTTAAAGGGATTTAATGTACCTTTTTGTTAGTGAATTTGGAAATAAAAATAAAAACAAACAAACAGGCTGCCATAATATATTTTTTTAATTTGGCAGGATAAAATATTGCAAAAATAAAAAAAAATTTGTATGTGAAGTCCTTATTGTACAGGAAAAAAGGGGGTTGTTAGACGACCTTTGAGTAAAAGAAACAAAACAAAATAATTAAGTGCTTTTTTATTTTTAATTTTTTTGTTGTTGTTGTTCACAGATAATTTTAGTTGTATATATATTTTTTTTGTCAGAAATGGCCTACAAAAAAGTGCTGTTCCCACAGGGCTCTAAATAACTTCAAAGTTGCCTGGACCCCTTGCATCAAGGTTTTACCAGGTATGGTTGAACCAGGCTGGATGGTTATTGCCTATTCATGTGAAATGAAATTCTGTTCCCGTAAAGGTATCTGGGGTGACATCCCACAGCTTCCCCGCAGATTTGAGAGAGAGAGAGGAGATTTTTTCCGCCCCTTCTAAACACGAAGATGTCTGACACATCTTCCCTGTCCTGGCCACCCCCCACCTCACTGCTCCCCACACCCTGCCACCGTCCTCTGGAAGAAAGTCGTTTTATAGCAAAAAGTGAGAGCTGTTGCTTCCACTTCGACACAAAATGGTAAAATGGTCTGCTGTTGGTACAGCTGTAACCAGGTTGAAGTAAAATTGGTCCAGGCACAGCCCTCCTCTTCCCTGTCAGAACAGGACCTACTCCGTGTACAGGTCTTGCCAGTCCATGTTTTTAGCTGCTTTGCTGCTGTTCACTCCTAATTGTACATTCCATAAATTTCTGAATGTTTGAGGGACTGGGATGAAATCCTGTGCCTTTTGATTTCTCTCTTCTTTGCTTTTCTTTCTCTCTCTCTCTCTCACGCTCTCTCCCTTTGGGGTCGAGGGGAAGACAGGTGGCAGAAGAGGCACTGAAGCTCTAGTGAAGGGGAGAAGGAGAAAATGCTCACCGCTCTTGCAGGAAGTGACGGTAAAACTTAAAACAAAAACAACAAGAAAAATACCTATTGCCATGCCAAATTCTTCTGCTGCTTTCATCGGTGCAGAACTGCTGGAGCAATTGGAGAGGCATGGGTGTGACAGCAGGGAGAATTTGGTCCAGCTACCTAACAGATAGATATATGTCTTCCTGGCTTGAACAACGTACCCTTAAGACTTCTGGACAAATTCTGGATCTCAATTAAACTGATAGAAATCAAGAATTATTCATCACTCTTAGTCCTGGATTACTCCAGTGTAGCTGAGGCTGGAATTTGGTCCCTTAAAGGCACATTTTCACTTTTTGGTGAAAATTCAGATCTCTGGCGTTAGTATAAATCCAGAGTCATGTCACAGAACTCAGCAGAATCCCTTGGACATGCGTCAGTGTAATGAAGATCAGAAGTTAACGGCATATTTTCAGTCCACGATTTGTTGATTTAAGAAAGAAATTCACCTTTCATTTTAGTGTAAGTTGTTCAGGAGCTCCAGTCTCCCTGTTCTTAATTATCCACGATAGCTAACACCAGCAGTTGTCTAATTTTGTGACTTAGATCACTGAAACTAACAATAAGTCACCCAAAAGCACAAGGGTTGTGTTTCTGCAGACTGTAGTGATAATGAAATGGCCCTCCTTTTCTTCTTGCTTAGAAGAACTGTAGTTTACTAGGCCATAAGCACAATATAACATAGACATAAAATAGCTAGAATGCTGCCATAGTTCTTTTCACAATTTAAATAGTTTTTTTTTATTATTATTTTAAGGTTGAATTTATTACTTTATTGTGTCTAGTCCTGCTGCCTTTGAGGTCCAGAGCAAAACTCCAGTCAAATCCCTTGGCAACAGGACAGGTCCGAGAACCTGGTTTTAGAAAGAAAAATACTGATTTTTAAGGAAAGGGTCAAAAAATCAGCATTTCATCCCAGTCCTATGTAAAAGACAGTCCAAGGTTTTGTTTATCACAGGCAAACTCATTTTTATGGTGCTCTTTGTATTTTAGAACTGCAAAGCAAAGTAACGTTGATTTAAGTTGTTTGCATTTGTACCGGCAAGGCAAAATATTTTTATTACCTTTTTCTATTACTTATTGTATGAGCTTTTGTTGTTTACTTGGAGGTTTTGTCTTTTACTACAAGTTTGGAACTATTTATTATTGCTTGGTATTTGTGCTCTGTTTAAAAAACGAGAGCACTTTTTTTTTATTATGGATAAAATGTTGAGATGGCTGGAGGTCATTTCAATATGGCTTAGTGAAATATTTATTGTTCCTTTTATTCTCTGTACAAGATTTTTGGCCTCTTTTTTTTCCCTTATTGTCACAATGTTGAGTTCAGCATGTGTCTACCATTTCATTTGTACGCTCGTTCAAAACAACGTTTGTTCCAGTTTCAAGTTATAAAAATAAATTGGACATTTGACTTGATCTCCAAATCTTGTCTTTCCTGTTTTTTTGAAATTGAGGGGTGGGAAAGGGTAAAAAGAAGGGAGTGAGAAGTTGAAGCTTCAGTACAGATGATAGAGCTTGTGCTGTATTTTTTGTCGATTCTCGTGGGAGTCGATTGGGAGAGAATTCTTGTTTGGGGAGGACACGTGAGCACCTGCATGATGCTAAGCAGATGTTCAAGTCCTGCTTACATCTCTTGAACTTAAATATAATGTCAAGTATTTCCTGAGTAGGGGTATTGAGAGAAAGTGGTAGAATAATGCTTGAAACGGTCAACTTTCTCATAGGAAATCATGTTACGTTTGGGCAATTAGCACAGTTTTCTGAAGATGGTGAGATGTGCTTTGCTCTTGTGTTCCTTTCCATCCCCATAAACTTAACTATGTGCTGTATGCACCTAAGTTCGTTAATGTGTTTTGCTTCTTGCATGCCAATGCAAATAGGGAGAAGGCTTACCAATTTAAGCAGGAGCTGAATTTGGGCCACAGACTGTGTATTACCATGTGAGAAGCACCAAAACGTAACTGCGGCTAAACAGCTGCTCCTCCTCCTCAGCTAGGGATGAAGGCATGCACAGTTAAAGGCAGAATTTTGCACAATTTGCAGTTTGAGGATAAGAGCTGACAGCTACAGGCAGTTCACTGTCCTGATACTCTTTATCAAGCCAACCTGTTAGCAAATGCATGGAAATCTTAAATGAGAGAATTGTTATTCAAACCATTATTGGAAAGCTCAGTAAAGATTTGGAGTGTCGGAGACCAGATTCTGATTTCCTGGAGGCCCTGGTCCAACAAACCATGTAACAGGCTTGTGATTCAAAGCAGGTGGGTAATTGAAATTCATTTCAAAGGAACTGCTCCTGGACTTTAAAGTATTTGGCTCAACTCAGAAGTCAGGAGGGGAAGCTAAGTGGTTTGTGCTACAGAAGAGCTCCTACAGATGGTCCCTTCCTGATCTCAGGCTCCCTGAATCTACAATCTAAATTTAGGTATGTGTGTAAGTGCTTTGCTGGATCAAGGCTTCAGAGTGATATAAAAGTTACAGGCTTTGAAAAGTTGCACTCATGAAAAACCAGTGAAAATGAAATCAGAACCCGACGCTGACAATTATATTGGGCAATAGTTCACGCTGTAATTCCCAAAATGCCATGTTCATTTTGAATGCCTTCTGCAGTGAGCTGTAAAGGCTGTTACATTTTACTTCTAAATTTTGTACAGTTTGCATTTGAATGGGGTGTTTTTGACACCCCATAAACATGACTTCACTCTAGTGGAGCTTTACACTGCTGTGTCATTTTGTCAGCTTTAAAGGCATTGCAGGCCTTGCAGATGTTGCTGCGATGTTTGAAGACTGAGCGGCAGCAGCCGCTGCTGTGCACCCTGGCCTGTGGCCAGGAGGGTTTGAAGGCGCGAGGGGACTTTCCGTCCACTGCCTCTGCTCGGGGAGGTGGTACCTGCCCGGCAAGGAGAAGCATGGACCTCCTAGAAGTAGTGATGCCTTGACTCATTACTGTTGGATCTGCTAGAGCTTGTCTGTCAGAGCCCTGATTACTCACATGTTGGCATGAGGGAAAAAGCCGGATTACGCCCTTTTGACAGAGGAAATGTGAGAAATCACACAAACAAGGCTGCAAACAACTAAATCCAAATGAGTCTCTCTGCAGCATCCTCGGGTTGGATGTTCCTGTATCACACATGCTTGTGTAACCCAAGAAGAACTCTGTTATAATCAAGAAAGGAAAAAGGTTTAGAAAAATCTTCATGAAATCCAAATGAAACCAATGGAGTTCAAACTTTGGTATGAAAGGAGAGGTACTTTAAGTCAGCATTGTAGTTATTATAATGAAGAAACCTGTTATAAAGGTGATTTAATTTCTCAAGGGCCTTATTCCTCACACTGATTCTACACCATATTGCTTCTTCGGATTCAATAGATTTACTCCTGATTTACATAAGTATTCCATGGGATTGAATCTGGCTTAGTGGTTTTATATACAAAAAATTTACTTAAATGATCAGAACATATAACAGAATAGCAGCGGCCATTGAACTCTAACTCCATAATTGAGATGTTTCCATGAGAAAGTGGAGTCAAAGAGTTACATTTACCCTATCAAAGGACAGAAAGATACCATGTGAACTGTACGTCCAATTAAAACAGCCTGAAAACTCAAAATGAAAGGCTTGTGAACAGACCAATAATTATACACCAAAATCATTCAGGAAATAATTCTGAATAATGAATATATTTGAGAAAATTGTGATCTATTTGCAGACAACTTGTAAGCAAAAAAGAGGCAACATTTGCCTAATAGTTGATTTGCTCTGAATTATTCTCCTAGCTCAGCTAAACACTGACCTTTAGCTACTCAATGACAACATGCATTTCACTGTCTGACAGATGACAGACTGTTCTCTGGGATCACACATGTTAGAGCTGGAAAAGACCTATTCACTCCTTTTACCCA
The DNA here is from genome assembly GCF_964188355.1 of Buteo buteo. Lineage (NCBI taxonomy): Eukaryota > Metazoa > Chordata > Aves > Accipitriformes > Accipitridae > Buteo > Buteo buteo. Next base: position 14,921,539 of record NC_134176.1, read on the forward strand.
TCCACTACCAGTGCAAGATTATTTCTTTCAGTACTTTTCCTAAACAGGATGTTATGCAGAACAGAATCAAATATAATTTTATACCTACCCATTGAAAAAAAAATTGCCTGGTAAGAAAAGATTCTTCAGCCAGTTTTCTCACTGTCCATTTCCCCGTGGGTTTAATCACAGGATATAACGATATGGTACTACATTTATGGAGAATGGACACGTGCTTCAGGGCTTTGTTGGACTGTAGTTTGAGAGTGAGTCTAGTTCCAAAAGATATCCTAATTCTTCTATTTCCCATACTAATCAGGAGACCATTGCATTATACAGACAATGTACTGATTTACAGATTACTTTTTCTGCACAGAAGTTAGACATAGGTTTCCTTTTATGTGTATCTTTTCATTTATTTCTTATTCTGTCAGGATACCTGTGAAATACCTCCTATGCAAGTGAAGACCACTTACGTATTTTCATGTAGATTTGGCAAGTGCCAGTGCTGATTATGGTAGAAGACATAGGTATTATCAGAAAACATCAAAGCTAATGAAAATGTGAAGGGAAACAATCATGTTTTAATGATTCCTATAAACTGGCTAGGAATTACAGTAATGCAAAAAATACACACTGCTTTTCAAAAATGTTTTAAGCATAAAGAACGGATGTCCAATGACTAACAAGCTATATGCGTGAGTGTGCAAAACCTATGTATACATCTCTGTGTACGTAACTTAGATTCAAATTTCAAGTGTACTTCTAGAAAGCTAAAGCATAATATTGATTTCATTCAAATTTCTCCTCATTAACAGGCAAGTGTAACTGAGCTAATTTTAGTCCACAGCACTATATCCTTAAGATTGCCAGTTACTTTAGCAAAGCTGATTTGAAATGGATATTACAGTGATAAATGAAGACCGCTTGCTTTCCCTCTAGAAATCACAATTGGAGTAGCCATTGTGTGCAGGCAATGTCCATATATATAAAATTTTACTAGACACTATTAAAATCCTTAAGATGCTGTTTTTTTACTAGAAACCAATAGACCATAAAGCAAAGTTCAGTGACTAGCCAGACTAATCTGGGGCATGTGAAGTTTCCACAGTACCAAAGTACCACTAGGAGGTATGTTTATAATTCTTTTTCTCACTATATTTATTCATTTATATGAAAAGATGAATATAACTACCTGTGTGTTTGAGGGATGTTGGGCTTCACTCGTCATAGTGCATGGGTCTTCCCACTGGTGTGAGATGGGGTGAGATGAGAGAAACCAAGATAAGTTATAAAAGCTGAACAGGCATGGAAACACTCCAGAACAAACTCTCATCATTTAACTCTCCATGATGTGACAGTAAGAATAATTTTTGGAGTGAAGCAGGAGGCCAAAGGAGTACAGTCTTCATATGATATATTCCCAATGTGAACCATCAGCAAAACCAGGGAAAATTGATATTGATAACAATAGTAGTTTCTATTCAGGATGCGGCTGCAGCAATCTAATCGGAAACCAAGCACTTATCACAGAATACTTTGACTTCTTAGCAATGATGTAACATAATGCAGCTTCACTGAGAAAAGCACTATTCCTGCAAAATACCCCCAAATGACTGACAGAACGAATTGATGCAATTACAAAATTAGAAGAGGAGAGGGAAGGAGATGTTAAGAGATATAAACAAGGGAGAAAATAATGTTTCACATGGTAATAATGTTCAGAAAAAAGTAACGTGTTGGAGGATCATTGATGAATCAAGCCTGTTAGACATTTCAAAATACCTAAGTGAAATGGGAGTTTAAATCCTATTTTAGAGGTAACTTGAGTTCTAAGATCTAATGATTTTTAACAAGCCTTGCATTTCCAAATGGCTTTTGAAAATAAGGCAGTGGTCCAAAGGTATTTTAGAAAAACAGTCTCCTGTCATAGATATTATTCTGCTTATAGTCCAATGGCTTAAATTATTACTTTTAATGTCTGAACATTTTTGAACATAGAGAAATTGGAATGCCAGACTCATCCTCTCTCAGTTTGTGGCTTAGCCTCATCTTTAGTAAGAGAGACAGAAGTCCTAACTCCCCATATTTCAGGTCTAGAAACCCATCACTGTACCCAACAGATAGCACAAATTCAGGCTAAAGAGCACATGGCCAGGACAGTGGTCTAACAATTTCACTAGATATGAAAGACTGCAGAGTTATTTCCAGATCAATACGTCTCATAAGTGTTCCAGTAGTCCTATGGAGAAACTCTCAGAATGACAACCTGGTGGAAACCTTGCTACCTGCAGGAGGTTCAAATTTAGATCTGTAATTTGGCTCATTGCAAAGACTCTTGAGGTAAAGGTATGAAATTGTAGCTATTTAAAATGTCCAAACTACCAGTGACTAACAACATGAACTTTCTGGTTGAGAAAAACACATTTTGAATCAAAAGTCATGTCTCTCTCTATGAAAAATGGTCATTGATGAAAATGTTTCTATGTATGTGCTAGTTTTGAAGTTTGATATGTGAAGTATTTGCAGTTTACTCCTCTGCCATAGTTTATCCTTTCTGAAGAGTTGCATGGGTGCTCCTCACCTACTCTAATGCAAAGTCAGGTAGATTAGCCAGTTCTCTGCTGGCAGATCAATCTAGTCTGAGAAGAGGAGAGGACCTCAGGTGTACAATTTCAATTGGTACATCTTGTTCTGCAACAGATGTTTGACCATGGCTGTAGAATGTCTTGTCCATCTATGATGATGAGGATATGCCTATGAAGATGGATTCTCTTCCCAGATGTGGATCTGAAAGCAGAAGCAGATTTTTTTTTTTATTTTTTTTTTTTTAGTAGCAAGTTAGAGAAACACATTTTTTAATTCTGCTTTGTGGGGAAGCAAACCAAAATGGGACATTGCCTGGTGTAAATTAATATTGCTCTGTTGTGCCAAGGCAACTAGGCTTACTTACTTATCTGAGATGATGAATAATAAATAACTTGGGAATTATTTTCAAATTTGTGCTATCCACCCCAGGTTGGTAAATAGTTTTAATATCTGATATATTTTCAAATATTATTTTTCAAAGAGACTAAGATGTTATTCAGATTTTTTAAAGCAAGAAGTGTTTTAAACCAAATTACCCTGATTGCTTTGTGGTACTGAGTGTGACTTCCCCAGTAAGTCAATCCTCAAAAAGAGTAGTAGGAACCTGTAGCTCCTGGTAAATTAGGTAGACTGCGCATGTCAGTAGGAACTTCTGTGATGTATGTGAATGATCAGCCAGCAGAATTCAGTAGCTTTTTTGTCATTTCGGTCTGATGTAATCTCTCAAGCAATTTTTTCCCAGAAGTATGTACTTGTCTTGATATGCAGAAACTCTGGCCACATAGTTCACATGATTTTCCATACTTGGAGACTGTTTCTTTTGTTAACTGTTATTCAGACGTGATTTCATGTTACCACTTTAATCCCGGTGATGAGTGATTCCTCAATGTAAAACCCATAGTTTTCTCTTCACCATGCTGTTTTCCCACACATGAGGTTTTGGTCATTCTTCCTCTGGCCACGCAAGACTGGACATTGACTTCTCCCTAAACTGTTAATGTGAACTAATTTGTACAGGTAATTGTACCTCAAGGGAAGTTTCTTGGTCCCTGTGGAACACTCCTGGCCCAGAGGACTGGTGATCAGCTTCCGCAGTTCTCCCACACGATAGCTGCTTAAGCAAAATAGGAACTTAAGCAAAAATGAATTCAGATCCTCTGACCACAAAGGACACTAGAACAAGCTGCATATTTACAAGTAAAGTGTTGTTTGGCTTGCCTCTGTGTCTACCAGACACACATCATATTTCAGTTTGTTTGAATTCCTACGTGCTCTTGAATTTCTCTTCAGGGTACCTTTTCTGTTCAGGGAGAGAAAGAGACACAGAGCCACTCTCAAAATGGAGCAGGTTTTAAGGGGTCAGTACTGGGAGCAGTTCTGTGCAATGTTTCATTAAAACCTTAGAAGTTGGGCTGGAGACAACACATCATATTTGCACACCAAACCAAGTTGGGAGAGATCAAAAGTGTGTTAAAGGTTGGTGGTGGTGTTCAAAGTGATTTTAACATCTCACTAAGTCCACTAAACAGCCGTTGGTCAGCAAAAAAGGTATGAAGGATCACAAGTGACAGGGAGGCAACAACATTTTGTTGCAAAAAAAAAAGGCAGACACCACCATGGAATGTATCAACAAGAGAGTAGCCTGCAAATGACATGGTGTACGCTGTCCACTCTGTCCAGCATAGTGAGCACTTTGGACATCCAGTTGTGGGTTAAAATTCAAGAAAAATGTAGGCCAGTTGGAGGGTTGTCCTGAAGGGAGCAAAGGAAATTATTAGAAGGCTACAATGTATGTTTGATGAGGAAATATTGAAGTCATTTGGATTGTTTATCCAAAAAAGAGCAGAAGAAGGAGGCAAAATGAAGGAGGGACACAACTTCTCTCAAGTAGGGAAAAACACATTGTAAAGATGTTCTCCCTCTCCATGGTTTCATACACCTCCACGGTACCTGGAAGAAGAAGCATATGCACTGTACCTTCACAAGGAATTTCACCTTATGCAACTCTCAAACCCTTTCCTTGCTGAACATTTCCTTTCCTTACAAATCGGTGGTCATGGCTCCCCTGACTGGCATCTTAAAAGAGCAAAGATTTTTTAAAATGTTTACTAAACAAGGGAGTTCAATAGCAACACCTGCCTTCACCCAGGATTTATCAAACCTAAGTAGAGACCTGTGGACCAGATTCAGACCTGGTGTAAGCTAGTGCAACATAACCTTGGAAAGAGTTCCTCCTCCTTCCACCAGACCTGAATTTAGCCCTTGATTTAACTCAGAGAAAAATGCAAATTAGCCTAATTAAACATACAGTTCAAGCAATCAAGATACTGGTTTTATACTATATTGATCTATTTTAAAATATCAACGTAGGACAGTTAAAAGCAAAGGGGGCAATTAATGTCTTTCCCTGGAAAGGTGTGAAAGGTACCTGTCAGGTTTCATTAAGTGTATTTATTCTTTCCTTTCAAATTGTCTCTCATTTGAGCAGACCACTCTTCTGGGTTAATGGTGACAGAAGACAGCAGCGCTGCTGTAAGCACCCTACACAGCAAATGTAGCCTATTAGTGAAAGACGGGGAATCCTGAAAATGAAATACTTTATTGTTGATGCCTCTGAAATACCCCATATACTGTAACTGTCTCAGAAAAGCAAAGCTGGAGCTTACATAAAAACAGTAAGAGAAAAAATTGTTATTATAGTAGCTTTATGAATGGGGATCTAAAGCACAGAAAGGTTAAGTTACTTGTTCAAGGTCATACAAAAAACTCTGTGAAGTAACCAGAAGTTTTGTGGAGATCTCCTGAGTCCAATTCTGGTGGGTTTTGATGTGGTTCCTCAGTCCTAAAGGAACAACCAACCTTTAGGTAGATGTGTCGTTATGGCAAGTGACATCTGAAGGTGTAAGAAAAGATGTTTTTCCATACAAGCTTCACCCAGAGCTTGTCCAAGTCAGTGAAAAATCTCCCATTGGTTTCAATGGGTCAGCTAAAAACCGCAAGGGGCAAAGCTATCCTCTGCTTTCGGGGGGAGCACAGCACGACTGTGTTGGGCCACAAGGGATGAGCCTGATCTCAGCCAGCCAACACACCTGCCCAGCACTGGAAGAGCCTGACCTGCCATGGAAAGCGAGAAGGAGCTGGAGGGAGTTTTCCTACTGGACTTGCTGCAGTGGAAGGGATGGGGTCAGAGACAAAAGAAGGGAGAAGAGGCGATGGGCGAGGAGGAGGGTCTTAGTGTATTTCCTGGCTAAACCTGCACTGTGCCTTGTGTGTATTTCTGTGAGTTCCTCTGGAGTGAGTACTGCAGGGCTGTGATCACAGCCGTACAGTTTGCAAATAACCAACAAATGTGAGCAGCCATAAGTCTCTGAGTTGTGACCTTTGGTGGTGGAATAGATTTCCCTCGTGATGCTGAGATTCTTTGACAGCTGAGCCTGACTCCGAGTTTACATGTTTTGTCAGGCCAGCATCTCTCAGGGTTTGTGGTTAGGGTGGCCTTGGTGACAGTCACTGTTTTCAGTTCAGGCCATGAAAGAGATGCTGGGCTGCAGCAGCAATTCTTTGGATATTTTTCCAGCTGAAAATCTGCACATCTCTGAGCCTGACATTTTCTTCTCAGTAGTTTTTAATGTTATATGGATTTTTAAGAAGTATAATTTATGCCAGTGCCATTTAATGATGCACCTTTAACCAAAGATAAAACACTACCCATGTTGTTTCTGATTTAGCCTTTTTGGCCTGGTTGCTGCAGATCATTTTAGCAAGGGAAAGGTTGTCTGCAGTATGAATCCCCCAACCAGTGAAACTACTTTGTCTTAATTACCTCAGGACGAGAGAGTGCCCCTGAAGCAATCATCTTTGTTTGTTAACACACCCTATCTGCTGCACTACTCCCCATAAATAAAACATGACCAAGATTACAATGTCATGTTCCCGTGGACTCCAGACCCTGGTAGCTGCTCAAGTAGAATGCACAAAAACATCCCACAGCAACCCGGTGCGTATCGGAGGGCATATCGAAGGGATGTTTCTCATTCCTAAGCAACCACATGCATACCGGCTTCTAATATTAAACACGATGTTTGCTCGAATGCTAACATGACGTATAAGACATACTTTTTCTTGCCTTTGTCTTGGGTAAACGGCAGATCCCAGGCCAGATCTGTAGCTGCTAAAAACCAGCAGAAGCTCCAAGATCTAGCCCAAGTGTTTACCCTCTGCAGATTGCCTAATTGGAGACCATACCCACAGCATTGGCAATTAACGTGGCATTTGCCAGAGAAGGTTGTAGGTGATGTTAAAGAAGATCTAAGGATTTACAAGCATTTTGTCTTGGTTTTCCCTTGTTTTCCTCTCTACATGTTTGTCCATTACTGCTCTGCCAGTGTTGCTGTCCTCTCCAGGCAGGATAGTACTTGATTGCTTAGGCTGGGAGAAATGAATACTATAAACAAATAGACTGGCCTCTTAAATATCGGGGTGGGGGGTAACAGATATCAGCTGTGAAATATTTTCCCAGGCTTTGATTCTCAGAGGCAAAAATGGACGGTGGGATCACTCCTGCACTGAATAGTGTCTTACTCTGTGGTTGATCTCACTGAAATTAAGGGGCACTGTAGCGTTAAAGATGGTTTAATGGAGGTTAAGAGAAGGGCAGTACAAAATCACCTCCCTTGAGAATAATTTAGGATTAGAGTAAGGGGTGGAAAGAAGCTGCCCAGGTAGCTCAGAAATGCATTCCTGCTCATTAGGAGGAAGGCATATTTTGCTGCCGTCCTCAAGGGGCTTCGGCTTTTGGGGCCCTGGCAGCCCAGACCAACGTGGTAAGACAGTAGGGAAGATGGGCTGGTCTGAGATCTGACACCTTCTGCCTATTCTGCTGGGCTGCTCCAGAGCCACGTGGCTTCGTGGGTGGAGGAGGGCTCTTCTGCCCTTCTGGTTGTACAGGCCACTTCTATCACAGAAATGCTCTTAGACCCACTTTGCATATCTACATGTCTGTTCGGCCAAAATGACTTAATTTCAATGTACTCTCAACTCTCCTGCCTTCTTTTTCTTAAAGAAACCATGTTTTCTCTGCTCCCTTCTGTCCTTAAAAAAAACCCAAACCCCCATTAATCCTGATAACAAAGTGCCTTCCATTGATCCACAGATCAGTTGCAAAGACCATCAGTGGTGCTTGCTTTTTCAAGTGGTTTAGCATGGTTCTTATTCAGAGTAGGTCCACAGGGAAGATCCAAGATGTGGAAAGACGACAACTAAGAAAAGGTCTCTTCAGACTGTGAAAGTGATATCTGAGGTCTGTAAAATCATGTGGGTGGATCGGGATGGGTGAGATGATGCTAGCTGGGGAAGGTCAGAAGTGTTTTTTGACCCTGTGTGCAGAACTCCTTGCTGCATGTTTCTAACAGTTCATATGCCTTAAAGGGGAGACTTTGCAAGTTTACGGAAGAGAAACCCCCTGAGAATTCCTGAATATACAAGAATGGGAAGTTGCTGAGCTGCACATGGCTGAAGACTAGAAGACTGGAGGAATATTGTTAATGTTGCCTTGATCCTAGATGCTTCATATGCACCTGTTGGGGAACAGTTGGGGAAAGATGCAGAACTTTGTTCTGATCCCATACTGCTGCTATGGTCATACTCAGGGGCCAATGGTCAAATCGGCAGGGCTAGTGTTATAGGCTGGTGTATGCCCTTCAAGGTACCTTTCTACAATTTTCTGAAGCAATCTTCAAAGGTCCTAGTACTTGGGGCCATCTTGTATGTTTGCAGCTGTGATGCTGTATTTGTTCATTCAGAATATCTCTGTTTCTGTGGCCCATATTATAAAAAAAAATAAAAAATTCCTCTATGTCCAGTCAGCTTTCAGCATCTCTGCTCAGAGAATCAGTTGTGCCAGCTGCCCTGGTGTTTTTTGTGAGAGAGACAAACATCTCCTGCAATGGGAACCAACAGCTCTTTTTATACAGGACACCAAACAGACATCAGAAAGGGCACACTGCTGTCTGACAGGCTGTTCCATGGATTATCAAAGGCAACTGCCTGCCAGTGCCTTGACCTACTGTATGCTTTGGTCAGGCCACGCATTTCATTCATTTGCGATTTCAGAGGTGCTTTTTGAAGGCAAAAACTCTTTTCTCGGCTAGTTGCTCTAAATGCAGGACTCTAAGTCTCTGTAGAATACTCCAGTCCTTTTAATGATTTGTGCCCTGTCACTTAAAGAGTTCTGTCTTTTTCCCAGCACTGCAATAAAATGGTATTTCCCTCTCTTGTGCTTCCTTCCTACTACTGTACTTTCAAGTTTTGTTTTGTTTGTTCAGTGCTGTCTTGAAAAATTCAATATTGTTCTTCCTGGTTTCCTCTCTCATCTTTGTCTTTGTATCATTGTCCTGATTTACAAAAATCTGCTTTATTTTTTAAGCTTAAATCTCTATATTTGCCTTCTTATCTCTTGCAGTTGCCTTGTTCCTCAGATACATCCCTGGCTTGTATCTGGCATCTTGCAGCCTCTCTTGGCAACTTTCTTCTAAGGGTCTTCTATTTCTTCATTTGTAGCACCATTATTCAGGTGGGTTTTACTCTGAGATTCGCTGGCTTTCATCAGTCAGGATGGTGCGCTGGAAGTTATGTAAGCACTGAAATTTTTTATTTAAAAGCTATCAGGTTAAAATGTGCAAAAAAAGGAAGGGGGTGAAAAAGAAGGATGGTCAAAGCAATAGAATAATCTCCAGTCAAAGTTTACTGCAAGAAGAATCTGCCAGACAACAGCTTTGGTTTGCAGGCAAATATAGGGGAACCCCCCCCCAAAGAGTAAATCTCCATATTGCACCAAATCAGTGCGGCTCTAAATCTCCCCAGCTGAGGGTTTGGCCCTTGCTGTTAATTCATTTATCTTGCTGAGACGTATCAACTGCGGAATATATAAGTCATTTTGCAGCTGGGGAGAGAAACCTGTTGGGGCAGATTTATGTGTCCGTGCAGAGGAGTAAGGATGTTGTGAACCTGCCTGTGCCCAGGTGTTCGGTGCTGCGGGTGGAGCTCCTCCGCCGCTTCCCTCTCCCACGGGCAGGCGTGTGGGCAGTGGATGGGAGGGACGGCTGAGCTGTCATGGGGAGGGTTATAGGCTGCTGCTGGAAGAGGCTGGGGATAGATCGTGCTTTCTGCCGGGGTTGTCTCGGAGCTGCTCGGCCTCCCAGGGCTGCTCCTGGGCTGACTCGCCGTCATCACCTACCGCTGTCCTGGGGCTGCGCCTGGAGGCGTGATCTGAGCCATAATTTGTTGATGAAAGGATCTCATAATGCCGAAAGGCTGAGTTACTGACCTCCGAGTCCTGTTAATTAAAGCTTGGTAGTCCAGGAGGGAGGAGGACCCGAAAAATCGTGTTTTGTCCTATGTAAATGCTGGTTATCAGAGGCCGCTGCTTTCACATGCTGACACTAGGGGAGACTCCAGACAGACCAGCAGAGTTAGCAGACAGAAATTGGCCTTGTAAATCTGAACTGCCAGTTTTTGTGACAATGAACAAAAATGTAATTGTTTAACCAAATGTATGTGTCATAACTTGGTGACCTCAGTGAATACGCTTTAATTAAGTCCTTTTGTTGCTTTTCACCCCTTTGCCCCCAAGCAATTCCAAGTTTTTGAAAACAGCCAAACAAAGTCTGCTGTGACTATTATGTATCTGACAGAACTGTGAATGACCCACAACTATAAAAACACAATATACCCGCTCCCGTCTTTGGCTTTTAGGCAGGACTAGCCATAGCCATTACTGGGGTAATGAGAACTTCTCAACTCTGTGTGATGTGCTGCAGTTATCTCCTAGGGCAAAGCTGCGTATGAACTGCTCAGCGGCACTGAGCCTGCACCCTTCCCCTGGAATCAGGGGAGCCAAGCTGATGCATATCAGCTCAGGATTTGGCCCAAAGACATTTTCTTTTGTCTTGGGAAAGGGACAGTCTGTAACTGTGTCATTCAAGTTGGAAACCTGGCCTAAAGGCATGAAGCACAGGAGATTATAGGCGCTGCAGGTGGGATGGAGCTATGGAAGCCCTTCAACCAGGTTTGAAGAAAAGGTTCAGAAAGCCTGGTTGATGTGAAAGATGCAAAATAGGGGTTAGACCAAAAGAAGCAGGGAGAGAATGAGGAATGCATGGGAACGAAATCCAGGCCAGGGAAATGGGAAGGCAGTGAGAAAGAGCAGGTGCCTGCTTTGTGGGAGGTAAGGGTCAGCAGAGTGGTTAGGCAGGTTTCAGTGCTGGGCGCCTGAGCAGGAAGTGGGAGAAGGGGAAAACATTTGGAAATTGGAACTACTCGTTTCCCAGTCAGGATAATAAGGCATAAGAGCACCAGGAGGTCCCAGCAAGGTGGGAAGTGGTATGATCTGAGGCAAAAGGCTATGAGTGGTGGCTGGTGAAATGGGTTTGAGCTTCCATTGCAGAAGCAGGTGGAGAAAGGAGCTTGATTGAACAGGTAATTATTCTGCTTTTGCAGACCTATGGAGAATTTTCTAGACTCAGAAGAGGATCACAGAGAGGCAGACCGTTGAAAATAACTAAGTGGATGATCTCATTCCATTATTTTTAACTCCATATACCATTGATAATTAATTTGTCTGACACCATATTGATTTTCTGTCTCTTGTTTTATTGTCAGTGTTTTGTTTGCAATATATAACTGGTAAAGTTACAATTAACCCATATTGCCCTGTCCAAACACATCTGTGCATGTTTAGAAGCACAACATGAACATGATGCCTTGAAAAGATGCTTGCAATGTACGGTAAAATGCTCATGCCTGTACTAATGAAAAAAATTATGAGGGGTGCTTTTGTGGATGAAGGTAGAGCTAGAACTGATACCATACTGAGCCCTGTGTGGGGAACATAGTAGATATCTCATCATGCAATTATTCCTGTTTCACCCATATGTAGGACAAAAGATCTGTACAAAATATTCTTCTGTAGAATTTTACCTAACTGATTAGCATTTCTAAGGGAATACTTGTGTTCAAGCCAAATCAGGATACTTTGCATTTCTTGAAAGAACTTCCCTTCTGATAACATTAAAAACCTTGATATGCATATGCTAAACGTGTGATTCTCTGTTTTTTCTTGGTGACCTGACATTGTTTTCATTATCTTAAATGTAAGCTTTCTTGCTTCTAGAACAATTAATTCTGTTTTGAATCTTCAGGATAGCTAATATGCATATTTACCCTCTCTCCCACTCTCCCTCCCTTTTCTTTAACTTAGGTTTTCAGTCCCACACTGTGAACTTCAGCCACCAGGAACAGTAGTTCCTTTGGATAATTTGCAACAGAATAGCCAAAATGCTAAACCCAAACAAGTAGCAATGCCCTCCTGTGCACCCTGGCTTCTGCATCGTCAGTTCTGCATGACAGAATGGCTTTGCTTTGCCATCAAAAATGCACAGGGTCAACCGGAGACAATCCCAGAGAAGCACCTCCCAGCCGCAATGAGAGTGCTCACAGTCTCCTTCTCCTCCCAGCTGTTCATTCTCCTGCAACAGAGATACCCGGACCCTCCAAAATGTTGAATCCATCTGCAGTTTCCCTGACGACTGCCCAAAACTGTCCTTCCTGGCTGCCAACAGCTCTCAATACATCCGGGACAAGCTGACTAAACATCCTCCTTCCTTTCATGATCTATGCCAGCAATCATGGCCACGCGGCGTTACATCTTGCGGCTGCTCCTCCTGGATTTTACGTAACGTTATGGTCTGGAGGAAGCTGAGTCCTTAAGTTCATTCTTATTTGTGAGTAGGTCTGTGTTTAGTGTTGGTGCGATTTGTGCTTGTGCTGACACGAGGGAACTGGCATAAGAGCCTGGGCATCTGGGAGGATGAGTAGGCTCCTAGCTCTGAGCCCCCAACCTCTGAACACATGGGAATTCAGTCTTAACTTAGTCACCAAAGCTCTCTCCTGAAGTTAAATGCTGTGAACATTTGTTGCAGAGGTTGTTTCAGGTGTTAAATAAAGCTACAGTACCTATATTTTCTCTTGTCATGGTTCATAGTATGAGGATCATTAGGCTTAGTAATTTCTGATCAGAAATGGGCCCAGGCCACAACTCCTCACTTGAATTCTCTAGGGGACACTTGGGATTTATCCACTGAAGTTTGTAGAAAGCTACGTAAATGGCATTCTGGTGGTGGACACTGATAGTTTTGCTCTTCTGGCTCGAATGAGCACTCTTCCATTTGGGTAAAGCTTGTGTGTGAAAGAAACACAGCCTTAGGAAGGCTGTCCATCAAATAAAACTAAAGCCTAAGAAGCTAAGGACCATCACAAGCCTCACAGTCTTCCACTCCAAGTGTGAGACATGCTTTGTGACCTTGCTTTATCCAGTATGCAGCAACATGTGCAGACAAAAACAGAAAAAAAACCCCAAACCCAAACCCTAGGAAAACAAGAGGCCTGGCGCCACATACTCCTCCTCCATGGGGAGATGATGAGAGAACAAAGAACATGTGATGGATGTGAGACACATCGCATAATGTGATGTCCTCAGATACTCAGATGAGCAAGTATCTGTGTTTCGACAGGGCAGAAGGACACCTGAATTTCTGTAACAGATTTCAATGGAAAGTGAAGATGCTGGGGTGAGTGTTTTGGTGCCACAGTACTCTTCTTGCAGTGAATGTTCATGGATCATCAAATTTAGTGGTTAGTATAGACATGTTTTCTTCTGGACATTTCATGGCATTCCTGACTTTATTAAAATCATGTGTTGTACTGCTGTGCTTTTTTTTTATTTTATTCTTCCTTGTATGTAGAATGTCCTAGTTTGACTGCTGGTCTGGTGGCTATTTTCCAGGAAAACTGTTTTGTAACAGCTGGCGCACGTTCCTTGACTTTAGCTCATAGACTATCAGAGTTGAAAGTCTGCCTGTAATCATGTAATGGAGACAGGGCATGTTTTTAACTTACATAGTGAGGCTGAAGCTATGACAGCAAATATCACTTGCCTTACAGAGAAAGCTATAGATAGGCAGAGAGAGAAAAATAATTGTGACCGAAGGAAGAAATTCTTCAGTTCTGCTCCCACATTGAGTGACTGGAAGTCTGTAGGTGCATATTGTTGGTACCTGCTGTGACTACTTGCCTGTGGGAGATAATTTTCACACAGAAGGATTAATAATAACCAATTCCAGTAATTCCCAAAATCAGGAGCTCTCTTCAGTGGGCAAAACAAATTTCTTACTTGCTTTTTGGAAGTGGAGCTTTGAAGAGAATCCTTCTGGAAATTAAACTTCAGACAACCAACAGCCATCACTTAATACAATCTCACGTAAATCACACAGGGAGAACTGAAATGATGAAGGTGTTTTGGAATTTGCTGCCCATAACCATCAGACATATCAGATCCAATCTGCAGCCATTGTAGTATTGCAGAGATTGCTAAATATGATTCTTTTTACAAGTTCTGATAATCTGGCTTTGTGATTTTTCAGGGCGTACAGGAGAGAGTGGTTCACTGGGCAAGAGATGTTTGTGACATATTCAGGGGAAAACAATGAGTGGATTTCTTTGTCCCTCTGAGTGTTGCCTCAGTTGGTGGGGTTTGGGGACGCATGTAATGGAAAGGGCTGACAAGGTTATTGTCAGCCGCCCGTCTCCTTCACTTCCTCCGCTGATCCCTCTCACATGATTTACATTGTTCTAAAAGGACAGGCCAACAATTCAGGACATTTGCAGCAGCTTCCTTGCTCGTCTTTCTGAATTTATGTTGAGACAGGGCAAATTCTGGCCTCAGAAGGCTGAGCCTGGCTCTAGTTGCCCTCGCATTGCAAACTGTTCTCGATGCCTGGGGCTGAGAATCAGAGGCTCTCCTCACCCGTGGCAATGCGCTGCTGGGCAGGCATGCCATGCATATCCAAATCTCACCGTGTTTGCTTGGACTGGGGTCCTCAGCCTCTCAGTTTTGTTCTCTTGTGTTTCCTCCTCCCCTGAAGGAGACTGTTGGCTTTCTGGGCGACATCTCCAACCAGATACCTGCTGAAACGAGACATGCTGTTCTAGCATAGATCCAGTCTGCCTAGGGTAAAGATTAAATCTGGAAAGCGGACTCTAAGGCACATAATTAAAAAGGAAGTTGAAAATTATTTAAACATGAGTCTTAGCAGGGGAAAGCTGTAATCTGAATGTGTGGTTGTAGATACACAAAATGAATCCATTGGCTTAGTTTCCTCTCAGAGGTGGGTGCCTTGATATGGTATGTGAGCTGCACACTCATTTGACATGTAGGAGGACACAACCCTGCTGAGCTGCAAAAAATGGGACATTGTAAGCAGTGGGATAGTTGCCTGCCTTCTTGCAGTCAGCATATTTGGGTTCATTATCAGCTGGGCTTATTATGTCAGGTTTAATGCTTTGCTAACTGCGGTTGAGTGGAGTGTGGTTGGTTTAGCACACTGGCAGAGTGTTCGTGTCTACGCACAGTACAGCATATAGACATGCTATGTGATTGTTCGTATGCTGGGCGGAGGTTGGTCTCAACAGAAAAGTTAATTCAAAATATTGGAATTTTCTGTTGTAGATAATAAGAAATGGAAGTGTTAGATTTTGGGTCACAGTGTACAAAAACACTATGGGAAAAACAGCACGCATTGTTCCTGCAGATAAAAAACAAATAAACTACAAAACAAAGGCCTGCAGAAGCCAAAGGAGCTGCTAGAGAAAAATGTGAAATCCACTTTAAAGAGAAAAAAAGCAGTAAGTCAGCACAGCACTAACAGGTAACACAGAAGGTGACAAGTAACATGTCTCTTCAGAACCCCAGACAATGCCTCCTCTTTTACAGCTGTTGTCATTTCATTTGAAGGACATTAGTAGCTTCATCTTTACTGCACTCATGGGAAGAAAGGAGAAGAGGCAGCACCTAGAAGTTATACTCTCCTGAAAGGAAGTGTTAAGGGTTATCGGGTAAGCTAAAAAGGTGAACTAAAAGTGAAGTGATGTCCTTGGTGTTTGATGTTCAAGCACAAAAAAAGAGAGAGCCAAAGCGGTGCATAGGTCAGGTTTTAGTCCTTCCTGCACATATAGTGTCCTCTCTCATGAGGCACTTCTTGAAAGCAGAGTTTTTGAAGATATCAGACTAAATGTATCATATAAGCAGCCTATCAAAACACAGTATCCCTTCTTGGGAAGCCACCTTTCCTAATGTGCTTTTTACTGTACTTAAAATAGCAGCATTAAATGTGGTTAGCAGAACTTTCTTACACACTTAAAATCCTCATCGATTATATAACTTAACACCATTTCACACCAAGTTCTTTCTTTCATAGTTTTTGTGAGCTTCCAACTCTCTTGGAGAATTAAGGTGTTTTCTTCTGGGTTTAAGAGAGTTACTTTTTTCATGCCAGTATTGTACAAAGTCTTGTGTTTACCTTGCAGGCATCTTGATGTTGGTGCCAATGCAATTTATTCTTGATGATAAGAGACTGGCTTGTACTTGGTTCTTCTGTTAGCAGGGTGTTTTGAAAGTCTGTTCTGATGTTTACTGGTTGTTTGTCTGCTATGTTCCTTTCCACATCCTGCTGACTGAGTCTCAGTACCACCTTCATGTTAATGTCCTGAGTTTGTAATAAGCGTGTACTGTGATATTTGTGAATAATATGCCCAGCCACTGCTGTGTTACATGATTGAAGCTTTATCTGATCAACACACGTATCTTCCTCACAAATATATTATTTCTCCTGAGATTACATTTGATCCCAACAGGGTCTCCTGATGGTAGTTTTGAGATGTCGCTAGTTCATCAGCTATTATATGATTCGAACTTTGGAAGTCTCAATTTTTGTCTTATCCTTTCACTGTTGGCTCTAATAAAGCTCTAACAACACAGGGACTATCGACATGCATCTAGATATCAACCTAGTAAGCTCTTGTGTGGGAGAGATCCTCTCCCTCTATTTTTTTTCTCCTTGAGGTTTTCTGTAATAGGCTGGAAATTTTTTCCTTTCTCTACTTGACCAGCTTTCACATTTCCTGGTAAATTGCTCAAACTCATTGTGAACAAACCAGTGTCTATTGTCTGAAATTATACAGTGTGGGATAACATTCGTGATGAAATGCTTTACTGCTTTGTTTGGGATGGTCACTGTGGTAGTGTCTGACAGTTCGTCTCATTTCCAGGAGGAGGGTTTTATATTAAACAGTTTAGCATGAGCGTATCCCTTGTTTTGACCAGATCGCTTTTTCTCAAGATGCTGCTCTCTGCAGTGCCCTGGCCAGACTCCAAGTCAGGGAATAATTTTCTGTCTATAAAAATCCCTCTCGAAGTTACAAACAGTCAAGTCCTAAAGACTCTTGAATTTAATTTGGCAGGTTAAGGAAATGTCAGCTCAAGATAATGAGGAGAAAGCCTGAGATGTTTATTCCTTTTTTCTATTTTTCTAAATTTTGAGGAAATAGAACTCCAGTTTTTATTAAAAATCTGCAAAATGTTTTTGAGTGTTGAATATGTTTCTCCTGTTTTTTGACACATCCTCTGTTTCAGGCAGCTGTTGGGGTGTGTATCTCACAAATCAATCTGTACTTCTATCATGAAAAAAGATGTTATGGTATTGAACTCTTATATCATCCTGTAAATCATGTTTCCCAGTGTAATGAATTATCAATGTAAAAGAGCTTTGTTTGTCTAATAGACATTTTGATCAAAAATTCAATTTTTTAAAAAAAGTATTCATCAAAAAAGGAATTCTCACTTCTCATTTCCCCAGTTTTCTCCAACTGAACTGAGATTTTGTTTCCATGCATATCCTTTCAAAAGAAGATTTTATCAGTTTTCTTATTGCATGACTAAAATTTTCCAATCATCTCCAATATTTGAGTAAAAGGTTTACAAAATGTCTGCAATGAAGAAGGAAGGTATGATTTATGAGCAAAATTTGACTTGTATTTGAGCAAAGATGCCTGTTTATCAAGACTGCATGGAATCCCAAGTCACTAGAAAAAAACCCCCACAAACAAATGCACATTGGCAATTTCATGAGAATGAAAAGGGAAGTAGCAAATTTAAGTATGTATTGTACTGTATGGAACAAAATAGTTAAAGGTTGACATGTTATTTTTTGGAACGAGAAAAATGGAATTAGTGACAAGTCCCTTTGAGATCCTTTGGGATGGAAGATGGCACATAGTGGCAGGATGCACAGTATTTGCTGTATTATTATAATCTTTCTAATTGTTCAGAGAAATAAAATGTACTTTGCTTGCCATCCTGTCCCTCAAATTTCCATCCCCTCTTAGAATATGCATTTGAACAGTATAAAATGATGTTTTGGCAAGCCCTGTTGAAGATAATTACACAGACACTTTATTTAGGTCAAAGCAACTGGGACTACAGTTTCTTCTTCCAAGTTCCTAGAGATTGTTATTTTTGCGGAGGGGTCATCTGCATAACTTAGAAATGAAGAGGCCCTTGCATTGTATATGAGGCATAATTTTGGTTTTTTTTTTTTTTTTCTCTGTTTGCCTTTGATCTGCACAGAATGAGGAAAACCTCCTCCAGTTTGAATTTCAGAATTACACGAATTCTGAGTTTGGAGAATCACAGTGTGCTGGGAAGAAAAGGGAGAGCTGGTTAATCTTCTATAATGCTTTCTATACGAAAGGAAGGAAGTATTTTAATAGCATGTTGCAACAACAAGTGCGTTGTGTGTGCGTGTGCACGCGTGTGTATGAGTGCACGCATGCTCATGCCTCCAACTCTGTGGTTGGAGTTGGCACAGAGAACCCAACTAATAAATAAAGCTCTGACGGGTTGTGTTAATCATTGTTACTCTTGGAAAACCACTTTCATAGGCTCTAGTTTGTAAATCTCATGCATTACTCAGATGTTTAGGGCTCTCCTTCTGGGGAAACATTTTGTAAACCACATGTGTCATTTCTCTTCTGTAAACAGAGGAGGAGAACCTAATGTTGGGGTTCTCCAGATTTACAAGGTAAATTTGCAAATTTGCAAAAGCCAGTCCCAGGCAACTAAAAGTTGCAATTACTGATGCATCCTAAATAGAACACCAGGCTTGTTTTAAAATAAAATTGCCAGTAAGCTATGAATCTTGTGTGATGTGTAAGCATAGGAAAAGCTACTGCAATTCACCCATCATCCAATTCAGTGATGTTCCAGAAGAGGTGAATTTGGCTCACTCTTTTTTTGTGCTGAAGTAACAGCCTGAGAGCGATGGGATCTCATATATGTTGATAGTTTCCAAATAAGTTAAGAAATATGATCTTTTCATGCTTTTCCATATGTGTTCCATATATGATGTGTTCCATATAAAATTATTAAATAACAGGATGTCATGGGCATAACTCCTTTAGTCCCTGACATTACAGTAGGTAATTTCCCTATGTTTTTATATAGGCCTTATAGAATACCTATATACATATTCATATCTATAAAAGCATAACCATACATTTTATGTGTATATTATTATAACTATATTTGTAAAAAATAATGTGTTTATATGTTAGTTTAGAATATTTCTTTATAAATATAATAAAATGTCAGAAAAGCTCTTGCTGCTTTGAGAGTACAAGTGAAAAACAGGGGCTTTTTTGTATTGTCACAGAACTCCAAAAATCATTCTGTAAAACTGCAGCTGTGTGGTGCTCTTTGGCTGATAGCCTGTGCAGTGGAGGGATGGGATCAGGCTCCTGCCGTTACTTACCAAGTGATTCCCTTCTTTGCTCAGTGCTGGGAGAATATTCGCCTTCAGTTATCCTAAGTATTTTTTTTTAATATATATAAAAAATATATATATAAATATATATATATATACACACACCCCCCTTAATTTTTGGAAAAGAATGGAAGTTTTCTTTAATCAGAAGCAGGAGAAATTTAGCATATAATTAAGTAAGGATATATTGGGGTGCTTTTTTTGAAAATATATGTGCCACAGGGACGTTGAGTTCCATAACATCTTATGTTACTCATGCCTCAGAATTGTCTTCCATTCTTATATTTCCTACCTTATGATAGGTGTAGAAGCAGAGGCATCATCTAAGACCAAAAGGAAAAGAAGAAAAGGAATGAACTTTGCTAAGATGATGGAAGTTTGTACAGTCCTTTATTTACTCAATCAGAGGACTATACGGCTGTCCTGTGAAGTGGAATCATTTAATTAGGAGATGGTACAAGTATTCAACCGAAGTGCTACAGCTAAATTCTGTAATTGCCACATGGAGCATCAACTGTGTCTTCTTGTATGCTGTCTGCTCCTATAAGATTGCATCAGTCTGATCTATTGTGCCATCAATATTGCTTCTCATTTTCAATGGGAACTCCAGTGAGACTCTGAAACCTTGTCAGACTCCTGAATAACTTGGAGTTGAGTTGGTTACAATAGGATCAATTATTATAAAGGAAAATTATTAAAAGTTTCATCTTCCAAAATTAACTTTTGACTAGCATTCATTTAGTAGCTTTGATTGAAATATCCCATGATCCAGAGAGACTCTGTTCTAAGATGGCAAACAAAATTCAATGGTGGTAACTGCAAAATAGTTATATAGAGGGAAGAATCCTCCCTAAAATCCTTGTCTCTTCATGTCTATATATCCATGGACAGGATGGTATAGGTACCCAGAGATGTTAAAATAATATTGGAGAGTTGTTCAAAAGGATCAGCTCAAGAAAGGCAAAGGAAACATTAGGAATGATTAGGTAAAGGATAGAGAGAAAAATCAAAAGCATCATTATGTTATCATGCATGTTCATGACATATCTGTATCTTAAATACTGGATGCAGTTATGGTTATCCTATCTCAAAAGAGACAAAGGTAACCTGAAAGTGGTACAGAGAGATGTGATGTGTTTTACCAGATGCAGGAATGCCTTCCATATACACTGTGGACTGGAAAGAGTTGGATTTTTTTGCTTGGAAAAAGAATTTGGGGGGATATGACAAAAGTCGATAATATAACTAATATTGCAGAGAATGTGATTAGGGAAGGATTAGGCTCTGTTTTTCACAATCCAGTGAAATTATTAGGTTTAAAACAAAACAAAAAAACCCCTTCTTTTTTGTGCAATGCATAATCAAAACGGAGAATAGGATATAGTGGAAGTGAAAAGTAAAAATGAGTTAAAAAAAGAATTAGACATATTCATTGAAATCCAGTGGTGGTTGTTAAACCATATGTTTCAGAAGTAAACTCTGCTTCATGGGGTTTTTAAAACTGACTGAGGGAAGCTTGGCAGGTAAACTGGAGGCTAAACAAGGCTGAGCCTGGAGCTCCATCTCTGCTGCTTCCCCAAGCATCCATCACCG
The DNA here is from genome assembly GCF_964188355.1 of Buteo buteo. Lineage (NCBI taxonomy): Eukaryota > Metazoa > Chordata > Aves > Accipitriformes > Accipitridae > Buteo > Buteo buteo. The sequence continues at coordinate 14,942,412 of NC_134176.1, forward strand.
GGTACAGGCTGGGCAGATTGCTGTCTGATCCAGGATGGGTTTTGTGTTCTTATGTGTCTGGTGCATAGAAAGCTTGTCTTATATTAGATTTATTTTATTATTTTTATTAGCTTTTTTTACCACCTTGAGAGCCTTTGTGTGCTGCTCTTTCCACCCTCTTAGGTCCAGGAGACAGTCCCTTTGCTAATGGGCTTAAGTATAAAAATAAGCTGTGGGAGAGACCACAGGAGCCTGGAGAAGTGACTTGCTCTTGCTCACACAAGCACTGAGTGCTAGTCAGGAATAACTTTATCTATCTGTGGTGAATTCTTGACCTTGTTAAAATCAATGGCATAACTACCTTTGGCTCCAAAAGAGTTAGCTCTTCACCCTTTGTAATGAAAATTCTGTAGACGTTAGTTAGTATACTGTATTCTGAATTATGATATATATTAGAATAGGCTAGTCCAGGCTAGAAAAGTAATTAAAGAGTGCTCTTTCCAATTAATGGAAGCCTATTTACCTTACCTTCAGAAACTCTGAACTGCTTCCATCACTGTGCATGATACTTATCACAAGCTGCCTTGGTGATTATCCAGTAAGGAGCTGCAACTCTGAACTCACAGAGAGCTCAGAGAACCCAGGAGAGGCAACAGACAGCCCTTAAGAGACAATGTACACCTAGCAAAATCAGTTTTAAAATGAGTTCATCCATTTTTTTCAAGTATATAGATTCCTGCCCTGCATGTTGGTGCTCCAAGTCTCACTCTGTCTAAATTTTCTACTTGCATAAGTTAACTTCAGCATGGAAAACCCCTGGGGAATATAGCAGTGCCTGTGAAAGGGGGACCTGGATGTTCTTGATTACGAGATGTATATCTCAAATAGAGTAGGAATGATTTTAATCCAGATTATGACATTTGTATTCTTTTCAAGTTAGTCTGCATAAGGGAAAACTTATTAACATCTCAAATCTATGGTAGAAAAGTTATTTTCCATATTAAGATAAAAATCTTCAAGTTAATTTTAAATGTTACGTATTTGTGTTTTTTTTCTTGGTTTGCTTTTGCTTTATGAGATTTCTCTTGTCCCAGTGCATTTCATGAATAATAATCTTAAGTCTTCAAAATAACAATAGCACTTGGATTTTCTTCCACATTAACTGGACTACATTTTTTGAACACATGCTAGAGATTTGGAGCCACATCCTTGTGAAAACTGAATCAAAGGAGCTTTGTTGATTTACACAGTCTGAAGATTTTTGTGTTCTGGGCTTTGCCGCTAGCCCCAGATTTCATGCTACAAGAAACCATGAGAGTTTCCATCATCACTGTATAACTGGCTCTGTGCTTCCAAAAGCTAGGAGAAGGAGAAACACAAGTGGTCTGGAGAATATTAGTACTAGAAATTGGTTTAAATTTAGTAGTACAAAGTGCAAAGTACTTAACTTAGGAAACAATAACAAGAATTTCTGCTAGAAAAAGGAGACTCATTTAGACAGAAGACAAATGTCTGCATTTCAAACATTGCAGGCTAATACATAGAGATGTGCCTAAGCCATTGGCAATGATGTGGCTGTGAAAAAGGCAAATGAAATCCCAGGTAAGACGTACCTAGTAGAAATAGCAAAATATTAATGATACTACATATGGCATGAGAAGGATCTCCCCTGGAATAGGGTCTACAATGCAATTCTGTTCACTCTTATTGAGTAAAGATTAACTTAAATGGGGGAAAAACGTATACATGAATCCACTGGGAAGAAGACAGGGAAGCAACCTGTCTCAGGAAAAGAGACAGAAAGAGCTTGACAAGAGAAGCTAGTGTCCTGCCTCAGCCCTCCTGCCTGAGAGCTTTATTTGTAGCTTCACAAGCAAAAATCACCCAGACCACCATTCTGTGGTCAAACAATGGCTGACAGCTACATGTGGACCCTAAAAACAATTGCTTCTTATGTCCTTTGAGATTTCACAGCTTGCTTTCTCACAGATGAATTCTAATATATCCGTCAGTCTTCTTTAGGTAGGAAAAGTAGCATACAGTATGCAACACTGAAACTATTTCCTATCCGCTCTCCATATGGATACCGTCAGAGTAAGCTGCTTCACATAAAGATATTCTTAGTGGGAGCATAACAGCATCCGCATGAAGATCGAACAGGGGATTAGTTCTCCCTAACTTAGGTGCCTAAGGTGCTTCACGTAGAAGCCTAGTCGTATCCAGAGGGCAATCAGATCTTAGGTGGGTTGAAACACCCTGGGGAGATGTCTCTCTCGACCAGGCAGTGTGATTTGGCACTTGGGTCTGGTGTCTCAGACAGCGTCTCTGTAACATCTCATAGGTGAATCCCTCCCCTTTGCGCAGAATTGCTGGTGTGCTGCAAATTCTCACCTCAATGTGAATTGACTTCAAGATGAAGATGAAGGCAGCATCAAAGAACAAAATCAATGGTTGCTTTGTCACTGATTTGAAGGCAAGAGAATTGGGTTTAAATTAATGTTCCTACCCAGAATATGGCTTCTTAAAATGTATACTTTGCTACAAATCCCTTCCTCCCAGGGCAAGAAGATGGTAGTTACCTCGTTCTAAGTTTCTTTACTGGTCGCTTCTACATGATTAATTCAAGCCTCTGAGGAAGAATTACTTCCAGGTTGACTTTTCCACCGGTTGGAAACTCTCCTGTCAGGATTATGAAGCTGTCTCCCACACAATTTAAAAATCTCTTTGATGTAGCCTGTATCTTGCTCTAGCTGCACAGTAAATACATGGGAAATTAAACTCTCCAATGGGGAGGGTATCCTGTGGTTACAAGTATCTTGAGAGTTGGTCCAAGAATTATTATTCTTGCTTTCCTCCAGTCTTGGTGATCTATAGCGTTTACCTCCTGTAGATTCCCCTTTGATTTTCATTCCTTTTGTCTTTATCCAAGAATTTCACTACCCTATTCTCCATTTTCATATTGTCGTCTGCTGGCATTGGAGATGTTTTTCACATACAAAACCATCCCTCCTCTGTCTCTTCCCGTTGTATCTCTTCTATATAAATTGAACCTGTCCGTACTGATATTCTGGTTATGAGAATCATTTTACAAGGTTTCACTTGCTCTCATACTTTCCATTATTTAGTGATACTTCAAGTTCTTCTTGCTTGTTTCCCATACAGAATTTCCATTCACATAAAGCCACTTTATGACTTTAGCACTTTTATTATTCATCTTCTATTTCAGAAACTCAACTTCTGTCTTATTTTGTGTGTTAAAAGCACACACTTGATTCTTTGGATTAAGTAAAAGCTTCTCCTTTCAGCTTATTTTAAAGCCCACATAACAAGCCAATTTTGTACCTGAGAAGTTGTCACTCTCTCTGTTTTAGTGGAGACCATCTAAGCAAAGCAGCCATCTCTCGTCACCGAAGATAGCCGAGTCCTCTTTGATTCTAAAATCTTTTTCTCTGTGCTGTGGGAGAATATAGTGATTGGTGTCTCATATCTGTCTTTGCTTTTCTTCACCAATGCATTGTATTGGAAGGCTCTGTGCAAAAAAATCACCTGGGTTGATTTCAGCTTCGTGTTTTTTTTCCCTGTTTCTTTTCCTTGATCTCTGAGGAGGTCTTTCATCTTCCCTAAACAAAATTATAGCTGTTCCTTAAGTCAGAGATTGCTTATCAGAAAAAAACCTTCCTTCTAAAGAAATAAATAGAGCAAAACTAGACGAATATGAAACAAATGTTTCACATTGCTGCCGTTATCAGTATGCTAATGTCCGTGCTCTGCAGTATTACTGTGGAAATACTGCAGTATTACTGTGGAAACAGTGATGTGGGTTACTAAAAGAAAGATGATCTACTGTGAAATGGCTGTGAAAAACAGAGGGGTCAATTTCTTTATGAGCCTTCCTATTAAAAAGAACAGCAGAAAACGGAAAGTCCAATCTGATTCATATTGCTGCAGATTTTGAAGGCTGAGCTCAAGGCATCATAACAAAATTGCAGCCCCAGCACTCCGGGAGATGTTCCTGGACTGTGCAGGATCACTGAAGGGATAAGCAGAAATATTATTTGCATTTTAACAGATAAATGTCAGTTAGCTGTTTTCCTGTTTTAACAGGGAGTTTGAATGATGATTCCTGAGTTTCTCCGAGGTTGGTTCTGTTCACTTAGCAGCACTCTTTGATATTTGTGAAATGCCAGCTTTCTATGAATATAGGAGTTTGGCAAAGAACGAGAGAACTATTCATTAAAATTCAAAAGTACATAAATGACAAATAAGGAAGTAATTTAGAGGATGTATTTGGCATGTGGGGAGTGGAAACCAACCAACTAGCCTACTGCAACTTTGACTATATTTGAAGTTATGTATTTAACTCATCCTTCTGATCCCAGGCTGGCTGGAGTCTGCAGAGTTTTCAGCCCTGGGAGAGGCACCAGGTGTGCTTTGTGCAGAGGTCAAGCGATGGCCCCTAGACACAGTGAGGCCAGGGTAAAGGCTGAAGAGCCGGGCCATCTGCTGCCCGTGCTCCATGGGGTTGACGGAAAGTGACAACGCTGATGTAACCAAATGACAAATAGGGTAAGTACAGTGATGTAACCAAGAGCTTAATTTTTTATATCTGTTGCCGCATGAGGCCAGGAATGGGTGTTGTTCAACAGATGGCAAATTTTCTCAAGAAGGGACAAAGGCAACACGTTGTTATCTTTCCACAAGGATTAGAAGAGCTTGCTTTGTCTCTGCTGTGCCTAGAGCTGGCCTGCCTTTGGATATCATCTCGAGCAGGGCAAGTTGAGGAGGGCTTTTGCCTCACCTGGGCTAGAAGCCTGGGATGCTGAATATTCATTGCTATTTGCACTTGGAATAGATAGATGAAACCTCTACTGGGATCACCTGTACGTGTCAACTGCACTGTCGGCATGTAGAAACAGAGTGATTTCTACTCAAGCTCATGTTGTCTACCAGGCAAAAAACATCTCCAAGACGTCAAAGCTTCCTTTGCACGAGCAATTGTCTTTGCGTGCCACAATGATTGTGCAGACTGCATCACAGATCTGTGTTGCTGCTTGGAGTTTGCAAACATGCCTTAGCTCCCTTTTCACAGGCAGTCGCTTGCATGGGAAAAAGCTAATGAGTTCAGAGGCAAGGTTTGAAAATATGCAGTACCATGAAAAAATATTGCAGAAGCTATCAACCCTTCTCACAAAGAAAGAGAAATATCAATCTATTATTCCTTCTAATAAGCTCATTGGTACACACTAAAGCCAGGAATTACCTTTACTGGCTTACGTGCCATTTTAAGGTACACAAACTGCACGGTAACTTCATTGTTCACAATGGTAATTAAGTCACTACATTATCTCATCACAGTGAGTCACTTAACTGGCATTGCTGTTGCAAGATGGGAAAATTTACCAAGGTGGAAAATTATGGGTCAGATTAACTCCTAGTGTAACATTCAGAAGTATTATGCCCTGAATACATTTGGCCCACCCTTTATAAATTAGATTGTGTTTAATGTGCTTCGGAGAGGAGATGAATCAGACCTGCTGTTTGGGAAAAAAAAAAAAAAAAAAAAGAAGAAAAAACCTGTCTCATGCTTTTAGTTTGCCCATTCCTCAGGGCAAATGGCTGTTGAAGTTGTGGAAATAATCCCTTGTTTTTCCAGAAAAGGCCTACCTGCAGCTTCAGCAGTAGATCACCAAGAGAGTGTATCTTCTGTACCAGGTCATGGGAGTTCAGTGCAGAGTTGTACAGTAGAAAGAGCATGCCTGCAGTCTCTTAAAGACATCAGACTGCTGAAAGTCAGCCATGCACATGGCCCTGAAGGGATATCTACAAGGAACTTAAAGCTATAACATCATACACAAAGGGCTGAGATGGAAATCGAGTCTAAAATATACAATTACATTTGAAATGGATTTTAAAACAGGCCATGAATATTTGTTTTTGTAAAGCCCCCATGACCAACTTTTCCTTTTGACTGTTAATTTTTTTTTAAAAGAAGGAAAACAGAAACTGTTGATACGGTAATATTTTTCACTGATGACTCGCATTATCCCTGAGTGACAGCGCCTTAATTCAATTGCAGGAAAATACGGACATCATGCCCAGGTAAACACTCATTAACTTTTCTTGACAGCCCTTTTTAAATTAAAGGGAAAAAAAAAAAAAAGGCACTCCAAGTTGCTGCCAAATTTGGCAGCTCTGATCTTGTCCTGACTCTAAGCCCAAGGAGCATTTACCAGGTCTCGTTTCTGAGGACATTGGTGCACTCAAAGCAAAGCGGGCGCCGCGCTCTCCGGCAGGCTCAGGGCTCCGGCAGCCACCGCCGCGGTGGCGTTCCCAGCTGGACCAAAATCCCAGTGTGCAGCAAAACCCCTCGGTGGGTGCGGAGCGGTGCTCTCGGGTTTTAGTTTTGTGGAAAGAGTTAAGCGTTTAAAGACGAGGGTTCAGGGAAGGAGAGTCTGAGCCTGTTGAACTTGTTTTTCTCTCCCCCAGAGCTGCCCAAGTTTACAGTCTGTGGCGCTATCTGTAGGGCTTCAGACAGCAATAAAAGGGAGGCAGAGAGGTTCCCTGACAAAAGCCTGAAACCCTGGTATCTCTTTTGTTTTCACCCTAGTCTATGGCCACTGACATTACTCCCTTACACCATGGATGGATAATAAGCCCCCTTCTCAGGAATAGAAAAGCTCTTATACATTTTAATGTGACCTTAGACAGTGCTTTTCAGAAATCACAGGCACATCTGACTACACTTGAGGTTGAATTGAGCTAATGGCATTCACCTCATCTTTAGATGCAAAATTGGAAGATAAAAAGACCTTGATGTGAAAAGGAAAGGGGGGTTGTGGGGAGCGGGGGTGGGGGGAAGAGAAGCAGATTAGAGATATTGCTTAAAAATCTTATGATTGCTAGTTGATAACGAAATGTCTCCTTCTCTTTCTAAAAACCCTATGGGCTTGCAAGATGTCCTTGCGCTTTTATTTTTAATGATAGAATCTTTTTATTCCCTGGCCAAGGAAATTTCAATGTTGCTGCATATGTGGCCAGGAGATACGTTGACCTTTAGCAAATCTTATTTTTAAAATCAGATGGAACAGTTATTGCAATATTCCAGCCCTGTAAGATTAAAAAAGAGCTTTCTTCCTCTGTAATCAGACGTGGATTAAATTTATTAAAGGTGCAGTATCTCTTTTTTAAATGACACTTGCCAGTCATACTGAATTCTAATAAGCCATTTGAAGATTTTGTATCCTCCTGCTTTTATTTTTTTTTGAAAGCTGAAACCAAGGCATAAAGAGAGTGGGATAACTTATTTGACTAGCAAAGAAACTTGATGTTAACAGGAGAAGGGCAGCAGACAAAAGAAAGCGGCTGAAACATTAATGAATGATAATGCTGAGCAATGAAACATGCAAAGGAGCATGCAACGAGGAAATTCAATGAGGAAAATGCAATTTAAAGACCAAAATAAATCTTCTCAGTGAAAAGGTGCAACGGGCACAGAAAAAGGCTTAAAAAAATCAAGTGGTGAGTTGGTTATAATAATTTCAGTTCTATTCCTGAGCAGAACTGTCTGCCTGTTGGGTGCATATGCACGTTTGAGAATGCAAGACCAGTCAATCCTATTTGAATGTGTTTGTATTTGCTAAGTACGAAGAGTTGCTTGGGGTTGTCCAAAATATAAGTAAAGCTATAATCCTTTCTCTTGGGAGTGTATGGACTGACTAGATGGGTTCCTTGACACTGTTGTTGAAATTTTCAAAGCAAATTTGGAGAGTTATTCAGCAGCTTCTATTAAAATGAATCTACTCTGAGCCTTCGTTGAAAATCTTAACCTCTAAGTGTGGGTGCAAAAACACTGATGGTGCAGGAAATGCAGAGTGTACAAGGACACTCAGCAGAAGTTTCTTGTTAAGCATATCCATCCTTTCAAACTAATTAGTAGAGTCCTAATTAGGAATCTGATCTATGCTCTCTGATTGTGCCCAGCAAGGGAGTCTGTCTTCCTTCTGACCTTCCCAGTCCTACTTAGCCAAAAGTTTTGGTGGTTCTGAACCTGCTTTGCAGAATCAGTCTGGATGTGCGATAATCACGGTGGGAATCTTCACGGGTGGCCTCCTGAAAAAAAGCACAAATCCAGTTTTGCACCACCGTATGCAGAGCCCTGGCTTGTGAGCAGAGCTGCAGCCTCAGGGTCTGGTCGAGGGTCTCGGTCAGGACAGCGCTATAGGTGCAGCGGGGTTACTGTCCCTTCCACACCAGCGCAGGGAGAAGCCGTCCAGTGGCAGGCTCTGTCAAAGCACCTTCCAGCATCCCACCCGGAACTTCCCAGTTCTCTTTCTGGTTGCTATCTCTTACTCCTCAGGAGATGCTCGTTACTGGAATTATACATGATAGTGTGATACATAGAGCCAAATGTATCCCCAGGGTAACTTTGCTGACACTAGTAGATTAGCATGTGCGATAAATTTGGCCATTCCCGTGATGCAAAAACTCTTCTTTTTATCCCTAAATAAACATTAATTAAAAGTTTTACATACATAAAATATATGAAAGGAAAAAAAAATACCCAACTGCTCCCACATTAACATTATAAGAAATATCACTTACAACAGCAAAAGCTAGGAAATTAAGTAATTCAAGCTAGTCTGGAAAAATTGAAGCATCAGTGCCAGCTAACAGGAGCTGAGAATTAACTACCTGACTGCAATTTGTTAGTCATATTATTCCCTTATGATTTTCATTATACATAGGAAAACAGCCCTACATCGAATGTGTGATTTTTTAAACCCAGATGCTTTAGGAGCCTTAAAACTCTTAAATCAAAACCAGAAGAGATTTTTGTCTTCATTCACTCTTTCTTTCCTTCCTTTCTTTCTTTCTTGTTTTTCTTTTTCTTTCTTTATTCTCTTTCTCTTTCCCCTTCTTTTTCCTCTCCTCTCTTCTCTCCTCATTTTTCCTCCTTTCTCCTCTGCTGTAGATGATGGGAGTGCCTAGCACTAGGCCAGTGTTCTTGTCATAATTTTCTAAATAAAAATTATCATTATTAGAGGGTGGTCTATTATTTCCCATGTTTTAAAATGTATTTTAAATTGCTTTTATGATATTGTACAATGCCCCAAGCACTTCGCTGGGGGAGCACTTTATAAATAAAATTATTATTATTATGCTTAGTGCACATGTCAGCAAGTGTTCATAAGAAATAAGTGACTGGTACCCTTGCCCTCCAGAGACTGAGCGCCTTATTTCTTTAACTTGACTTTCACCGGCCTGGAGTCTGGGTAAGAATTAGAGTCACTTCTAATCTTGTTCTTCCTATTGGCACAAGAAAATGAGCTGTCATTGAGTAGCACTGGCAATGAAGGGCCATTTTTTTAATTCCTTCTACATCATATGCTATAACTACATTCCCCCTTTTTAATTTGAGGATGTAGAGTTGTCAAATGGGGAAAAAAAAAGAGCTCTTTAAAATTTCAATGGGACCTTCTGGAAGATTCATGTGTGTTGTGTGCATGGAAGCGTGGGTGGACTGGCAGAAAGGCAGGAATAATCTTAGATTGTGTTAATGTTAAAGCTTAATAAGCAGTTTGGTGCAGTATATCGAGAAGGTGTTGGTCCTAAGTTCTGATTGTGTGGTTTTTGAAATCTGCAATTCTTTAATAGATAATTTTTTTTTCCCTTTAGATGAACTTTAAAGAAAAATGATAATGTAAGCACTGCTAGTTACTCTAGGTTGGGATTTAAGATTACAGCATTTAGTAAGATTATATATTTGATGAACAAGGCGAGGTGGTGTGTGTCAGCCTTTGAAGGGGTTACCTCGCTTAGGAAGTGAGTATTAACAGCATCTCAGCCCTACCAAGATTAATGTCAGTGGAATCAAAACTGGCATTAGCACAGCACTGTTGTCAGGAAGCTCGCGACAGTTCAATAACTTTAACACACTGGGTAGATTTCAGTGTGTGTGTCAAAGACTAGGACTGCTTAAAAAGGCATGTGGCAAGTAGGAAGTTTTAGTACAAAGATCATAAAAGATTTGAATACCAAATGTACAAGTGTTGAGTATTACTTGCGGGTACTTGAAAAGAAACAAACTTTTTTCTTTGTTTTTTTTCCTTCTTTTTTTTTTTCCTGCCCCCCCCCGTTTTTTTTTAGACGAGTATTCCCACATATGAATCATTAGCATAGGGGTCTGATACAACCTGCGTATCTCATTTCTCATGTACATACACAGCTGCCAATGAACCTAACGAGGAAATGCGGTTTGTTAGCTAACGATAACAGGAAGGGTATGTAAGAGAGGGATGCAAACTGCTTTTGATGGGTTCGTTAAACATGACGCTGTGTGTCTCGGGTTTGATTTTCACCTGCCTCTATGTTTCTTCACTTTCTCCGCGGCAGTGCAAAGGAGCTCAAGCGCTCGGGAAAACTGGCTTCGCCAACTCCCAAGGCCCGCCCGCTGACCTTCGAAGCCAGAGGAACGCGGCGGAAAGCGGGTGACAAGCCTGTTGACACGTCTTCTTGGGGGCACCCGAGGAGTTCCACGGAGGGCCGTCTCCCCCCCCCCCCGGGAGGAAGAAGCGCGGCCCACGCCCGCGGGCCCTGCCCGCACAAGGGCCGGGGCCGAGGGCCGGGGTCGGGGCCGGGGCCGGGGCCGGGGCCTGGGCCCCGGCCCCGGCCCCCGGCCCCGGCCCCGGCCCTCGGCCCCGGCCCCGGCGAGCCACGGGGCCGCGGCGCGGGGGGGCCCGGCGCTGTGAGGCGATCCGCCGGCTCTGCCCGGCCCCACGCCCGGCCCTGCCTCGGGGGATGGAAAACTGGAAGAGGGAGCTGTTTTGGAAGCGTCTGGGAAGCTGCTCTCCTCCCCTCCCTCCCGGCCCCTCCGAGAGCGGGGATTGCCTGGTTTCGGTAGTGATGTAAACTAGGAAATATTTTATTTTTCGCCTTGCTTTGTCAGACCTTTAGAGCCCCGTGTGACGGCTCGCTCGGTCCGGCTGCGTAGGTGCGATTCTGGTTCGGAGCCGGGAGGCGCGGTTCGGCACGAACGCTGGTGTTTCTTGGGGGGAACTCGGGATCCGCGTCTGTTCTCACAGATAGAGCAGTTCAGTGCACAGGGCAAGTGCGGGGAACGCGTCGTGCCACATGCATTTGTAGGAGGGGTAAGGTCGGGGATGTCGTCTGCGTCTTGGGGAGGGGAAGAAAAAGACGTGTTCATTTGGAGAGGAGGGTTTATTGTTACTGTCCTGTTAATTCGTCTAACGAAAACATGAAATCTTGGAAAGCTAAACCGAAATGATAAAGGAGTACAGTGTGCTCATTTGCCTCTGCTATAGGCGTTTTATAAATAAAGGAATCTGGCTGCAAATGATCCGAAGTAATATTTTAGCACAAGCCTTAAACCACACACTATTATTATCCGTTCCCATGCTTCTCTCCCTATGTATCTACAGATATTTTTGCTGTCTTTGCTGTTGTGGAAACAGAGTCCTTTTCACAACTTTCCCTTTTATAAGTTACTGGGATTCGAAAACCTCAATCTGACTTCTGTTCCCTCCTGATTCTTTAATAGCTGCCTCTGCTCTGCAGTTTGCTACTGAAAATGCAGAACTACTGGGAAGGAAAGATAAATAAATATAAAAAAAAAATTATTTGCTTTAAATGTGTGAAGTGTTCCAATAATTTTAAACAGTTTAATTTAAATTTTAAACTGCAAATCTTCAACCTCTAATCACTTCTAAACTGAAGTGGTTTTAACCAAATGTGAAGTGCTGCAGAGTTTGAAATGATTATGCCTGGAGTAGGTGACTGTAAACTTTGGAGAGGGTTGCAAGCTGTCTTTTTTTTTTTTTTTTTTTATTTTTAAACAAGCACTTGCACAGCATTAAACTATTCCTGCTGAAGAAGGCGAGGGGCTGAGAGGAAAGCTCTATTAATACTGCAAGACCAACACAGTGGAAGAATCGAAGCATTTGAAAGTTTTCAGAGGTAGCGTTCAGTGCCAGGCTGAGGCAAACTTAGAAAGCCCTTCCCAGTCCCAGAGCCCTGGTAGGGCCGGGGGCGCGCTGGGCTGTGGGTGCCAGGCAGGGAGAGTGCCGGGGGTTCTGCAGTCCCCGGGCTCCAGCACCGCAGGAAAGTGAGCCTCGCCGAGGCTCGATGGAGAGGAAGGTATGTGTGCAGCAGGGGGATGGTTAACACTCCCAAATTCGCAGCTATGTTTTTAGGACTCTTTCCAGCATTAGTTTCTCTTCAACATTTTTATTTTAGGGCTTTCAGTCTTTGCATTATGTGTTTTTCCTGTTTGAGGGAGAGAGTAAGAAACTTAAACTAGAATTCAGAAGCTGGTCCAGGACTCGGCTCCAGCTGGAAAAACACATGTGCTGGCATTCAGCTCCTGTAAGCTCCTTTCTGACTATTTTGAATGCTGGCATTGTTACAATAGGCAGGGGAACAGCCATGATAGCCCAGGGTGACAAATTGCTCAGTCTTGTGCATATATGTTTTTGCCTGGCTGGTTTTTATTAGCATGTAAGCATCGTCTGCGGACTGCGCATTCTTTCCCTTTCATTTGCATGACCCCGTCCAGTTCAGACGACTGACAGATTCACTATGTGATTTCCAGATTTTGATGATTAACTTTTTGACAGCGGTCCTTATCTTTTATTTAATATTATTATGATGATTATAACAAAGGGCTGCATGTCGGGCAGTGTGGAAATCAGACTGGATGCTGCCTCCTTAGCTCCGATGATAACTTTGTGTTGATTTAACAACAAAACAGAGCACAACTTTATGGATTAAATGAGGAAAAAGGGGGACAGCTGCCGAATCTGATTATTTGGGTTTCTGCAATAGGTAGCTCTTTTATGTCAATAGGTAGCTATTTTGTGCCCTGCTCCTTCAAGGGCTTTGGTACTTATTTAACTTTCCTCAGGCGAGTAATGCCATTGACTTAAGCAGAACTACACATATGTGTGTAAGGGCCAGGGCCTTATTATGCAGAGAGGATGTAAATAAACATCAACTTTTCCCCCTTTGGTTAAAAGGAGACTCTTGTAAATGAATGAAACCAAATGAACAAACAGAAAACAGATGAAAGAGAAAACATCCCTTCTTCCTGAAAGAAAAACGTTACATGCATCACTTCAGATTTGGCAGCCTCTTGTCTCTTACAGACTCTGTTTTTGTTTGCTTAGAGATGGCTGAATTACTATTTTTGATACCACTTAGGACCGTGTGCTAGAAAAGAGTTCTCGTCAAAGCCTCCCAGTGGGGCTGGACAAGATCTCTCAAGCTCTGCGCTCTCCAGCAGGGACGATGGGGGAAAGCGGCGACGGGTGATTTTTGGTGCGCAGCCCCTCTTTTGCGTAGGAATTTGCATGAAAGATACAAACACACTTTGTGTGTGCAAATCAGAAATAACTGCTTGTTGGGCATTTGCCGAGGAGAAGGGCTTTGACTTTGCAGCTAGCTTTCGCTGCTGGTCCAAGAGCTTCAATCTCTTGTCCTCCAGGTGGTTAGTAAATTATCGATGTCTATTGCTCTATGTTATAGGTGATTTTTGTTCAGTTTTGCTGTCTTGCCTGAGGGTAGAGGCTGGCAGAAGGACACTAGATGCAGAAGACCGATTTCTTTTCTATTCCAGCACCCACTTGGTAGAAGACTCTCGAATTTCCTGGTTGTCCTTTCCCCAAGTGAGTTAGATGCTGCTTTGTTGCTCTGATTTGAAACGGCTGCTAAGGGAATCTCTGCCACTGAGGTTTTGGTGACAAAATGGAGATTATATCCCCAAACACCCTCCCAGACATGTCTCCTTCCTTCTCTGCCTTGCAGGGAAGGAGGTGAGTTTAGCATCAGGAAATGCCTCTGGGGGTTTTATGCTAGCAGAAAATATTCCTTTGCTTTGGGAATTCAGTACTGGAAAGCAATGGAGGCATGATATCCCCTTTTCAATGCTGAAGTGGAGCAAAGGAATTGAGTCAGGGCAGAATCCTGTATCCCTGTTTAGCAGATGTTCCTCTTTCATGCATTGAGATTTTCCAATCAGTACATCTCATGGTTGGACTCAAGCAATACAAGATAAAATCAGTCCTTTGAGTGGGTGGAAGAACAGTCATGAATGTGTGAAAACTGTCTGGGAACATCCACGCTCTTCATTAAGGTCTTTGTGTATACTGAGGCTGATGGAAAACCTCCTGCCATCTTCTCTGAACTTTGGAGCAGGCTTATATATGGATTTCAGTGATCAGCAGGGGTCTTGTTACACATTGCTGTCTTGGCTAAGTACTGGAGGTTGACCTCTAAGGTACAAGGTGTGAGCTGTGACAGCACAAATTAAGAAACCGGGCTTTTATGTTTCTGGCTAAAGTAGACTCTCATATCTTATAGATCGACTGCTGAGGAGGACGTTTAGCAGACTGTGCTCCTCTGTGAATCTGGTCAAAGCTTTTGTGCTGAAACATTCATACTGTTAAAAACACACTTGTTTGCTGGCTCTGAGGCATTTCAAAAGAACAGGCCTGCTCTAACACATCTTCCAAACGATTTCAAGACTGGACAGCAAAGCAGATTTCCATCCAATCCAGCCTGGCTCCTCCCTGCTTCCTCTCTGCCGTCCACCCTCTGGGTCCTCTGGGCTGGGGTGGTCCTGGACTTCATCCCTGCTGGTGCTGTGTCCCTCCTGCAGCCCCACGGTGCCCTTGCAGCTCCCGGTGCTGGACCCACCTCTGTGGCAGCAGGTTTTGGGGCTCCTGGGCAGCCTGCTCTGGTTGTAGGGCCATAGCTGAGCTGGAGGTGTCAGTGCTTGGGCTTCCCTGTGCTCAGCACTTCTAACGAAAGCATTTCAATCATTTACAGCAGTAGCTTGAATTTTTCTTTTCCACACACAGCTTTGAAGCCTCCACTCTTCACTCTGATGTGGATTTTTGGTTCTTTCAAAACTGCAAAATTTTCCTCAGAAAGATCACCCTGGAAGCTAGCTCTGGTCACGGTATGCATTTAGCTAACATGGCCTTAGAAGATAAAGTGAGAAAAATGTGTGAGAATGTGGACCGGCAAACCGAGAGGAAGATTTTCTGGCGTCAGAATACAGGTAAATAGTGCCTCATTCTGCAAACACTTACCATGAAGTGCTTATTTTTGGGGGCAAACTGAACACCTAAATGAGGCTGTGCCCTGGGAATAAATCTGGGACTTTGGACCATTACTTTGTGTAAATCAATATTGCTCCTTTTGGGTAAACAGTGATGGACTTCGCTTGTGGTATATCTGGCTCTCTATTTTGTGGGAGGCTTTTGCAGAACATGGCTTTTGCAGAACGTGGCTTTCACTGAGGTTTCGTCCCTTCTCTAGGGGCTGCACCGGCAGTGCACGGTCTCCTCCTGGCTTCTGCCCAGCCAAGAAATCGGATGTCCCCCGTCGCTGGGTTCAGTGGGGCTGAAGGAGCCGGTGTCGGAGAGGCACCGTGGGCAGGGACAGCTCTCAGGAACGTGGCAAAGTTAGGCGCTTCCCATCGCTGCGCTTTTCCGTCAGGGAGGTTGAGTTTAATTTGCTAGCTAATCTCTGGTGGTGAAATTCATTTCTGCTCTGTCTGTTTAGATTGCCGTGACACCCACCCGTGCCTGTGTCCGCTGAACCCTTTGGCTGCCAGGTGCTCCGGCTGGAGCGGAGCGAGGAGGGGTGCTGGCTCCTAGTAGCTGCTCCCCCCGCGCTTGGCCCTGGTGCGATGTAAAGAGACTGGGGTCTGCTCAGACATACCTGCTTCCCGCGCAGAGCCCTAGTAAACTCATCACAGTGCAAGTGTCCGTAACATTGGAGGTCCGAGATTGCCTGAGTTTTGTCCCTCCCTTCATGGGTTTTAGCGCATAAGTCAATGTGATTGTCCCAGTTCCTCTCCTTTGTTGCTTTGTTGTTCTATTTTTCGTCATAAAATTTCCTTATATTGGGTAGGGGAGGAATACGAACAGAAGAATAGAAGGGAAAAGGTGAACGCTTTCTGGTCTTGCTTACATGGGACAACATTTCAAAACTTCTACATCTTCCTCAGTATTTTGGCTCTGGTTTTAATAACTTCTAATCACTTTCCTCGTTAGCCTGATTGTTCATTTTTCAATATGCTCCTTTAACTACTTATATACCTCACAAAGAATAGTGCAGCGAAAGCAAACTAATTTATTAGAAAAGCAGAACCACATGGCATTCCATATTGGGCAGATTTGTGATGAGCAATTAATTATTTCTATTTTCTTCCTCCTCAGTTTAAATACAGTTTAAGTTGTTGATGTTAATATTATCAAACCAACATTTTTATATCATTTGCCAGGCTTGACAGAATTAAGTGGATTTCTTTAAGTGATAATAGACATAATTAATTTGGTGTATAAGTTGCTTTGTCGCCTTTGAAGTTAAGTAAAAAATGAGATGTTAAGACTGAATTAGTGATATTTAATTGGAAACCATTATAAAAAATAAACTACATACACGGTAGTTCCAGGAAATAGAAAAGAGAGAGTATATGTTTAACTGCAGATACTAACAATTTGTGGTTGAATGTTTTGCTTTAATAGCTGTAAGAGTGGCAGCAGTGATTGCGAGCACAATGGAGAGAAGGCAGAGCGACGCAGAAAGGGCAGGGCTGAGCTATTTGAAGATGATTGACAAGAATAGTTACGTGAAATTTCTTTGTAGGTCATGCAAACAGACAGAATGAAACCATTGCTCTTGGAGATAGTGCCAGTGTTTCATTTTGCTTATTTCATCCTTTCTAGTCCTATAATAAATAGTGGTTAATACCTTGCAAAGGATGTTAGGTTCAGCCATGTGCCTCTGCACCTGGCTTAGTAGATATTTGGAAGATAGAAGAAGATGTTAGCATGTTTAATGGTTTTTAACATACAGCACTGCTTATCAGGAGCCTATTCTGAAAAATGACATGCCAGAGACCTGGCATTCTCCTGTGCATCAACTGGACAGCCTGGAAAATCTAATCTGTGATACCAGTATTATAAATCAGATATTACTCTCAGGTATTATCAATTGATCATAAGCTCAGTCCTGTGTAAGGTAAAATTTGGCCATTTATTAAAATGAGTAGGTTTCTGGCTTGCCTTTTCTCTCAGAAATAGCCTAATTTAAGTCTTCAGCTGTTAGAAGAAAGTTCTGCTTTGTTTTCAACCATGAGGTTAAAGCAGCTGCAGCAGAAGTGTATGTGGAAGGAGAGGAGAAAGGATGGAGTTGACTTCCCTCAGGTGGAACAGGCCAGCCTAGTAAAACCAGTAATTCCCCCCAATAATGGTTTAGGCAATGTAAAAAATGGGTGCTAGATATATTGCTATACTGTTGTGGTGAACTGGATGCTTTCATTTATGTTGGATGGCAGTTAGGTAAAGCCGGCTGTGTAAGTGAAGAGATTACAGCGATGCCTACAAAGGGATGAAAACTAAAGCTTTTATTCCACCTGAATTTGCAAGGAAACAGTGTGGATTATAATACCGAGATTCCCTTTTCCCCCTCCTACACCTTTCTTGACAGTGAAGACACACACCAGGTTCATTCTTGGTCAAGTATGTGCCCGCAAACCTCACCAATCTGGGTGGAAGAAAGAGGGGGTACTGTTGAGGAGTAAACAGAGGATGCCTGTGGTCACCTTTAAATTACTGTTATGGTGAAATGTGCTAATAGCTGCCATCAAGTGAGCCTTTGATCCAAAGACAATAATAGATCTCATTATAATCAGCGGGTTTGCCAAACACTCCTTTTCAGGCTCTGAAGAAGAAGCAACTGAGCCTCTTTAAATAGCAGAGACAATGGAGGGATTTCAGACAGCACATGCCAGGTCAGAGCTGAGCATGTAGGCAGGGGGATTTCCTTGGTGGCACACAGGGGATGGGATATTGGATTTGCCGTTACCGAGCGTCCGGTGGCAGCAAAGCCACCCAAAATCCAGGAGAAGCAGTTGTGAGCAGAGCTGGGATGGCAGGAGTGGGACCAAGGGTCTCGGGTGTGGAGCTCAGTGGTGCTGGACGGTGAATTCTGGGTGCAGACACTGTGTACAGAAACCCCCTCCGTGTTCGGGGAAACACACCTCTGGCTTGGCGAAAAACGGCGAAGTCAAAACACAACCTAGGGATCACTGTACTCTGTCACTCTTTTCCCATCCAGAGCAGTCCTGAGGGGAACTGAATCCTGTCTAACTGCTAAGACCAAAGGAGCAACAGTGATGCGCTTGAAAACCAGTGAAGTCTGTGGAAGACTCCTCTTGCCTGCTGTGAGCTCTGGATCAGGTCAGGGTTGCCAAGAGTTTGATACTGCTAAGATTATCTCAAGGGGATGTTTCTGAGGGAACTGTACAGCGGGGGAGACAATACTTGCTTTGCCTGGTTTTGACAGTATGTCACATTCGATGGATGCTCTCTTCACTTTCCAGCTTTTGACAGGCCATAAAGGCTAATTAAACAAAATACTAAATTCTCATGCTTCCTTCAAAGGAGCACACATTTATCCTGCAAATAGTTAATACCTACTATCATGGGTATGTAACTAGTCAGTGTGATATAACACATATTGCAGAGCCTACTGAAGGCAGATATTGCCAATTAACACATGATATTACCAATCAGCATTTGTGCCATTTATAGAACACGTTGCCTTGCTGCTACTGGAGCTTCAAGACCCACAGTGGTATGAAAGCATTTTTAAAGTAGGATTTTATGTCAGAGAGGGAGTAAAGCTCTGTGTTGTTGAAGAGATGGAATAACAACGAAGGGCTGAACTCTAGGGAAAGGAGCAGCACTTTACAAACACACAAAAAGACAAGGTCCCTGCCCGGAGGGTCTTACAGTCACAGGCAAAGGAAATTCTGTGTATGAGACATCAGAGGATGGCAGTGGGAGGGAGGAGGGAGGGAGACAAGGTGGTGTGATAAAACACAGGTGTGTACCCTGGAGAACAGCTTTTTTCTATTGTGCTTTGTCAGCGGATTGCGGAGGTAGGGGAGGTTTCCATCTCATGGGCAGCATTGACGGGAAGCTGCAGGAAACAGAGCAGAGGAACATAGTTTGAAACAGACATTTAAGAAAGGACAATGAATGGGTAAAAGGCCACTTTCTACTTCCCCACTTTTGGGCTGCCTGGGGAAAAATTGACTTTCCAGGCAA
Organism: Buteo buteo; assembly: GCF_964188355.1. Taxonomy (NCBI): domain Eukaryota; kingdom Metazoa; phylum Chordata; class Aves; order Accipitriformes; family Accipitridae; genus Buteo; species Buteo buteo. Next base: position 14,961,530 of record NC_134176.1, read on the forward strand.
TATCAAGCAGCTCTTTGTTGCTGTGAGTTATGCCAGCCCAGAAAATACTTTGATGGGGGCATCTGCTAGAGTACTGTTCATTCCTCCCCACTCAAGAAAATGCTGTCTCCTTACCTTTTTTTCCTTTCCCTTTGCTGTCACAGCTGTCCAGAAAATCTTCCATGGACTACTATCAGTGCTTCAGACCAGAGTCTGGTATTTTCCTCTGTCCCCAAAGTGTACTCAGCAACAGCGAGGTTCCTGTGTTTGAGGGACTGGGAGGGGCAGCCCAGGGGTTACTAAAAAGAGATGGACAGGCTCATCAGTGAGGAGAGAAGGATATATATGTACACACACACATATGCATACATATGTATATCTTATAGATACAGATATATAAAAGAGCCAAAAAATAAAAGACACTACAGAGAAAGAATACTCCCCCAAAGTGGTTTGACATACAATTTCTCATGAGGCATAAATATATGCTGTCTCTAATGATGCAGTTTGCATGGATCAGGAGTAAAAATGAGCCAACACCTTAGGCTGAAGCACAACAGAGTGGGCCTGGAAAGTCTGAGAGTATCATCCTTCACTGTCCACTTTTTCTCTTTCTTTTTCTTTGAGGAAGAGCTGTTGGTACCTCCTGCTGCAGTCCAGATATTGGTATAAGCTGGTTTTAGTATCTCATGAGGGATGTATTTTTTTATGTGTTTTTTCAGCTGAGGTGCTGTAGTATTAGGTTTTGTATTCTCTTGATGCTAAATAATCACATTGTTCTCACTCAGCTTGTCAGGAGGTTGCACTGGAGCCCCTGAGGTGACTGGACCTGGAAAGTTGCTAAAACGAAAGATAGGTGAATAATTGCTAGGGGTATTTTAGAGGTGTTTCTGCCTCCCCTGTAATTAAGAAAGCACAGCTTGGGGTTTATATAGATGTTTGCACAGGTTTTTTTCTCATCTCATTTATTTTTAACAAGAGAAGTCTGAGTAATGCTGCCTTCCTTCATCTCCTTCCCCTCTTCTAAATGCTATGGGAAAAAAGAAACAGAAAGGAATTAGCAAAGTCACCTCTGAAAATGTGCCTCTCCCCTCCATCCACCAATGGAAAATGAATACAGAAGGTAACTATCACCCTGTTTCTCATTAGTTATAGATTCAAGAGGAAAATGAGGGGAAACCTGAAGGTTTGTAGTGCAGGTGTCTTTTCTTCCTAATGCTGGTTTTTAGTAGTCACTTCAGCCTTGAGTGTTTTACATTAAAATCATACTGTTCAATTACCTAATTTAATTCCTCTGTAAGATTCCACTGGTCTCCAAGTAGTCGTCTTTCCAATCATCTCTAGTAGTTTGTAAGAGCTGGTGAACTTTCTCAATGAGCATTTTCCTTTTCTTGAGGCAAGACATTGTGTTTCCTCTTCATGGCCACAATGGAAATTGCCAGAGGATTTCTGTGAGTCGAAGCAGATTCTGAGGATGGCTTCAGTGAAGACGATTTCTTCACAGCACCATTCTTGGAAAAATTGTACAACACAAGCATACAACTCAGACAGGCTTTTCCCTCAGTAGTACCTACTTTAAAAAAACCGCAAAAAAAATCTTTACAAAATAATATAGCACTATAGTAGGGCTCCACATTTTTCTTTTATTGCTGGTGAATGTAAATGCTGAGCTAATAGCATGTAAAAATTTGATATGGAAGTACAGAGAAAATCGTCTGTAGAAATTTTATTTTTCTTTCAAGTAGTTTCTTCTTAAGAGGAAAATCAGAATTGCAAGGTAGCATTCCTTTCTAAGTTTTACGTGAGTTTTGATTAAAACGAGCAGCTTTTTTTAAATAAAAAGCTGTTTGCTTTTACCAAAATTCACAAAAGCAACAATTTTCATAACCTATGAGAACAGAGGAAATTTTGAAAATCACAATTGTCCCTACCCCCAAATAGCTGGGGAAAAATAGACGTTTGGTTAGCTTTACTGAGCACGTAATGTGCTGTTTGGCCCTCAGTACAATGTTTCAAAGTATTTGGATCCAAAATACCTCTCTGAGCCATACTAAATGTTTTATCTTCAATGTAGCAGTCCCGTTTATGGGAGCGGGAGCTGTGATATTGATCATTAAAAGTTGCATATTGCTAACATTTTAGCCATAAACTTACTATAACCCTCAAAAAAACCCCCAAAACAAAAACCCAGCATCTTCCCTGGAGTGGATTGAAATGCACGTTTTACAGATGCCTGAAAGAAATTTCTGAAGTTGCGTAAGTTGCATGCGGTTTCTTTTTAGACCTGAATAGAAAGTTTCTTTCTGTGTTAATTTATGAACTGTTTTACTTTCATTTGTGCCTGCCATTTAAAGGATAAAGCCTGGCTGAGGTACACCTTTGTTTTTCTTCCACAAACCCTCCCAAAGTGCAGAAATCCAGTCAATCACTTTCACACACCCACAAAAAATAATGGCTTGACCTGCTCGTGGCCAGATCTGACATGCCCTGCTGTGGTGGGAAAATTAATTCACCTCACTACACTGCAGTCACCCTCAGCTGAGTCCTGCAATTATTTCATTATGATCTAACTAAGGCTGATAACAGATCTCATTTGATACCGCGGATGGCTGGGGGGGCAGCATGGGGGTGGGAAGTGGATGCCCTCACATGTCAAGCCCTTGCATCTAACCAGCCGAGCTTTGTGAGGCTTTCTTGCCTGATGGAAACGGGGGTGATTAAAGACATGTTGTGCCCGTCTGTGTAGCTTCTACATGATTTTTCTCCCCTAGACGATGTACTGTTCAGTTAGCATATTTGAAAACCTTGAGGCTTTTCATTTTCTGTAGGGGGAGGGATGTTTTTGATGGACTGGCTGGAGGAGCACACTCAGAGTCCAGTGTTTTCTGGAGAAACGATCCATTATCATCTTTTTTTTTTCTTCCTTTTCTTTTCTTTTCTTCTTTTTTTTTTTTTCACCTGTGCTGTGACAGATGGATGAAGGAAGCCCTAGAAAAGTGTTAATTGCTCTTTTTTTCATTCAAGTGGTTCGGAGGTTCAGGAGACCCTCTAATTAAAGAATCTGTGAGTGAGCTGGGCATCTGGCCTCTGCCATTTTAATCAAACTTGTAATATGAGGAGAGGGCAATGGTTGTCCAATTACTTGACAGCTTGAAGATGTATATATAGTAAGCAAATACATTTGCTCAGAAGATGCCAAATTGTCATAACAACAAAATGCCTGCTATCTATTTTATGTTTATCATTTTTTTTTTTACAAATGGATAAACATGTACCCCATCCACTGAATGGATCTGTGTGGTTTATAAGATTCTTCTGCATGATTTAGCATCTGCAACACAATTGGTATGCAGAAGTTTTGTAATATATGCAAATATCATGACACTGAGTCAGAGAACAGTTTGTCTGATATGACAAAACTACTGAAGTTCTTTATTTTCGAGTCTGCTGTGAAATATCTAATTTCACCCATTTGCCTACAGAGAGCTGCCATTCATTTGACTAAAGAACATAGCTACTTTTTTCCTGTTTTTCAAAGGATCCAAATCGTAGCTCACACACCTGGAATTTATCACAGAGTATATCGAGACTCCTTCATGTTAGTGAACATTATGTTGAGCATAAAATGATGTAGTGCTGTTTTCCTGAATCTGATGACAACCTGGAATAATTGCTGAGCACTATGAATTTTGAAATTCTTCCTAAATGCTGTTAGCTCTCTAATGTAAAGATGAATGTTCAAATACCATCAATGTTACTTAAATATACAGGATCTTGTTGGATCAGCTGAATTCACATTATTTCACTGTTTGTCTTTTTAAGGGAAACGACTCATAAAATGCTTATCTTGTTACTGCAAACTACATCCCATATTCTTCAAGGTGAGACTCTAGTGTCAAAATAAACAAGGCAGATGCCTCTTTAATAACTGTATAATTCAGATTTATATTTAATAAATTAAAATGTCAGCACGAAGATACTGAAGGAAGCTGCTGTGGACTGTAGAGTTTGCTGCAGAATCCAAAGGACCTTGCTGCAAATGTAAGTCTTGCATCATACATACTCTTTGAAATGTGGATCACTCAGTTGCTGGCATCTGGTCAATGGAGCTTTTCTTCTGTTGGTCTTTGAATCAAGGTTGAGCAGTGCATAACAATAGATGGTATTTTTATTTTCTACAAACCAGTCAGACCTATCACCTCTAAAACTCATCTTCATAACTCTCAGCTGTATTGGAAATCTCTGCAGAAAAGCCAATATAGAACGGATTGTTAGACTCAGCATGGGCTCTTCTGGAGCCAAAATTAGGAGTCTCTGTCTGCACAGAGGAATGTCTCTTCAACCCCATTGCGGTGCTGCAGTTATACTTTTCCGGTTCTGTGAAAAGAGAGAGCTCTCCACTTGCTATTTTTTACATACGTTTATCATTAGTCCTGAGCTTTATTTTAAAATTCCCTCCACCAAGAAAGGTATCTATCCACTCCTTGCTTGCACACAACATAGAGCGCTGGCAACTGTCGGTACTTTTATAGCTAGCCGCCAAACCATCAATTTGAATGAATAAAGCAGACTATTTTCTCGTACTTATAAGACCTACATTTATAGTATCCACATGCTGGGGTAATTACTGCTAAATAATTTAATACTGTAAAAACTGACATATCCATTTAGGTGTATGCCTGTTATATTGTTAAACTGTATTGGGGTTCTGACCTCTATTAGACAGCAAATAATCCTACTAAAGACTGGTCATTCTCTCTCTCTCTCTCTTTCTTGCTCTTATGGTGAATTTTATTCATAAAGCTTAGGGTTTTGCAGCTATTCTCATTGTTGTGCGATTAGTAAGTACACACTTGTGACAGCACTAAAAATTCAGTGCAATCACAATCACGTTTGATTACCAATTCAGAAGGATCTAACTATCTAGCTTCAAGGATAATTTTGCTCACTGTAAACAGCTTGGAGAATTGTGTGTGATCATGTTGTGTGACCAAAAAAAAAACCCCTCGAATTAGATTATTTGCTAAATGCCAAGGCACATTAAATATTTTTGACAACAATGAAGATTCTTTGTAAATTGTAATTAGACTGGAAATTATTGCACAGAGCCTGCTTCTCTATAATCCTTTTAAATCAGAGTAGTTGTAATTGGCCTTAGAGACTCAAACTGTTTCGTGTTTTATTTTCTAGAAGTTCCGCTTCTGCATATGTAATAACAGAATCCTTTGTGGATACGATACAATAGACATGTGTGTAGGGTTATTTTAGTTTATTTGTTTTGGTAGTGAGTCAGATAACCAGAGAAAAAGAATATAGAAAAGAAAACATGCCGAATGCTCCTGGATATGAATGGTACTTACATGTAAAAAAAATGCATAGAAATCATAATGGGCCAGATGAGGCTGAGGTAAGCAGCATAGCCCTGCCAGTTAACATCCACCAAGGATCTGGACCTATATTTTGCCCATGGTATTGCCAGAGGCTTCAGGAAACCTAATGATTTGGGTTTTCCTGAACACAAAGCCATAGCTTTTTTGCAAGTTCCAGAGTCCTTAAAGCTTCCCTTTTGCATTTACAATTTTTTTTTTTCCTTCTGGTTTTAGGTTCACAGGAATGGAAACTTCAGGAGAGCCTGTGGGAAAGGATGAATTCTGCTGCAGCCATTCTACATCAAAAGAAGGCCCTTCTCAGTGACAGATCCTTGTGCTACCAATGGCACTGGAGCATGAGCATGTCTGTGTGTTTGTATAAATAATAGCTGTGGGAATGGGAGGGAGCAGTGGCAGATAGTCAAGGAGTTAAGTGGAAGTCAAAATTAAGTGGGAATTTTGAGGCTTATTTGATGTAACACTTGGCTTTGAGGATGGAGGAAGTTGGACTTGAAGCAAACCTGCAAATTACAACCCAGCCTCATTAGAAATTAGCTGGTAGTAATCAGAGAGCCTTAACTGAGTGTAAAAGTATCTTTAATCTAGAGATGTGGGGTTCTGTTGCGTGAGTATTGCTCATTCTTTCATAGACTGAATTAGCTAACAAAAACAAATCCGTCAATACATCCAATATAAATTTTCAGCTCACCTCTGCTGAGCTTTGATTTATCACCAATATCCAAAATGAAACAAGGTTTGTCTTGGAACAGTTTACACAGGACTAACATTCATGCGATCCTGACTTTCACTGAAATGAGTATAACTGCTAGTCTCTAGATGTGATGAGAAAATAATATATCTGGAGCCACTTCACCCGCTTCGTGTATGGAAGTTACAAAACACAATCTCCAGTGAGACTCTGTAAAACTGCAAATTTTAGGTCTATTGAATTAGTTTAGCTTTTCCTTGATCTAGCTGAGGCTGAACATTGGCCTACATACGATCTTTTTATATTTTTAGTATTTAGTTTACACCCATCACTCAGAAGTATAAAGCTCATCTGCTAATGTAGGTTTATTAAAAATTGCTGGAGTCCAAGGATGAGATTTTGGTTGTGTTAGTAAAGTAAATGGCAAAATCCACAAGAAGGGACTAGAATTTTACTGTCCAAACCTGGTTTTTGGAAGATTGAAAAATTAGAGTAAAACCAGTATAAATATCTGTCTCAAGTGTTTCAAAGAGGTAAGAGCTGCATGAATGAAGTCCATCCAAACCAGTGAAAAAAGCCTATTATCTTCAAGGGGTTTTGTGTCAGATACTCTGAAAAAAAGAGCTCAAACAATGTCTTTGGCAGCATTGACAATTTCTATTTAAATGGATTATTTCCAGATCAAGCTATTTTTTTCAATAAACTAGAGGTTTCTAGCCAGGAGAGAAATTTCTAAACCAAGGTCTTATCCTAGGCATCAAGTTAACTTGTGCTTCTTTCCTTCAAGATAGCCACAAACATTTTTGTATTAAGAAATTAGTGAGATTCTTAGCTCAATAATGTACAATATGGTGAAGTTGTAAGGGCATCTTTGACAAAGGCTATTGCCTTTTCTTCCTTTGGGTCTGCCTCATCGGTGGCTAAACTAGCTTGCTGTAGAGCATGCAGACATGGGAAGCACTGAGGTGTCCAAAGCTGGAAGGACAGGATTTAAACAGATGGGAATATATACGTTCAGATGGGGCATTGAGAGAGACATCTGACTCATGTCGCATTGTAAGACAGAGCGTGTGGCTCTGAAGAGCCAAAACAGCTTTAAAAAATGCCAGCAGTCTAAAGTCCTGGTGATTTTTGCAAGCTGGAGGAGGAGCCCTTGGGCAGCTCCTCAGTGTGGGAGAGTGTGGAGGCTGCCCCAGCCCGGAGCCCACCGCCTGCGTGGGCCACGGGGCCGCCGTGGGCTGGGAGGGGGACGGTCCGAGGCAGGCGGGGGCACTTCCGTGCAGCCTCCGGCCAGTGAGAAATGGCTGATTCATGGTATGTTCCTGGGGCCTCTGCGTTACACCCTGCTGGTCTGGCACCAAAACGCAAGAGGCTTTGCCGTCTGCATCCTCTTGTCACCACACTTCGGTGGCCAAATCCCACGGACTTTGTTTAAGCCTTACTCAGATGAACTACGCATTGAGTCAGTGGAAACCTTTTCCGAGCAGTGCTTGAATAAGGAAGTTGAAGAAGGTATTGCCAAGGGGACGGATGGACTGGGTGATGTCATTGACCTTTTCCACCTAACGCTTTAATGGACAGAAAAATACCATGCGGGAGCCTGCAGTGCTTTGGGAAAGAGGAGCACGCACACTGCTAAAGTAGCAGTGCTGGAAGGCGTTAGGGCTTAGGGTGGTTTAATTATCCTGGTGCTGCTGCTGGGAAGTAATCCTTGCTTCATCGACGCACGGGTCCCTTCGGCACACGTCGTGCTGCAGCTGAGCAGCACGGCCACAGCCCTGCATTGCCCCTGAGCAGCACAGCCCTTGGGCTGCTCACGCTGGCTGTGGGGCCACACTCCTCTCCAGTCCTGCTCCTCGGTCCTGCAGCTGCTGTCTCTCTGGTGTGGAAATGGCCTTTGTAACAGGACCCTATGTTTTGAAGCGGGCAGAGTTTTAATATGAAGGATGCTGGATTTTACAATATATATGTGTGTATGTGTGAGTATATATGAAAAGAGGGAGAAAGAGACTTTGTGTGTACACACATGCATGCACATATTTATTTACAAAGACTGCACCTTTTAAAGGTAAAGTAGTTAGTTTATAAAAACAGCAGTGAGATGGAGTCAGACTTCAGGGTGTAGCACTTGAGCTCTGGTCTGTGGCATCATGTTTCTTGTTAGCCTCAGTATTCTCAGTTGAAGAGTCATTTATATTGATATTATTACCAGCCACCAGCCTCATAGCTGCGATGTAGAGGTTAATTAGCTACGAGGTTTGGAAGATCATAGAAGATGAAGAGTGCTATAGTGTGTTGCTGCTATGTTGCTGTTTCTTTCTGCAGTAGGTCTGGCTGACAGTGCACTGTGTGCTGCTGTGTGCTGGTGCAAGTGCAGGTCCATGTCCCCCCCGTGCTCTCCAGTTCAGAAGCACTGAGGTACTGAGGAATAATCAAAGGGATTCGGTAATAGTACCTTAAAGAACTGGTACACCAAAACTGTAAAGCTGCTGCAGGTAACATCCTCTTGGTTATCCTTGATTTGCCAGATGTACCTCCTGACCGGGCACGTGCTCGTGCCAGCTGCACGGGAAGGCAGTGCAAAGCAGGATCCCCTCGCATCTTCTTTTCAGTTCGTTTTCTGGGGGAGACATGACTCCCTTTCCTCCTCCCCACCTTCTCTGCGCTTGCTGCTTCTCTGGCCAGGACGACTGGCGTGGGCGGCACGTCCCCCTGAGCGCTGTGAGAAACTCCCTGACTTCCTCCCCCGGAGCCCAAACGTCTCCTTTGATTTTCCTGATGTCTGTCACCCTGCCACTGCCAATGTCCCCAGTGCCAGGGATGCTGCACATGCAGGAGCGCTTCCTGAAGCGTGAGGGTCAGAGAGAGCCTCGCACAAGGCTGTGTTCGCCACTGCTCTCCACAGCCTGGTGGAGACCAGCGGTGGAGGGCTGAAGCTCAGGCAAGCGGCGGCTCTGCCCTGGCTACCCCCCCTCTGCGCAGCGACTGCCCCCCCAGCCGCCGGCCTGATGCTCCTAAATATATGACTGCCTCCCTCTTGTCACCCTGCTGCAGCTCACCCTCTGGCTGATGTGAACGGGTACTATATTTACCCAGGAGAGTCATGAAAATTGCCATGACGATGATTGTGGTTGCTTGGGAATGCAAGGAGCTAATTTTGCCTGGATAATAAGACACAGAGTCATCTGTCTCCCTTGGTAAAGCAATGAGGAGTTTATGCAGGTGAGAACAGGTAATCTTTGTGAGGGCATAATTGCAAAATATGAAAATGTTCCCCTATCAGTTCAGACCGGTGACTAATAAATAGCTCTAATGTGCTAATGGCTGAAGTTTGATGCACTAGCTCGTTCTGCTGAAGATCTGTAGGAAAACGGAGCATCCCTGCCCCCTCGTTTCACCACCAAAGAGGAAAAAAAAAAAAATCCCATTAAAAAAACTTTAGCCTGAAAATAACTCTCTACTGTACATCTTTGCCCAGGGCAAATTTTTCACTGGTGAGTAACAGCATTTTCACAATCCACCTTTTATATTTATCGCTGTAATGCTATGTAGTATGCTAAAGTTCATTTAAAGGAGACTACAGATTTTGCTTTTGGAAATCTGGAGAAGAATAAGTTATCTACCAAACCCCAAAACTTTCTCAGCTAGTGCTTTTCCTTCTCCATCACCCTCCATCACAAAACCTGTGAAGGCCCGTTTGGTGAAATGGTGACAAAGATCCCATCCAAACAAACTAAAAAAGCACTAAAAAAGTTCCCTGTTTGTTTCAGGAATGTCCTGGCATCTCTGAGCAAACAGAAAAGCCAGTCCCAGCAATGCAACACCCCGCAGAGGCACAGAGATCTGGAAGAGGTTGGCTCCATGGATGGACGGGTGCTTCCCCCATGAGCGCTGGAGCCGTTGACCCGCTGGCCAGGGAGCTCCGTGCCCTGGTGCACACCTCCGTTGCAAATAACAGCAGGGGGCTGATTTTGCACATGGTTTAGAAAGAAGCGATTTGAGACGTTTGTAGGCTTTTCCCAACCCAGATGCAGCAGTTCCTCCAGGAAGTTGAGAAAGTGTTTTCTGCCACACCTGACTGCGAGCGGCATCGAGCGCGTACGTAGAGGCGCAAACCCACCCTCCCTCCCCGGCGCTTCTTCGCTGCAGCGCAGCGGTTTAAGGCAGCTCGCAGCTGTGTCTGAGGCACTTCTCTGCTCGGTTGCAGGCTGTGGGAGCAATTAGCCTTCAAAGGCTTTGGTCAGACTCAGTCAAGGGTACTGGTGGCTTTAAAACTGCTCCCAGGAATTAGATAAACAGTCTCTTAGGGCTCAGAAGAAATCTTTCTCTCACTCTTAAAATTTTTTTTGGTGTCTTGCACTTCTAGTAAGTGACAGTTTTGCAAATTGCTAGTAAAGAACTTAAATGTCTAATTAAATCTCGAAGATGTACAAGAGTTTGAAGAGCGTGATTGATGCCCACAAAGGTATGGCTGCCTAATGGAGTCGTCCTGACAGCAATCGCGAAAGCCCATTTAACGGCTGATGTCTTGTTGTGATCCATGTTGTCATTTTTTCATTACTGATTAAAATTAAAAATCTGCTTGGCAAATCCATTGTAAAAATTTCCTTCATGAAAATCGACGGGTACAAATTATTTTGTCAATCGCCTGGCAATCAAACTGTGACTGAAGACTGTTTCATGCCCATAGATTTTTATATATTTTTTTTTTCTTTTTGCTCATGCCAGTGAATTTTCATAGCAAAGTTTTTTAAGCGTAGGTGGCAGTCTTGGCAATGCTTAATTTTTTTTTTTTTAAATAAATAAAGCTGCAGTTCTATATTTTAATGAAATGTTTTGTTTATGTTGTCTTTCCATTCCCATTTGAAAGCAAATAGGAATGTTCCTCACTCTGGAAGTTAGGCTGTGCTACTTAATTGTCTAATGCCGTCTAATGACAGGTGAATAATACTAATAAAAGCCTTTATTAGGGTAAAATCTGTTTTGAGAGTGGAAGCGTAAACTGTCTAAAATGTAAAACTGAAAAAAAAAAAGGAAAAAGCCAACTAAGCCTCGCAACGCTACATCACTTATAGCTAGAAGATATTTATGGCTCCACTTCTTGGTGGGGTTTCCAGCTCGCTGTTCCCATATGCAGGTGCAACGGACCTGGGTGAGCTACCCTGGGGTGAGCTCGGCACCTTGCCAGGGCCAGGCTGTAAATCCCCTGCAAGGGCTGAGTTGGGATGGCAAAGTGGGCTGGGGTTGTGAATGAGCACTCATGTATTCCTTGCAGAAACAGCACTGAGGGCTCGGTAATGTGTAGTTCACTGTCAGAGGAGAGTAATTTAGAGATCCTAATTTCTCTGTAAAATTCAAAAGATGCTTTACTCTGGCTAAAAAAACCTGGACAACTCAAGCAGCAAGAAAAGCATTATTGTCCCATTAATAAAATTTTTCTCCTACTTAATTGATATTTCCGCTTCTCATAATTGAGTCTCATCGCTGAGTATAAATCAAAGATGATAAAAATAGCTCTCCATAGCTGATATGTGTGCTGGTTTCAAGTTTGATCTCTGTTGCTGTTCATGCTTATCTAATCTAATCAATGTATCTTTTTCTTCAGGTTCTTGTATTATCACTGTGAATACTTCTTATTTCAGAGAACAAGAGAAAAGGAGTGTTTTGTTTAAGTTGCAGAGTTGTTTCTTTATTGTGATCTTTAAATTAAAATGTTGAAATGTATTGTGTGCCTTATATCTTCCTTCTAAACCCTTCTGAAAAAAAAGAGTGCATTGTTCGCTCTGGATGAGTAAAAATTTTCTAAATAATTTTCTCCTTGTTTTAAGTCCATCATGTTTTGAACATGAGCATTTTATTAGTAACATTCTCAGGGTTGTGAAATATTTGAAACAAAATAAAGAGCTTGCAAGTAACTTTACAGTAAATACATTTATGCTTATATGAAATAGGTTGCAGATTTTAGTGTGAAGACCTTGTTTGCTTGTGGCAAAATATATTTGTATGATAGTGCTTTTAGAAAGGACTGATGCACTCTACCCCAGAGTAAAGTGGTGGAAAATAATTACTGGGAGAAAACTGGCTGCCGAAGTCCCAGTTTTAAAGACTCTTCAATGCTTCTGGGGATATGCTTTAGGCATTTAGCACTTGGAACTAGTGTCTTTTTATTGCTGCTTAAATTTGAATGTAGCAACAACTTTAATAAGAACAATACCATTTTTTTCTTGAAATGTTAATTTCCAGAATAAAATGATGTTTCGACCTTTGCTGTAGAGAGTTGTAAAACTATGTGCTTTCAGAAGTTGTGTACTGTGCATCTACCTGGGACCCGGCAGAGCACAGCGTGTTAGGGAACCACGTTCTGTCTACAGCTCGGCGCCGAGCTCCCCTCCGGAGGGGACGTGAAGATGACCCTCATCTGCACATGCTCCTTTTTTAACTACAAGTTTTCCCAATCTTTCTAGCTGGGAGAGGCAGATCTGAGCTATCGCAGCCTGTTTTTGGTAACCTTGCATGCTGAACTGGTACACTGGGCCGAAATGCTGGCAGCGTGGTGGGACTACTGCTGCTCTCCAAACAATTGCACAAGGTTTTTGATGCCTCATTGGTTATTGTTCGTGGCATGGGTAATAAGTGAAAACAATGGGTTGGAGTAGAATAAGGAAACAAACAAAATAACAATGCGAACACCAAAACAACAACAGCAAAAAACCCCCAAGTTTACATGTTTTTAATAATGTTAATGTGACTGAGAGAAAGGCCAAGGAATTTTAGCCATGTGGGATATGTCACTCTTTATTTCTGCCTCTGAGGCAAAAGCAAAGGAAAATGCTTAATAGTTTGAGCTTTGAGCAGGGTGTCAACCTCAGTTTATGAAAGGTTATTATTTATTTTACAGTAGTGCCCCAAATGTGCCAGCTGCTACATAAAAATACTGGGAAACATGCTTTTTCCCCTGAGAGTTGGTATGATGTGACCCCTCTTTAAGGCTGTCTGCAGGGTTTGAGCCTGAGGCTTACACACATTCAAAATGTGTACACGCTGAGAATTTTCCCACTCTGCCATCATATCGTGTCTCCATTACAGGGTAAAATCCTGGCATGTACCATCCTTCATCCCACAGCCCTTTTTCCATGGAAAGGAAAGCAGGAGTGTGGCTTTGGAGGCTTGCTGGGAGGATTAGATGACAAAATCCCCTGATGCGCTATGGTGCTCTTTGGCCATTGAAGTGGACATTGCAGGATTTAGGGGTACAAAATTGAATTTGGGTAGCTAAATCCAAAAATATAATTCATAGAACTCTCACCTAGCCTCATACCTTTAGTTTACAACTACCTATATTAAAATTACAGCAGAAGCTCAGCAAAACTGATGTCTTTGTAGGACTGAACTTGTATCCAAAAAAGAGCAACAAAGCTGGCGAAGGTTTGAGGGCACAAGTCTTATGAGGAGTGGCTGAGGGAACTGGGGTGGTTTAGCCTGGAGGAAAGGAGGCTGAGGGGAGACCTTATCGCCCTCTACAACTGCCTGAAAGGAGGTTGAAGCGAGGTGGGTGTTGGGCTCTTCTCCCAAGAAACAAGTGATAGGACAAGAGGGAATGGCCTCAAGTTGCGCCAGGGGATGTTCAGATTGGATATTAGGAAACATTTCTTCACTGAAAGGGTTGTCAAGCATTGGAACAGGCTGCCCAGGGAAGTGGTTGAGTCACCATCCCTGGAGGTAGTTAAAAGACGTGTAGACGTGGTGCTTAGGGACATGGTTTAGTGGTGGACTTGGCAGTATGAGGTTAATGGCTGGACTCAATGATCTTAAGGGTCTTTTCCAACCTAAATGATTCTATGATTCTGTGACTCTATGATTCTTAGTGCCTAACTCATACCTGAGGTGGTCAGTGGTTCTCTAGAGGGCTATATGGGCAAGGCTATAAATGTTCAAAAGTTGCTTTGGTTTTGGACTCATCTTTCCATACACAGACAGAGGTTATTCACTTGCTTAAATATTTGGGTTTAAGTTGTTACTGAAGCTTCATGTATGTATAAACACACCTAGCAATGGAATTCATTGCAGAGGTTGTCTGCCATTACTCTTAGTAAAAATAATGGAAGATCCAGTGTCCAAATTCCTCCCAAAGTATTCCAGTGTCATCTGACTGAAGGGATGTTTGGGTTAGCGTTGTGACTTGCCGGAGTTTTATTTTAATGAATGCTCTTTAATCAGAAATGTCTGATTCACAAAACCAATATTGTTTGCAGAAAAAGAGCTTGTTTCCATGTATTTCTCTAAAGACTGTAACTTTTTATGCATGTGTGAAAATGTTAAACAAACAAAGTTTGAAACACAGAATGTCCATCTTCTCTCTCTGAAATAGTTTTTGTTTGAAATGTGTATACGCAGTAGATGCCATATGTAACACATCCTATACAATACACATGCATGCTGGAGTATTATATATTCTGTGCAAATACAACATCCTAAGTCATTCGATACTTTTATACAGCTATAAGAGGCCGGATGTTTCCAAAAAGCCAGAATCCTTCAAGATTTTTGCCCTTGTGGATGCAAGATGTCCAAAGTGAGGCTGGAACCAGTAATCTTTTGTGTTTCTTTGTATATGCTTGGATTCAGTGCATGGACAGATGTGACCCTGTTGCAAATATTAGTGAACCTAATCTAGAATAATCTTTAATGGTGTTGTATTATGTCTTTCATCTTTAACCTATCAAGGTAATAGTTATGATGATACTTGCTTTTTCTCTGAACATGAATGACCAAGTTAGGAATCTTGTTTCTCTAAAGACTCAGGCAGATGCAGGCTCCTCTGGCAAGTGACGGACAGAAAATAGGCTTGTATTCCTCACCTTCCTGAAGATGCTGTGTAAGCTTCCTGAAGAAGCTGATAATTCAGCTTCTCAGCTTAGGGACCTACACTTAGCTACAATATGGGGTAGCATGAGTTTCACCGTGGGCTGTACACTACTGCTGGGGAAACCGGGTTCTTGCTCATGAGGTTGAAACCTCTGCTGTCACGTCTTTGCTTCCCTGTTACCTGAGGGAGCTGCACTGAGGTGACAGCAGGTACGTCTATCTGTACCGGAGTCACATCTGATTGCAGCATAGAGGTAACCTTTGTGTTCAGGAATAAGTGTGTGACATATGTATGACATACATATCAAGTATTTCAACTTTTGCCCTAGAGTGGGTTAGTAATTGTCTGTATGTGCGAAATACATTACCATTGATTAAATTAATTAGCCTTTATTCTTACATTAGACGTTCTATGGTCACCCCATCAGTCTAGGGTCCTTGAGTTGATAATCACATAATAAGTTTTAAATCACATAGTATTTCATACTGAACTGTTTCCAGAAGTTATTTACCTTTAAGACCTGTTACATTTAAATGTTCTTGTGCTGCTGGTATCAGAGTCTAGCCTGTCAAAAGTTTAAAAGCAGGAACCTTGTATTTGAATGCGGAATGATTAGGTTATGGGCTGGCAAATATTTTTGCTAGTGATGAGGTTAATTCAAAAAAGTAATGCCATAGAAAAATGTTAGAGATTAGATGACACTCATTTTTTTTCCCACGGTTTTAGGAATTTCTCTGTAATATTAAATATCTCAAAGCTAATGAGACAGTTACCACTTACACAGCTAGCACATAATCTTGAAGTGTGTATGATTCTGTAAAACTGCACTACATGATCACAATTATCTACAGCTTTTTAATTACTTTCAGGAACATGCTATAGCTCATAAGTCTAAGTTTTCATATTTATAGAGTTTCACTCCCAGGAACAGTGGTTTTGGAAAAGAAAACAATTTTATGAGAGTATATAAAGTACTTAAAAATAAAGGAGTTCCTCTCAACATGGACCACTATAACTGAGGTCAGAAACTGGACCCTTTCACTTTTGAGAGCTAGCAGGTTAATGCCTCATTATGCCCCAATAGTCAAGGGATTAACAGTGTTTCCATTACATGCTCCTGTTTTGAGAGGTTAATATCTCAGCCTATAAAAATTTGCTGTGTGCTGAAACTTGGCACACAAAGTCTCAGCACGGGAGAAACTTGTTTTTACAGAATATGGTTTAAATCACTTGGATATTTTTTAAGTTACAAGAAAGCAAAAAAAAAAAAAAAGAAAATCAAGAAAAAAATTAAAAAAAAGAAAAAAAAGGCAGAAGTTTGTGGTTTCACACTGGGATTTTTTACAGTCCTAAAAATGCAAAACTAGCTTTGACTTAAGCAATGTAATTTTGCATAATGTAAGCTATTGTCTCTCAGTTATTAAACAGAGCCTTCCAAACTTCTGCCATTTCAGGTTCCTGACCATTTTTTTTACCCCCTGTTTTCAGTCTTACCTTTCATTTCTGATTAAAATGAATGTAAAATCTGAAGTGAAACCAGGCTGAAACTATATTGCACTTTGAGAAAATATTGTGTTTCAAAAATTCCTATCAAGATTTCTTGATGTTACATGAACATCCCTTAAAATTAAGCTTGAGACACCTCAGACTCACCTCAGCATTTCTCTACTGGTGTTAACGTACCCACAATTGCATTAGCGATGCTCCAAAGAACGGAATGAGTAAGGTAAGAGATTTTGTTGACCCGTGTGAAAAACTTACAAGTGAACTTAAACTGTTTTAGTAGCTGCTGCTCAGAGATTAATAGTCATTTATCTTGTCATTCACAGGCTCGCTTCTGTTTTTTAGGGCAAATTCTGCAGCACCTATAACTACTACTGAGGCAAAAATGTATGTGGCATATATTTAATAGTAAGGATCAAAACTTGTTTCAACTTTAACTGCTCTTGGATCTGATGTATCTTAAATCCCATTAGTTTTTCTGGCATCACCATTCACCTTACTGTGGTTAAAATATCTTACCTCACTTGAGGGATTAGCATTCAGCCTTAAAAATATGCTTACACTGGAGATATAGTATAAAACCATCAGCTTAAAAAAAAATTCTTCAAGAAAATTTAGAAATAGTGGAAAGTTGGACATCAAGTACATATAGATCTCATGAAATCTGTGGTTCTAAACTTTTTTGGTGTATTCCAGAACTTAAAAAAATAACTTTGTTTTGTTGACTTACAAGACATCACTTACACAAAAAGTCTACAAAATTTTCATTGAGTCAAACAAGTAAATGGATTGAAAAGTCATATGTGTTTTGCTTGTGTAAGGAGTGGAGCTGGGTTCTGTTAAAGGGCAATGTGCATTTCAAACAGTACTTTGAATAGCTGGGACAGAAAGCAAGCACTGCAATTAATTAGCTATTTTGTTTTTTTTTCAGATTCACATCTTTGTCTATTTTCTCAATGGGAATATTTAGCACTCCAATTCAGTTTACGTACTGCTGCTGGTAAGTGACACGACAGATTGTCGTGGTCTGCAGGGCCAAAAGCTGCTTTTAGAAAACTCAGAATGAAACGAGTTTGAAAGGTAGTGTAGACAGAGTTGCACTTGCATGAAGCTAGCTAGATTCGGTGGTGGCACTGTGGGTCTCAGCAGGGTCCAGCTCTCCTGCCAAGACAGCTGAAAGCTGACCTGAGTGTCCCTGTGGTACTGCAGTCCGCAGCACTGCCATACCTAGTTCATAACTCCATGTCCTTTCCCTCAAAATGTTATACACAACTGGGTATGTACATAGGCAAATATGGCATGTAATGTCCATGAGGCAGTTAACAAAATGGACGTGAAAAGAATGCTATTAAGCATCAGCTGAGGCCCCAAGAGTCAGTCTATACTGGATTTAAGTTTTCCTGAGAAACTGAAAATTGGTATCTTGTTAGCAGGCTTAAAAACCTAATCTTTAGTCATGCTAATTACATGAATTGAAAAATACGCCCCCCCGAAAAAAGGCGAATCTACTTTTCCCACAGGACTCTGTAGAATGAATCAAGGTTGTGTGGTGAGAAAATGTGTTGTCCGTAGGAGCCTTGAGACTCCAACCTGCCCTCTGGACATGTGTGCTCTTCCCTGTCCATGTCAGCCGTGAGGTGGGAGGCATCACTCAAGAGTTAAGCACTAAGACCAAAAATAAACTACACCAGTAAACAGAAGAGGGGTTGATGTTGCATGCTGCTGGTTCCTAGCCCAGCTCACCTGTAAAGCATTTTCTTTTCCTTAAGGAAATTAAAAACAAAGATGTATCTTGTTGGTGACCCACATGGAGTGGAAGAGAGAAGCTAGGGTGGCCCATGAGCAATAATAACAGAAAGAGACAAACTCTAAGTGCCAGTGATGGAAATAATTTCCCATCAATTTATAACTCTGCCAAATTTGAAGATACCTCCACAGGGTGGGCAAAAGACACAAAAAACCTACTCCTGTGCCAAGTTTCACAGTCTAACTGCAAGCAGCAGTGGTATTTTAGTTCCCTTGATAAAGCTGCTGGAAGGCTTTTAATCATGGAATATGTTAGACAACCTAAGTATAGGAGTCGTTGCCACTTCATAATACTGTGCTCTAACCCTAACTAACACATTTATATGTATGTGTGTATTTCAGATGACATCTTTGTGGGAACTTTTTCAGATGAACATTACTGTTCACATTGCACCTTTACAATGCATGCTATCACTGAAAATGCTTGAGTAATTTCACATGTAAATGGCTGGCACAGAAAAGTTATTGCAGCCACAGCCCAGCAGTAACTTAGGCTTCCTGATTTTCAGTAATTTTTCCCTTTTTATTTATTCAGGAATAAGTGTTTTCAAGGTTATGGCCATTACACCAATTATTTTTCCAATTCTACTTTAGAATGACATACGACTCCAAGGCAGCCTCATGAGGAGTTGCATTGCAAGTGATGTGAAAGGATTTAAAAGGGAAGAAAAAGGCATAACTTTAGCAAGAGATTTGTGACTTTTTTAAGTATAAAAAAACCCTAAATATGGATTGGATTCTCCATAAAGGAACTGTAACATTCAGTCCCTTGCCATTTCAAATGATACAGTATTTTTTTATATCCCTTTCTGTCCTAATCTCTTTTGTGACGTTGTTGTGTTGTATTGTGTTGATAAGAGGCTATCTTGGGGCCAGCAAGGGATAAGATGTTAATAAAATTCTTGTTTGCTGTTACAGAATCAAACAATTTAAGTGTAGTCTGAGGTTTCATGTCAAATTATTGCTGTCTTTGCTTTGTATCAATCACTGTAAGAAATACCTCTTAACCCTTTATGAGGGCACAAAAAATAAAATAACCCAGAAATCTTTCCAGATACAAAGAATTAAGTTTAAAAGGAAAGCTTTCATTTATTTATTTTCTCTTTAGCAACACTGAGTCCTTTATGGGGAAGCCCCTGCTTGTCATCCTCTCAGATGAGATGACATTTAAAGCTGATCGGAAAACTGCAACTTTTTTATCACCAAAAAAAGAAAAAAGAAAAAAGAAAAAGAGCAGTTCCTTTGAAATCAAAATGCCAAACTTTGATTTGGAAGAGAAACAAACCACCTTGCTTCCACATTTTAAATTGAAAAGTTTTCATTTTTTGTTTTGAGATATTCTAGTTAATGTATCTGCCATAATGACAAAATAAAAGGGTAAAAATTGATATGAAAGCTTTGCAGTTTTATTGGAAAAATATTTTTTTCTTCATCTCCAATTGTTTTTGAGGTAAATTTCTGTTCACAGTTAATCTGAAAATCTGCAGGAATATTTCCGTGATCCCAAAATAACCAAGCAAGCAATTTTTTTCTCCCCTTTCCCAGGGAAGTCCAACTAAAAGCAGTATGTCAACCAGCTATAATATCTAGAATGATTTTTTTTTTTTTTTTTTTTTTTTGTAAAATTAGAAGTAGTTGAATTTGTCTGGAGCAACTGCTGTTATTGTAGCAGTTTTTAAAGAGAAGAAAAGACAAAAATAGGAAGCATGAATAAATAATAGCAATGGCAAAAAATACAGCTTTACTTTCCAATGCATACTTTTGTTAGCTGTTGAGCTTCTGGGAAATCACACAAGCACAACAGAGGGTCTTAGGCACAGAGAAACTTGGCAAAATTTTACCAAGATCAGCCTGTTTAATGAACTGTGATTACTTGCATCTCTATTTACAATTCTCAGAAGTGTTACAAAATGTGAATTTGCCTGGCCCCACCAACACAGACTCTTTTTAGACAGAGAGAAAGGTAGCGTGGTGGGAAAGCAAAATCTTAGATTGGGGTGGATGGAAAAAACTAATGTTTACATCCCAGATATGGCTTAAGATTTAGTTAAAGCCCATGGACATAGTGATGCCATCTGGTTTCAGCCCACCTAGTGAGGATATTGCGGATGATCAGCAGTGCCACGGTGAATGGTGTGGCCCTAGATACTGGTATGACTGGCAACAGCCGTATTGGTAAAGCTCATTTTTTCCAGACTATATATCTCATGGTTTTCTTCGGCAACTGCCAAATAAATACTATGCAGAAAAAAAATCTCACATCCATGTCGTTAAAATGAACCAATCAAAACACATGCTGGTGATTTGAGCCGTATACATTTTTTCCTGTTTCTAGACTCTCTGAGCTTGTTGTCATGCCAACTTGTGACTTCACCAGGTAGCTCAAGGACCCCTTAGCTAAGCTACTTCAATAATAAGTAGGCAAAATTGACCAGTTTCTACTAGCATTCCTCCCTTACGTGACATTAAAAAAAAGAAATATAATGGGTGAGCTGGACTTCTGTAACCTTGGACAACTTAGATTGCAATTCTCTATGTAACAGCTGTAAAGTTACTCCAAGAGGTAACAGCACTTCAAGGCCCTCTGAAATTGTAGTGTTGCACAGAGATGGTGAGGTTTGTAAAGAAACTAGAGATGTTGTGAGAAGGAATAGTTATTCAATATTAGCAAATATTACTTGAGGAAAGTCAATTAGCCCTTAATGTTGAAAGGAGTTTTGTTGTATAATGATGTATAACAGAAATACAGGAATGCAACTAACACAAACCCACCATTTGGATCACAAATATTTTAAATCTGGAACGTATCTTCAGGGTTGTATTTTCAAACCTGAAAAGCCTATCTGAAAATGAAAAAAAAGGAAAAAAAAAAAAGGGGGGGGGGGGAGAAAAAAGAAAAAAGAAATCGAGGCCAAATCCAGCAAAACTTCCTTCACACAAGTTTCGCTTAGGTGATATACCTGCATGAGTAAAGTCTATTTTAAGATGTATAGCTTTGCAAGAAAGAATTTTAAATCTCCTCTCCTCTCCTCTCCTCTCCTCTCCTCTCCTCTCCTCTCCTCTCCTCTCCTCATGACTTTTAGTCTATTACCCTTCTGAAAATTTAATAATAAAATTCTTTCTGGATTTGCTTATAAAAGAAATACCAGTAACATTTATTGTTCTTTTTTGTTTGCTTGTTTGTTCTGTTTTTAATGCCTACACAGTTTTAGATGAGGAGCTGGGAGTCTTCTTGTACAAGTGAAAGAGTCTGACAATGCTGTGTATAAGGAAACTGGGTTAAAAATGCTTTCCTTATTGAGCCAAAATATCATCTTGGTTATTCCTCTTTCTTCAACTTCCAAGCTGCTCTCTCAGTCACAGTTTGTCTCCCCCCCCGAAACACATGTACACAAAAGGTTTTCTCCTTTATGCCTGCAAAGCCTACAGTACCATTTTTGGACAGGAGAATGCAATGTATGTAGAATAATTTAAGCGACTTTCAATTACATTTTCAGAAAGAAACTAAGCTATCCAGGGTTGTATGTATACATCTCAGAGGAAGTTCTACCCATAGAACTGTTTGGTTCATGTTTGACAAAGCAGTCATGTGACAAAGCTTATGGCAAGTGCTGCACAAAGATTCTGGGTATTAAGGAAATTAAATGGTTTTAAAAGAAAAGAAACCCCAGGGTAATGTGTTCTTTAGCAGTGGATTGCATACTGGTCAAATTCAATGACTCTAACACTTCTGAAAAAAGTAGAATACATATAATGTCAGAAATAAGCTGGTCTAAATGAAAGGCTTCTATGCTAACATTTGCCTTTTATATAACTTGTTACTACAGTAATAGAGTTCTCAGTAAATTTCAAACCAAAATTTTCATCTCAAGTGTTTTTGGAAGGGTATTATTACAGACCTTCTAATTTCCACTGCAGCTAAGCATGTATTAATAACAAGGAGAGCTAAGGAAACTGCTGGTATATCCAGTAGTGTTTGACATTTAGTAGATGAATTAAAGTTTATAGTCAAATTGGTTTTTAACTAATAACATTAGAGAACTTTGTTATGAGCATCCATCTTTCTTCCTTCCTTCTTCTTTTCTTTTCTTTTCTTTTCTTTTCTTTTCTTTTCTTTTCTTTTCTTTTCTTTTCTTTTCTTTTCTTTTCTTTTCTTTTCTTTTCTTTTCTTTTCTTTCTCTTTTCTTTTCTTTTCTTTTTCTTCTCTTTTCTCTTTTCCTTTCTCTTTATTTTCTTTTTCTCCCTCTCTCCCACACCACATATATCACATCATGCTGGATTGGTGAGAGTCACTTAGAATAAACTGCCCTCAAATCAAAATTTATCCTTGGGGAATTAGTATCCATAATTGCATAACTTGGGCTAAATTATGTTCTCATTTACACCCCTACTGTAAGTCAGTGAGGCTGTGGGAGTAATAACTGGGAACCATGAGCCAAATTTTTCTTTCAGTCATATCAGTGTAAATCTTCAACGATTTATTTGAATTTAATGGCCAATTATGATCTATGTCTACATATATAATAAAAGAATTAAGTTATTAATCTTTAACCAATAACTATATTTTAATTAAAATTAACTTTGGGAATGTTTCAGAAAAAAGAATTTTAAGAAAATAAAATATTTTTGTCAAAATTGGGGAATACTACAAACAGCCTCATAAATCTGTGATGATTAGAAATGAACAGGAGAAGGAAAGCATGATTAATGTTTCATTGTATCCATTTAATACACCTGTATAATGTGCATATTTTTCAAAGCTGTCCTGTTGTCATTTCTTCCCATCTCCTGACCATGTTTTATGACATGTATTCTAACAAAGAGTATAAAGCAATGCTGGGATCGGTGCTATTTCTGAAGTGGGTAATAATAGGATGGTTGCCAACCAGCTCTGCTGTTCTCTTTTGACTGCCATGTCAGGAGTTAAAGTAGCACCACCAAAATGTTTCACTTCTCTGTCACAGTTAAAAACATTTGAAATTAAGATTTTTTAAATATGATTTGATTTTTGGTTTATTTTTATGTAAATTTTGCTGTCCAGTTATTAAACTTGCGTATTTCCTTTAAAATACAGCTTTTTGTGTGCAGGGAAATAAAGGTTTTTCACACAGTCTCTCTAGTGAGAGATAATGTCCGGAATAATAATTGCACATCAACCAGTTTTCGTGAAGGTTCTGACTATGGTGACAGACAGCAAGAACTTTTGTTTGCTTTTATTTGAACATGTGGGTGGAATAGCTGTTCCTGTCCTTGGCTCAGCCGTGTCCTTCACAGGTACTTGAATGAGTTAATTATAGATTGTTACCTAATGACATAACTATGCTTTCTGAATCCCACAGAATGACAATTCCTGATCAAAATACTTCTTATTCCTGTATTTGCTCATCAGCATGAAAACCACTCTCTATGTGTATGCACATACAGAAATCTTTTTTGTAATCTTTTCTTTCCTTTTCTTTCTTTCTCCTTCCTTCCTTTGTTCCTTTCTTTCTTCTTTCTTTCTTTCTTTCTCTTTCTTTCTCTTTCTTTCTTTCTTCCTTTCTTCCTTTCTTCCTTTCTTCCTTTCTTCCTTTCTTCCTTTCTTTCTCCTCCCCCCCTCCCCCCCCCTTCTCCTTCTTTTACCCCAGCTGTTATATTTTCCTTTGGTATATAAACAAATATTAGTCCAATCTTTTGAGTTACTGATTGTTCCTGTTGAGGTATAAGGCAGATCTGTATGTAACCTGTGGGGAAAAAAAAATCCAAATTTGCTTGAATCCTGCAGGAAAGATGCAATCAGAAACTAAAGGTAACAGGAAACAAAAGCTAAATAAATAAGAACATAACTATTCATCATTGTGACAATATTGCTTTATTTTAACAAATTTTAAAGGAGTTTAGGACTCTATCCCAAGTTACATAAAC
This sequence comes from Buteo buteo, assembly GCF_964188355.1. Taxonomy (NCBI): domain Eukaryota; kingdom Metazoa; phylum Chordata; class Aves; order Accipitriformes; family Accipitridae; genus Buteo; species Buteo buteo. The sequence continues at coordinate 14,985,666 of NC_134176.1, forward strand.
TGAAAAGGTACTCTGATGAAGTGGAAGACAGCCTGGGGCACGGCCTTATGTTTCTTCAGAGTCCAAGGGTGCTGCCACATGCATTTCCACTTTAGATTTCATTATTTAATGTTTGTCTTACAAACCAATTATTACTCCCATGCTGTTATTATACTAATGAAAAAACCTTGCAGCATCATGTTCCTGTTCAGTTATTTGCAAGTCAGAGTCCAGGAGAAGGAAAACCCACCTGCTAGTCACTAGTTGTCACTAGTAGTCACCTCATAACCACAAACGACAAAAGAAATGGCTGATTCCGATATTGTAGGAAGCTTCAGTTCATCTAGTAATCATGTTTCAACCCACTTCCCAAGTGCTTAGATTTGGTTAAAGTTTTGGATGAACATTTCTACTCCACTCTCTTCTCTTGCATAGAATATGTGACCCCGTCACTTAATTTACTTACCTGAGCCGAGTTCTGCACCTCCCTCTTCCCCTAACCCAGGCTTCCTCTGCAGCAGAAACTGCTGCTGCTTATGTTTCAGCTAAGTGCTGGACACACTTTCCATAGACGTGAAGTCTTCACTGTGCTGAAAGTACAATCCTAATGTCTCCTGGTCTTGTGTAAGCTGAAATGGGAGTTAGACCACTAGGCATTAAGGGTTATTCTGAAGTGTTTCTAAAGCTGGCCACAATTTTTCCAGTTTCTAGATGGGAAATCCCCACCTCTGTATATGTAGCCAGCTCTAGGAATATTTGTAGCTCACATCCAGCTTAAATCCTACTCACCTTTTGCCAGTCTTCTTAAATGTGCAGATTTGGACTTGTCTTCTGTAAAAGGGTGGAATTTATCATTACAGTTAGACATAAGACATTCCCTTCTCTAGAGCAAGATCAGATACATCTCCAGCTCTTCCATTTGACTCACCAAAAATACTCAGAAGTATTTACCTCTGAAATTAGCTGAGAAAGTATGTTCAAAAATAGATACTCCTAAATGACTGATCAGAATCATAGCTAAAAGCTATCACATAGTATACTCCAGTTTTCAAAATGAGGGTGTGTCTTTCACTCTTTCAGCTTCAGCTTTACAAGCGCAATCTAGCAGCTGGTTATTTTTCTGGGATAAAAGGGGTACATGTGATGCTGCAGGGCAGAAGCTTTCCAATAGCTTTCCAGAGTTGTATCCGAATCACCTTCCTCTTTTTTTCCCACCCCATCTTCTTTTAAAGGAAGGAAAAATAAAATAAATTTAAAAATGAGAAAAAAATAATTGGAATTTTCTTTTGCTTGCTTCTGGAAGTTTATGGCACTATGTGCCTTTTAACTGGGAATTGGCTGTACTTACCTGAAATGGTAGCAGAGTATAGTAGACAATTATTTGTTTACAGGCAGTTTTGAAATATTAAAAACCATCTTTACCATTCCTGGGTTTTGCTCACATGTATCCATTAGCCTTTCAGTCGAAAGGTCTTTCAACTTGTTAAGAGAACAATGTAGTTCCAGGTTGTTCCAGTTACAGACAAAAGCCCTAGGCAAGTGTGCTGTGTTAGTCTTTGTTCTGATATAGTGATCCTTGATGAACAGAAAATCCTACAGGAGACCATGGTAGAAACTCAGAAATTGTAGCAATTAAGCAGATTAAATTTATCCAGTGGACTTTAATACTTATTTTCAAATTCCTTTCTTACTAACTCTCTCTCTCTCTCAAGATTGTGTTTTAGTGTCCTAGAGAAAGGCTCATATTACTGATGTGATAATAATGTAAACATTGTGATTGCAAAGTACTGCATTTGTGGGTTTTCTTGGCTTGGAAAGTCTCAGTCAAGGAGAACTTTTTCTTAAATATTCTTAAAATTAATTCAGCCATTATCAAGAAATCTATATGAATGCAGTAACCACGGAAGTTTAACATTTTATGATAGTGTTTTCCATTTGTGTAAATAAATAAGTCATAAAATAGGTTCCAATCCAGTGCTGTCTACTCCACAACTGCAAGGGTTCTTTCAAAAAATCATTCACAAAATGCTAGATGGTAAAAATAGATGAAGACATTTTTCTGGTCTATGAGTATAAATATTATCATATAATTACACTAGTACATTTGTATAAATCATAAGACACTGTTCAGTTAAAAAAAAATGTTTTGGTGAGAAGGCAATAAAATCTTGGGGTTCGTTTTTTTTCGAAACATTTGAAAGGGTATAAAAATACAATTTTAAAAACTTATGAATGTCTTGAGCTCATTTTTTTTTTTATTGTGCACATACTGATGTATGTTTATAGTATTATATAGTAGGGTACGTGTATACATGTCCCACCTCCATATATCCACAAACACACACAAACATGCATGCATCACACAACAAGAACAGTGAGTTAATTGAAAGAACTGTAATCCGTTCTGAATCCCAAGACTATATGAACAATACAAAATTCCAAGATCCACTTACGAGTTTCTAAATTTAACCGAACTTTGTCCACAAGGCAAGGTTTGTTCAAACATGTGTTTGTATGCTTTTTCAAACACTTTTACAGCATGACTTGATCTTTAATATAAGAAAGGAATGGTTAACAATTAAGATTATAAGCTTGGTGAAGTCAGAGATGGAAAAGAACCCTGTCATATAGAGTAACTCCCCATTTTCCACTGTATGTATTTGCTTTGTGCATTTGTATTTTAGAAGTCCAAAGAAATATGCTTTCCCCCCCTAGTTCTATATGCGCATATTTTTGACACACACACATGCAATACTGTCTCTTTACAGCTTTTGGTACAACATTTTCCCTAGTATTTTGTTCCTCTAATGTGTCATGGTCTGGGTAAGATCTGTTTAGGAGTTAAGGATGCTCCATAATGTGTATTGAAGGGGAGGAGAAGGCAAAAGTTCTCGTGCTATGAATTTTAAAGAGTTGTGTGGAAAGGGTTAAAATGTTTCAAACTAGCCATGCGTTGCACTCGAGTGATTAGGTGTAACTCCCAATTAAAGATCAATAAGGCCTTTAAAGTGATTTATAAAAATGGATTAGTAAGAAATGTCCATTTAGAAACTACTGTGAGTAAAATCACTATACTCTCTGTCATATTGATCGGGCCTTTATGTCTAAACACGCATTAACTGGGGCAGACAATAAAAATTAATCCTCTTCTTTCGTAAAATGGAAGGTCATTTTCCCAACTGTCCCTAGGGGGAATGATGTCATTAAACATGCTAGTAAGACATTTTATTAAATCTGACTAGGCTGTTTGCATAAAAGTAAATTAGAGCAGTCAATATTGGAAAGAAAGGGATTTTAAGGAGCAATAACTAGAGGTATTTATTGTAAGTGTATTATACAACAGATGCATAATTAAATTCAAAACAACTCCATTAAAATAATGTTAAGGGCCTGGCTTAAAATGACAAAAGGCAAGATTTTCAGAGCCCTAAGCATGCCCTGTTGTACCTAAGCATTTCAGGGGTCTCCAAGCAGTAGGGGATTTGACATACCATATGTGCTGATATTCTCTGCTCTCTCCCCTCCAGGATAATGTTATTTATAAATAAAACCACTGAGCAAAGGGGTGAAACTGTAACTAGCGCCAACCCGACCGAGACGGTGCCCTCAATAAAACACCTGCAGTTTAGATTCCAGCATGCATCTCTTTACATGCACGTTCCCTTGGATAAGAAGCATCTTTCAACACCAAAAGAAACAAAGAAAAAGAGAAGTCATTTAACATTATGTTCTGCTGAAGGCGTGCGGCCTTCAAGCTGCTGCTGCCCACAGGAGCCATTTGCCTGGTCCCCAGCAGGAGCAGAGGTGGGAGAGTTTACACCTGTGAGCACAGCATCTCTGCCATGGCACCCCATGCAACCATTTGTGTCTGAATGTACCCTAGGGCTGCTCCTGGGACAGCTATTGTGTAAGAAACAGTTATTTTGAAGGTTGAAGTCAGAATTTCGAGTTGCATTTTTGTGTGTCCTTGTGTGGGGCAGACCTCACTGCCATACTCCCGGGTTGGTGACCTCTTTCCTGTCCCCTCTGCTCCGAGGCCTGTGGTTGACCTCCTCCCTTCTTCTAAACATCCAGCAGTGGTTAAGCTGCTGAGGCCACTGCGTATTGTACTGACCCCGTAGGACTGCATTATCTCCACAATCTCTAGTCAGCTATGCACATCAATTTGTTGTCTCTTATCTCTAAGTGAGGTTGTAGATAATTTGACATAGGGGACATCTTTTTGTTAGCTCTTTAGCAGAGTGGAGGTCTTGGCCACGGCCAGAGGACTGGGCTCCATGTTAATTCTGATAATATGTCTCCTAATGCTTCTCTTATTATTACAGAATGCTCTTAGTATACCACCACTGAATGGTTCCTATATTTTGCCAAAGATATTTTATATAAGATAAAGGTAAAAGATATTTTCTCTTTTATAACCCCCCATATCCTAAATTAAATCTGGGCAGTAGGTGAGTCTCAAGTTTGAATAATTCACCAGAGTCTGACGGATAAGAGACAATCTTGTGATTGTGAAACCCAGACTTGAGGTCTGGGTTTCAGGCTTGGTTTAGTCATAGAGAGCCCGTGCCACAGAGTAATCACGTTGGGTGAAGCCCCACCAAAGCCCTGGGGTGCCCTGTGGCAGCAGCTGTGTGAGTGCTTCACAAGGAAACCTGTAACCAGCTGAGAAGGGCGAGGAGAGGTGACGGATGCCATGGGCATGGGAAGGCTGCTGATCATCATGGGACTTGGAAACATGGATGTAGAACTGGCCAAAAAGCATAGTAATAGTGCTTCTGTCTCATGCCTACTAAAATATGAGTTTTTTCAATTTCTGCATTTTGCCCAAAGAGTAAAAAAACTGAATAATTCCAGATTTTGGCAAATGGTTGGCAGAGAAAAAAATGACCACTTAGAAATGCCATTTTGACCATTTAAAATCTCCTCCCTGGTCTCCTTGCAATAAAATGATTATAATAATCTTTAGACATTATTTATTAAAAGGAAAAGAAGAATAACAACTCCGTAATATCTACCAGTTTCCTGAAGTGTTTATTGAGGGTTTTGAACATATACAGACTTTCTGGTGATACCTACATCTGTTTCATGGCCTGAATCTCTGAAATTCATAGTTGACATGCATTAAACAATATGACAATAAAACTTTGACATGAAAAGAAATAGAAAGTTTCATAAATTATTTGCTAGGTAAATAAGTTCAGGCCATGTACCTTTTCAAGGAAAATGTTTAAGCCAGTCTCATACGTGGTATGTAGTAAGCAATATGTATGGAATCAGCTCTACAGAGAATACAGATAGTGAGTGTCCAATTTGAACACGTTAATCCAACCTAAGTCTTTTTTTTTTCTTCCACCAAAGCTTCAATATGCATCTGATCTCAGGATATTGGATTTTTCTTTGAGGAAAGAAATAAATGACTTATCTGGGGAATAAACCCAGTCTCCTCTCACTGTATTGCTCACCATATATATTGTGCTAAAATAAGGTTCACTGATTCTAATGTAAATCTCTAAAGCTGAACCATGATAATATGAGTTTCTGCATTTTATGTGGTAGGTAAGTAGGTTGCATCTTTGAAAAAAAGTAGTGAGAGAGATTAGTGACTGTACCTAAGGAGAAAGGGAACAGGCTCAAATACCTTTAGGGTCTAAAACTCCTTGACAGACTAGGAAAAACTGTTCAAACACATTTGTTTTGGTTTAAAATTGAGATGCATCTTGCAATATGACTACTTCCCCCCATCTCCCTTTTTACACACACATTTTGTGGCATCAAGATTTTGTCTATATGGGCAATTCATACCAGTACAAACCAGCTTGCACCACTATTAAAAGATCTGCATCTATAAGACCCCATCCTTTATAAGATGTCATTGTCAACATTTCTGGGGAATTTTCATTCTTGCAGAAACAGGAATTAATTTCTCTTCCAAAGAAGTTGCTCTGTAGCACATTGCTGTCTGACATGATGCTTTCCCACATGGCTTTGCTACTAGCCCCTAATGTCCAATCTGTTTATTGAAATACTTTTTTCTAGCCTGAAGTTAAGGTAACTGGATGATAGCTCTTTGTGCTAGCACAGACAGGTTCAGCTTCTTTGCATGTCCAGAGTGTCTATCAAAGATATCTCACATGCTCCTCCACCATGCAGCACACTTCTTCAGTGTCCCAAGTAGGCTGTGGATCACATCTGTCCCTGGGATACTTTGACTTGTCAACAGCACTGACTATAGCAATGACTGGGAGAGTGCCTGCAGAGGATCAAGGTTCAAGGATGGCTTATAAGAACAGAAAGGAGAAAGGTGGAGTTCTCGTATTGGTGTGACTATTTTGCCTTATTACAGCAATTCTGACAGGATTTCAGGCTGGGAATACTATCATAGACTTGATGCCAATGAGATGCCAATGGGCAGGAGGATTCCAGTAAATGAACAAAAAATAACTTTTTTTCAGGAAGATGTGCTTTACAGACAAGAAGCTGTTTGAAGTTTAACAATCCAGCTGAGGGTCTGTAGATTGATCCAGTCATCCAGGCTGCCATTCCCACTGTCACCTATCTTTTGGTTCCTGGAAATACTTGGGATGCCAAGAGCATGGCAGAAAAGATAGGTAAACATCATAGCACTTACAGTGGTAGCGTGCTCTGTAATACACAGTGAACGTTTATTGCCAATGATGGATATGGACATGTTGCATGGAAGTGAGACACTATAATTTCCAAATACCACTATTACTCTTTCCAAATGGTAGTTCCCCGGGGATCCTGAGAAGAAGCAACTACAACCGGTGAGTGTGCCCACTGTAGAAGGGGCTACGCCCACAGTCTCCGGTTACTCATTGCTGATACTTTCCCCCATCTATCCTACTAAGCCATGTCCCAGCTTCTGGATCAGAACAGCTCTAGAAAAGATTATACTTCTTATCTGTTCTCTGCTGGCCTCATTTCCTTCCCTATGCCAGCTGGGCCAGATTTAAGAAATCATACTACATCATGTGGCTTTTGAGAGCCATCATTCTGTAGCTGCATTATAAAGTACCTATCATGCTTTGACCATCCAGGAAATTGATCCAATTAATCAGTGCATAATTATTATCAGCACAAATCTTTAGAAAAGCTTTTTTTAAAATAAAAATCTTATCAGGGCACTTCTAAAAAAAAAAAAAACTTAGCAAGATTTTTTAATTGATACAAATCTAAGAAAAGCACATCATAAGTAGAACTTCAACTTTTTTTTAAAGCTAGTAGAAAAGTACATTACAGCAGCTGCCAAGAAAGATAGGCAACAGATCATATAACACTAGTAAGTCAGAAGAGCCTCAATGCCACAAAATAATTTGAAAATGTCTGCAGCTATATCAAGTGACATCTGAAACACAGAAAGAAGGGTTCAACACTTGCATAGTGAACCTACTTTCTCCTTTACCCTTTAAATAGTGAAAAGGCCCTTCCTGCCATGGACATCTGTAGGAATGATAACTTGCTTGAATAACAAGAAGTTACCCAGGAACTTGTAGAGAACAGGATTTCTAGGGAACAGGAGAAAAAGAGTTATTTTGGTGTAAGCCTATCTGGTCTACCAGGGAGACTAGGGAAACAGGTAGGGAGACAAATAGGCAGTTGATGGTGTTAACAGGTGGAAGACATTATTCTCAGAAAACATTCTCTGCTCTTCTATCTCTTTCCCCTTAGGCACACTGTTGCATATCCTGATTTTAAGGAACTCATCATGTTGAGAAGAACAATTTTTGGTTTGTTCTGCTATCACACTTTACCGGCCTGGCAGGGAAAACAAGTGGTAGATGGCAGCTCCATTTCTTTGATCCCTCTATCTCTCTATCTCAGATAGTGGGATTGAGGCCAATCACATCAGTCCCTTAAATTCCTGACCAAGCTCCAACAGCAAAGCCTAATATACTGTCTAGGAACCCTTTTTTACCTTTTCTCAAGTGAGACCAAACTTCCAAATTTTGTGAAAACTCACTTGTCCTTTAATTTAAAATCTTGTAACTAAAATTGCTTTCTTTGCTTGCATATTTAGTAGACTACAGATTTAAAACAAAATTTTGGAAGATTTTTATTTCTGTTTTTGTTAGAAGTGTTCCTGCCTAGCTAACATCATGATACAGAGAGCAACTTAATTCACAATGAAATCACTGTATTTTAAAGTGAAACCAACAACTTTGAAGAGGCAAGGGCTGTGACATAGTAAGAGGGGAATTATGTCATTATCAAAGTTTGTTGTACAGATACAGAGTGATTGTACTTCTGTGTCCACATGTCCCAGTGTTCATGAAGTGAAGAATCCCACACTATGTAAGGACTTTAACAGAAGGGAGTGCAGGATACCTACCCACAGTGCTGAATGCACACATTGGACGACAATCCTTTTGTAATAGCAGGGGTACATAAGGAAGTTAACTTTGCTTAAATGCGGGTGCCTGTTTATAGGAACCATTGAAAGATTTCCTTGAAATGCAGATTTTCTTGAGGAGATAAACCCCACATACAAGTAGTTAAAAAATGGTTCTACAGCCCAATATACTATTCACCAATGTGGTCAATGTATTTACAGACCAACTTCCATTAAGGTTGTCATGATTTCTCCAAAGGAATCCTGGTTATTGATTTCTATCTATCTCGTTCATCTGATTCCCCTGAGCCTTTACCAAAGACCAATAGACATTGGCTAAAGTGTTTACAATTCTCAGTAAAAATGACAGGACTTATACTTACAGAGCAAAAGTATTGAGATCCTTCTTTGGGTCTGATTCAGTAGCAAGGAGGATCCAAGCAGTGTATCCTGTGCTAGTAAAATCTGAGGGCAGGCTAGATTTTTCTGCCAGGGGAGAAGAGGACAAAAGGACAGACCATGATGTGCTGGAAGGTGAATAGCTGTGTGCATACAGGGTACTCCAGGTTAGAAATATTGTACAGAATATTGCCTAGAAGCTCCTAGGCAATTCTCAGAAAAACCTTGGCCCTAGCTGTTCTGATGAGCTTATTTGCCTAGTCTTAAAATACCACAGTAAAACTAAGGAATTTATAACATTAAGCATTACTATCCGAACACAGCTATCCCTTGCTCTGAATAATAGGCCAACTAAAGAAATTCTGATTTTATAAAGGTTTCCATCGTCCTACAGGTGCTCTCTGTTCTTCTTTTCTTGTTCTCTCTCTTTTTACTCTTAACACGCTCATTCCGCTTTAGACCAATACACCACTGTTTCTGTGATAGGCCCTTTTGTGACATTCAATGGGATGATGATGCCCTCTCTGCACTGCACACCTCTTCTAATTTGCCTCTCAGTCTTTCCTTAAGCAAAGCTCCACTGAGAGCCCAGAATTAGCAGAAGCCAAGGAAAGAACCTCCCTGGAGTGTATTTTTCATGTGTAAAATTTTATTCTTTGCATTTTCTTAGCTGAAAGCATATTTCAGATGCTAGTACTTATGTTATTAGACTGGTGAGGACTGCATTCAGTTGAAAAGCTTCAGGAATGTAGTCACGGCAGTCATGGTAGCATAATAGTGGAAGCAAGTGGCATTCATAAGTACACTGTTTCCTTTTCCATTGAATTTTCTTAGTGTACCTTGGTAATGATGGTCAGCTTTCTCCGACAGTTTTCTTTAATTGATTCTCCCATTCACTGAGGGATTTAACTCTCCCCTTTCTTTGATTCAAATTATCCCAGCCCCAAGTTGCCCATATTGCATCCTATATCTGCAGTTTCTTATGGACACAAGACAGAGGGAATAGCCTGGGATATTGTGTATTCAATTCCTGTAACTGCAACTCGTAGCAGTCTTGTTAAGAAGGGTCCATTTGTCATTAACTCCTCACACCTTGGTCAATCAAGCGCTTGTCAATATCCCATAACAAATCTAAGACCCTTAATAAGGACCAACATTCACAACTACAATTTGCTACAGGGAGAGAGTGGGATAACCCGGGAGCATTGCTAGTACCTGGGTGTCTGCAATGGCCTGGATTCTGCTACACAACCAGTGTGTGATCCTACGTAGCAGATCAATGAAATACCTCAACATTCAGCATCCAACAGACCCAAGGCAACCACCAGGAACACTGAAATTCAGGATTAATAGTATAGTGTGAATGCAATGTAACTCCCCTTCATGTACCATGATGTCATCTAATTGAAGAAGTCACATAATGAGCTTTAACTTTTTATCCTCGGGTTTTCTCTCATCTAGTTACAAAATCTTTCCCATAAGTTAATCAATGTCAATCTGAAGCAATATAATTTTTGTCTAGAAGACTGTTGTAGAGCTTGATGCATTTGGAGATATAGAAATTTACCTAATTTTCATCTAAATTTATTCATGATTGATTTTGATCTTTTGATCTCACACTGATATTTTACCTTAAATAATTCCCCGCCACCAAATAGATTCACAGGAGCTCATGATCTCCTACCATGCTTGCTGTTCTGATCCAGCCAACTCCTTTGGTAGCGACCTGCCACATTTAAAAGGCAGCCATGGCAGGTGAGTGCTTTATGACTATGACTGGTGAGTTTGTCGGTAGACCTGAGGTTTTGCAAGGACAAGTGGTTCCCTGGGAAGAGCTGCATAAGGGTGCCTCAGGCTGGCTGGAGGCTCTTCTGACTGATTCTTGGGGAACTAAGCTATGAGCACCAGCAGAGAGAGACAGGTTAAGGCAGCAGTAGGACACATTTACCTTGGTCCTCATTCCACCTTCCGTCTTGTGTTGCCATGAGTAAAGGGGAGATGGTGGGGGGAGATTGTGGCATAGAGAACTATTTCTACTGGGGTGCAGCAAGCATCATTGCAGCCATGCAGCATTGCAGCTGCCATGGGGAGAGATCACTGGATATTCAGAGTGGAATACCCAGACTGTGTGTTTTGCATTGTAAAAGAAATACATTTTTCAGAATTGCTTTGTTTTGGATTTAGTTTTGGTTGTGACTGGGGCTAGATGGAGCTGTGGGGGTGAGGAGAAGGCAAAATTTATTTGCATGGTAGAAGAATCCAGGGGCTTCCCTGACCTTTGCTATGAGAGTAGATTTACTTCAGGAGTGCTTTGACTAGGCTCTGAAAAAAAGACACTAACAGCCATAACCTGTCCTCTAGGCAGGCTTTCATTTCAGTCCACATGTCCTGCTAAGTGGTAGTCCTTGTACCACTTTTGCTTTGTGGAGATTCCCTGTAAGCAGGTTATTATCAGATGCCCTCCGTCAGTCCCTTTCTGATGCCAGAATGACTGAAAGACTTTCAATATAATTCAAAATCAAGTAGCAGCCAAGGCTTAAAGCCACATCTGTATGGATCACCAGGTTCCTCTGAGTTCCTGTCCCAGGTGGAGAAATAGAAAGTCTGAGAATCAGGTCTCTCACTTCTTGTACATAGTCTTAATAATTTTTAAATAGCACATACACATCTTGTGCTTTATTTGGTACAATGGATTTTTTTTTTTTCCAAAAACTGTGAAGGAAAAGGCACCATTTTGAATACATTTTTAGAGGAAGAGTGTGTCCCTCTCTGAGCTACTGCATGTGTGTCCCTTTTTGTCTGCAAAGCTGTGCACCCAGAGTGTAAATGTGAGTCTCGCATAAGGTGAAGAAGTTATGGCATGGAGTTGTGAGAATATGGCCTTTATCTGCATTCTGGGAATGGTTTTGTTCTGCGCTCTCTGCTACGTGACGAGGAAGGACTAAAAAGCCTGGACACCCAGACAAAAAGAGGGCCATTTAGCCTTTTCACTGAAGTCTAGGATCCTTGCTGAGGGATTATTTTACGCAGGCCTGTGTTTTGGCTAAGGGGGTCTGGTTTTTACTCAAAGCCAGGCAGCAGATGTCAGGCCTCAGAATTGCTCACAAAATGATGACCTTGCTGGGTCAAGGCCTATACAACCTGCTTCGCCTCAAGCTGTGTCAAACACAAGCAGTAGAAAGACTTTCCCCGGGCAGGCCTGTCTGGGCGACCAGCTATCCTGAATTTTCCCTGTAGATTGAATTCCTTGTGAAATTCTACAGCTCTGAGAAAAAAAACTCCTGACAGTTAACTTGGCTTTTTCTTTTTATTTAAGTAATGAATAAGGCAGTGAAGGTTTTTTAGGGGGTAGAGGTCTAACGCATTATTATGCTATTTTGTAGTAACAATTTATATTGTCAGGAAAGTTTATTTGGGGTTTCCATGTATGACTAAAGTAGGTTAGTGCAGATAGTGTCAAAAATAGAGATGATATGCTCAAAGAAATGAATGCGAAAAAGAGGGCAGTGTATGAAATGCAATCTATGGCAAATTCACATTGTGTATTGAATGTAAATATCTTCACTGTGATGATCTTTAGAGGGGGGAGAACATCTACTGTGATTAAGAACAGCAAATTATATTTGCTATAGTTATTGTCTTATTGGGAAATATTCACAGTCAAGGGTTTAAAAATGTAATAAAAAGTGGATCAATATGTGTTTGAGGATTTCATCAATTGCATATTAACAGTACTAGTTCTTCTGACCTCTTTTCTTTGAGCTATTCCCTTGATCAGAGCAAAAACGATCTAATAAATTATGGGTTTATTCATCCATGTGCTGAATTCTGTTTCAAATTTCTTTTTTCTTGCATACAAAATTGAAAAACAATGTGTGATTCCTGAATGTGGTTCTGATTCTTATAATGAACAGATGAGCACTGCATTCCTTATAAGCAAAGATTTCAACCAAATTTCTGCAGAACAAAAATCAGAGAATTTTGAGTTATGTCATAAGATATTTAACATTTCAATTTATACCAGTACAGTTTGGCAAATCAACAATAGTTAGCAGTTTTCACATTGAATTTACCATTTTTGCACAGGCTGAATTTCTGCAAGTGGATCACAAAGTTTTGGAAAAGCTTTGTGTTTTGTTTCTCTTTCTGTGCATTTGTGCACAAAGGTCAGTGCAAGTGTTATTCACTGGACATTGCAAATCTGATCTGCCTTCTGTATTTGTGGTGACCTGCATGTGTCCCTTGCTCTTGGTTCTGTATCCCAAGTGGATCATCAGGATGATGTTCCTGAAAATAAAATGTTTTGCAGTATAGGAAAGCACCAAACTGACATTTTAGGACTCCATCAAACTAAGGAAGAACAAATATGAAAGATATTTCTATGGTCTTTTTTATTCCCTCCTGAAGAAATCTGGCACAACTTGCTTTATGTGAATGAAATTGTACTTGCTAGCGAGCCAGTGATCTGAATTCTTTTATAGATAGAAGCACAGAAGCAGACAGAGACTGATCATAGCATCTTTTGTTTTGCAATAATTCATATTTTGTGGAGAGAAAAATTAGCTTCATGTAAAACTATTCCATGTATAACTACAATAGCAGTGACTCAGTGGTGAATTGGGCCTAATATTTACGTTCATATTTGGACAGGTGAACTAAGCATTAATGAACTTTTACTTAGGAATATTCTGAGTTGCATGGGGGCAAGGAATGCTGCCCACTAATAAAGTTGGTAAGAGTTTTTCCATTGACTTGCATGGAGCCAAGACTTCATGCCATTTATGTTGTTACACTCATATTCTTTTCAGTATAGAGTAAAACATTTCTGGATAGGGATCCTGAATGTTACAAAACTCAGAATACAATACATATTTTTTCTTTATTTACTTGAGTAAATGTATATAAAACCTTATTTATTTATAACTCCTAACTCCAGCATTTTTGAAATGTGTCGTTTTTGCTGGGCCTTTATGCTTTAAGATATAGTGTTTCTCAGGAAACACAATGCTGAATTCTCTGCAGTGATGGCAAAACACTTAGCTGTCCTAAGCCACACCCGCCTGTTACTTCATTTAATTGTGAACACTGTGTTATAAACCTGAAGGGACTTGAAGTTTTCAGCTAGTACCAAATCTGTTATAGAGCAAATAGAATTGCAAAGGGAAGCATTTGCTTAGGAAAAAGTTTTTGTCTTGAAAAAGATTTCTGTACTGCATGAACTTTTGGTATGCCTGCATATCATGTGTAATACACTTTCTGCTTTTGTGCTTAAAGAGCAAGTATCCCCAAGCTCAAGGGGTACTGAGTCAGTTTCTGGACAGGGCTACTGATGTACTGCTCCCTTTACCCCAAGACTTTGTTCAGAGCTATTAAAAAGCGAAAAAAGGACTTGCACAGATAATCAGGGAAAGCTAACATATCTGTCTATTCAAAATCACAAAAGTGACATGAAGATCAATGTAAAATTCTGATTTTTTAGTAGTTAGAACTTGACTTGTACTGCTCTGTTCTCCTGGAAGAGAACTGCAGTCTCTTTAAAAAATGTCCGTTTTTGTCCCTCTTTCTCTGAAGATGGCTATCATAAAAAGAAATTAAAAAAAAAAAAAAAGGAAAAAAAGAAAGATATCTGTAGTAAAGCAAAATGGGTATTCCTCTCAATATCATCAAGTCTGAAGCATGATAAGAGATATTCAAAAGGTCTAGAGCTGAAGAGTTTTCTAGATAAGTGCTGGAAAGTAGTAATTTCTAGTGCTAGACCTACCCAGTTTTTGTCCATATTTCACTCTCAGGTTTATTTCCAGTACTACTGTCAAATGGTCCTGAGAAAAACCTACCAAATTTCATGCCTACCACATGTCAATATATACCTTTTGAAGGTGTACTGTATGAAAATTAAGGAAATATTCTCAGACTCTCTATTCATGTTTTGTTGATGGATCTATTCCAAAGAAGGTGTCAGTTAAATAAGAATGTTAAAGCAAATACAAACCCATTTACTTCAGGATATAAAAGACACTTTACTTCTCTTTTTTTTACAGGGTTTATTGAATAGACAGGAAAATAATGCATACCTTTATTTATCCTGACATTTCTTGACAGTTTGCAGTGCAAATCCTAATCTATATTAGAAATAATCACCTCTCTAACTATCATGAAAGTTTTTAGCTGAAGGTCAGACTCACATGTGTATACTCTGTTTTAATATCATCCAATTCAACAAACAACCCTATTGATTTCATGAGCATGGTTCCATTAGAGAAAGCAGAACTTCGCCACAGTAAGCAGAGGAAAAGTAAAAAGATATTCTCTTTAAAATCACAACAGAGAGGCAAGATGAAAACCAGTATGGAGCCCTATAACTGTGAGAATAGCATGACACTATTTGCCTTGAGGTAAATGAGTGCTAGACTTCTCCATTCTTGGGGAATATTACAAATACTATTTGGTACTAAGTTAATACAAAATGCTCAGCTTGAAAATAGATACTCTTTGTTCACAGGTACTGAAGAGCTAATCTTGGGGTTTTGTCATGTGAGTAGGAGCATTGTCATTTGAAATTAGATGAAGCTTTTGAGCACTGAAGTTTTAATGCTTCTTTGATGCACAGATACAGGCAAAACTGTCTTACACAAGTAAAAACGATCACCAATTTATTTTAGTTGCATCTTCCTTCAGTCAGAATTCAGTGCCTCAGAACAGATCTAATACTTAGTCTTCTATATAATATCTCAAAAGCTTTATCAGACCAACCTGGCCTTTTTTGGTAGCATTTGGGAGATCAGCATTGCGTCAACCCAGAACATGCTTAGTTTTGTATGTCATACTTAAAAAAACTTTTGTAAATGGTAGTTCCTAGATCTAGACTGATTACACATTCTGGGTGCTTAATGATATGCAACGCATAGAGAGACATAACATACAATTATAAAGATGTCATTCATGTAGGCACATGCCTGATTATATAATAGAGGTTGTGGTTTTACATCTACTAACCTCAGAAACTGTGATATCCAACAGATTGATTTTGTGCAATTCCTGATCATGTCTTCTTTAAATAAGGCTATCTTCGCTTAGCCAGATTTTCATTTGATTGGCAGACTCTTCCGTACCTGACTGTACTGCACTGTCTTTGAGTCAAAGTCCCAGTTTTCTCCATATGCATCCATATTGCTCTCTTAATTTCCCATTGAACAGCACAGCAGATGTTCACATGAAGGCTAATGACCACTTCAAGGAAAGTGATAACAATTTTCCAACTTTCCTTTCTGCTTGGTTTCTGGTCATATAGAAGGTATCCTGCATGAACAGTGCTCCCTTTCAGCTGGGACCTTATGGAGAAACAGGCCCCTGAATACAGATATCCTAAGTTCCAGTCCCATTAAAAAAGGCAATTTTCCCTCGTGGTAGGTCAAATTATACCTCATTACATCCATTCAAGCCCTGGGAGCTGAGACATGAATTTGGCCCTTTATCTGTGCCTTCCTTCAAGAGACAGCAGCACTGTGAGGAAGTTAGACATCTAAGGGTGCCAAAATTTGCTGCTCCAGGATCGAACGTTTCCACACAAGAGCAGATAAAAATGAAAACACCTTAAAAAAATTCAATTAGATTAACAGAGACAAGTGAGTGCTTGCCCAGCCATTCCTGAGCAACAATTTATTCCTAGGGTGGTGCGAGAGACTCAAGCCAGCGGTCAGCAAGCTGACAAATCTGTCAGCTTTGCTGGGTGGCTGTCAGTCAAACCAGGTGCCCGCTGTGTGTTGTGGCGCTCCTTGTATTAACACCCTGCTGAGATAATTCTTTTTTATCCTTTTTTTTTTGCCACCAAGAGGGTCTGCCACCACACTGCTGTTTTTCATCTTGTTAATTGAGTCATTTATTTCGTTAAAAGGTGAAACTTTATCAGGGTTTATGTGCCAAATGTGAGAAGGCATATTTAATGATACATCAAATGTTAGAAGCATGCAGGTGCCTCTGTGTATGGTCTTTAAAATGCTGAGAGGCAAGGTAGATCTTGTAAATTAAAATCACCTGATATTAACTAAAAATAGGCATTTTGTTCCCAGGCAACAATGCAAATACACTGTACATATGTGTGTATGTGTTTGTTACTAAATATACGAAGTACATGGATATTTATATTTAATTTTCAATCAGCAGATTCATCCATATTCGAAAGCAGATAACTGGAGGGATAAACAATACAAGAGCAGAATTCAAAATTATGTAAAAAAAAGTCAAGATTTGCTAGGGTGGCTGCTAAAAATAATGTTTGAAAAAAACTTTCAAGCTTCTCCAAAGAAGATTTCCCTATCACTGATTACTACCACTCTTCCCAGGGTAATTTGTTCATTTTCATTTTCTAGGTATTTCTGAAGCTAAGGTGGGGCTTTTTTGTACCCTTGTTAGGAAGGCCATTTAATTGGTTAATTAGAGTCTGGGCAAGCCTCCAATGAAATTGATGAGAATCTCTCCACTGCCATCAATGACTCATACCTCCAGGTCTTCTTTTACAGGGGAACGAGTCTGGAGTCTTCAAAGAAACCTAAGCTCTACTGAGAACAAACAGGATGTGGGCCCCTATCCTGCTCAGACATCCAAGAAATCAGCGCGTGTTCATCACCAGGTAGGTGGATTCCACAAGAACAAATCCATCCTCACAGATACAAAATGACAGAAAGTGTCCAGGAAAGGGGATTATGAGATATCAGGAGGGCTGGCTGGTGCAACTACCAATTTCTATGTAGCAGTCAGATTGGTAGTTGATGCTAGTGAAAATTATGTTCTGTCTTCTTCTTTGTGACTTTTACCTCTTAGCAGAACTAGAGGAGATTGACAACACCAGCAGACTGTGCCTTTCTCTTTAAAAGAGCTGTGTCATTTGCAAAAAGAAGTGTTGATTCAGTAATTTTTTTTAAACAACCCAAATTACTTAATCCCACTAACAAGCAAAAATTGCAGAAACTCTGTCTTTGGTAACTGGGTTTCTTTCCCCTGGAAACCACTGCTGAACGCTGCTTTCCCATTTGGTGTTAGCCACCCCCCTCCCACTTCCTGTCCCCCTTGTGATTGCCAAGCTCTCATTAGTTTAGGAGGACTAATACCATCTCTGTCTGAAAGACATACTCCCACGTGGTTTATTTAGTCAGCAGCTACCAAATTCACCCTGCCTTCCAAGGCTGGGAGTAGGTGAGTGGATCTGAGATCAGGTCACTAAGATCAGGCTGGTGTTTCTGAAGCCAGCTAAATGTGTGGGAAGGTTGTGTAGGTAAGAGGTGCCTCACTTTGGTTTCAGCATTCGTCACTGTGCTCATTTATTGCTTGAAAATGTTCTAGTCCAGGTGAGTAGTTCTCATTCATGCCACAGAATTGGTTTGAAAAAACATACCAGAACACTTTCTACATCTCTCACCTAATATCCTTGCTCTTTCCTCACTTCATCCCACAGATACCAGAAAGCGTATGATCATTTAGATAAATCTTTGGTTTCGTTGCAATAGCCAAGCATATTCAATATGAAGAAAAGCACTGTGTTATCTGCTTATGTTTCTCCAAAATAGTTGAACCACAGTTCAACTTTTGAATGGCACCTTCTTTCTCAATAAACCCACTCCTGTGTGAGTTCACAGTCCTAGCTCCACTGTGAGTGACAAAAACAAATGTTCACTGGTTTTTAGACCCAAACAAGCTCCAGGGGAATAAACTAAAGCCTAGGAATGGATGTTACAGCACCAGGACTTCTAAGAACTGATAATTTTAAGGACAGACAATCATTCAGTGACTTTGTTGACCTGTTTCCTTCTTCTAGTAGGAAAGTTTCAAATACTGGGCGAGAGTTGTCTTAACTTCAGCAGCAAACACGTTGTTTCCCTGCTGTTGATGTGGTAACAGCTCTCTGGTGCTCTGTGATCACCAGTCCACCTCCTGGACAAGGCAAGTCTCCAGCCCTGCTTCACGTGAATGCGCTGCCATCAGGTGTCACTGTGGCAAGAGAAGGACTTTGGGTTACACTTGCTGCCCCATTGTCCGTTGCCTGTTTCTTCCTGACAATTGGCTTCCTGGAGGCATTTATGGTGGGGCCGTGCTGTTGGAGATGACTCTTGTTTCACAGTTTTGAACAATACGTAGCACCCAATTGTGGACCAGCTTCAGATGAACAATACCATTGGGGTTTGCCAAGTCAGAAATCTGTTAAACTGTCTGTCATTACAAACATATTTAAATAAAAATAGTACAATCTCACACGAAGGGGACACAATACCATTTTATTGCCTCATGATGATCAGAAGTATTTTTCTGTTTATCTGGATACAGTAATGAAACAGTTTTGTCTTCTCCTTACCAAGGTTGTTGTTCTTGTTGCATCTGGAAGACAGCTATAGATCAGATTATTATTGTGCTGTAGGAATAGAGAACAAAATGATTATCCTGCCCCTCCTCCCCCCAATTTACAATTTAAAAATAAGACAGACGCAATAGGAACAGTAGGAATGACCATGCTAGTTGCTTAGACTGAGTTCATCTACCTCCATGTGCTGTGTTAAAGTGGTTGTAGAGGATGTTTAAAGGAAATGTAGAGGAGACAAGGCGAGCACAAAGTAGTGGGTAAAGAAAATAGCTTGGTGAGATTAGGAAATACAATGAGACAATCTATATCATTTGGTTTGATAAGCACTGCATAGTTCGTCCTAGGTATGTAAGGAGAAAATCTGTGCTAAATCTCTGTCTTTTGGTATCAGTAGTAATTTGTACTTATGTTGTCTTATAGTCCTGGGTGATAAGGCACTTTATAAATGTTAATTCTTACAGTACTGAGATATTACATAGATAGAGTTGAATTTTTTTTACAGCTGAAGAAACCAAATCACGGAAAAAGTGTGCATGAGATCAGTGACAGGGGCTGG
This sequence comes from Buteo buteo, assembly GCF_964188355.1. Taxonomy (NCBI): domain Eukaryota; kingdom Metazoa; phylum Chordata; class Aves; order Accipitriformes; family Accipitridae; genus Buteo; species Buteo buteo. The sequence goes on from NC_134176.1 coordinate 15,005,301, forward strand.
GTCTCATTCCCACAAGCCCAGGCTTTCTATCATTTCTACTTACCAGTAAGCTGTGCCTGTATTTTTCTAGTAGATAAAACATACAACATAACCACCCCTCTTTCTTGTACTAGCACTGTTTAGATAGTATTTCCTATGCAGTCCCACCACCCTTTTCTTTGTCTATTATCCTCTTACTTACGTGCATCATCTGGGAGTCAGTTTCTCCCCCACCATCACTCTTTCCAGTAGTCAACCTGTCCCTCCTCCCAAATCGTGGGACTTTCAAAGAGATGTGTTAGTCAAACAGAGTTTATTGGGCTCAGCAGAAACATGAATAGCTAGAAGGGAGGTTGCAATATGCAATCTAACACTCTTTGAAAACAACCTTTGAACATCTCTAAAACCTGATGTTTTTTCTTTCTATGCAGAGCAGAAACTGTTATCCAAGGGCTCATGCTCTGTCACGTTAATTTTTCTGAAAATTAGAGATGGTTGGGAAATTTGTTTCTATCCTGCAACACCTTATAACATACAAAACAATACTGGTTTTTCTTTTATTGAAATTATTCAGCATTGAAATTTTCCCACTGCCTCAACTCTATCTTGGTTTCTTGTAATTGAAAAGCAGTTAGCAAATGAAAACAAGGTGTCATTTCCCGACCCCCCCCCCCCCCCCCCCCGAAGTGTGCACATTATGTAGTCATTAGCTGAAAAATTAAAAATCATTCCAGAAGTAAGGACTGGAACTTTTTTTTTTATTTAGACGACTTTGTCTTCTCTGTAAACATCTGAAAAACACGATTAGGAAAGTATGTGAACCAAAGTGTTCAGCTGGGAAACTTGTTTTCAAAATAGAAATCCTTTGTCTTATTTACTGTGTTTTCCAATTTTCAAATGAATATGATAAGGCAAAATTGGATTTAAATCTGTAGTTCATCAAGTAGTGACCAGCAGGGATGGTGCTGATTTATACCCTGGATCCTTTCTCCCAACCTTTTGCCTGTGATTAATACCCTGCTAAGGTTAGGTCGATTTCTTTTCTTCCATCCTGTCGCTATCAAGCTTACCACAGCTCACACACTGTAATAAGATAAAACCAGCTTAGGTAAGTAAGCCGTAATCTGACAAAAAGCTGGGCCTGGAGGCCTTTTTCTTAGATTTGGGTCATGATCATGGTCCCACTTACTGCTGGCCCATCAGGCAAAAACTAATGATTGTAAAATTGCCATTAGTTACCAGGGTGGCCTCAGGCCATAAGATCTCAGCTAATTTTGAACTCTGCTGATAGACTCCTGGGCCTTGTGTCTGAAGATCAGCAGTTAGCTTTCTGTTAAAGGCAAACTTCACACTAAAGCCACTGACAGAGTAGTATTAAATTATCCCTGTCATCCAATATGTAAAGCTTGGGTGATAATGAAGCATAAAGTTCAAAGGGAAACACTTACACTAAGAAAGTGAAAAAGAGCTTATCCATTGTACCTGCACCAATTGCCATGTTGACTAGTTATGAAGAAATGAACTTAATTTCCACTGTGGAGTCTTTTAAACATGCTCTCTACGTTTGGCCCTAGAGATGGAGGGACATACAGCAGAACAAAGTGTTACCCTGGATCTAGTTGCTCTACTTTGTCAGAAGGAGTGAGATGAATGTCAGTACCTTCACACAGTTGGAAAACAAATCTTGCTACTATTTGAAAATGGAAGAGCATTCAGAGCACACTGAAGTCAACATACAGGCATTTACTTCATCGGGCTTGGGATCATATACTATGGTCACATAACAAATCCTGTTTTCTAGATGTTAGCTACTGCAAGGAGTTAGGGTTGTTATCACTGCAAATTTTACTTTTACTTTAACTCTGCTAAGCATGTGATCTCCCTAGCTCATGTTTCCCTCATCAATATAAAATTCAGTGGTGTCCTTCAAAAGGTCCGCAATTACACATGTTTTCATGTGCAGAAATGCTCCTGCAGGCTAGTCTTCATTGCTCAGTGCCATGCTATGCAGAAAGACTCAGCTAATTTGAAATGAGTTAACTGGGTTAACCTCTGTGACCACAGCACCACTATGGCTAAATTACAACCAGTAGCATAGACTTGCTGCAAGAGCATCACACATCTGTAATAACTGTCATCTCCTTCTGTAGGTCTTGGAAGGAAATTTGGTGTCTCAAACACCACATTAATATAACTGTGGGTAAATTGATGATCACTTTTCTTGAGTAACATGTTTCATTGTCTTTCCTCCTCTAATGACTCCTTCTCCTCTTCATTCTTTTTCCCTTTCCCTGTATTACAGTAATTCTTTGACATCACAGTGAATATCCAAGGACCCCAAAAGCTGTATAAACAGGCAATAAATAATTAAACAGGTCTTTCTCCAAAGGACAGAATAGAGGAGAAGTGACCTCAGACAAACCACTTGCTTTCTTTGTATCATGCCATATTTCCTAACCTATAGAGAGGAAGCACATAGTGTGTTTCTGGTTCAGGACCTGGGTTCATCTATCTTGATGATTATTTGCAAAATCCATTGATCAATAAAGCCCTCCTACTGAACTTACGCATTTGGCAAGGAATGAGTTATGGATCCTCTAGCATGGTTGATTAGCACCTTAACCAAAACTCTCTGTCAGGCAAGGAAATGTTAAAGCAGTATTTTTCAATGAGATGTCAAGATGGTTTCTACTGGAGCTTTCTGAAACAATAAAGTAGAAATGCAAAGGTGTTAAGTACGCATCGTAAGGGTTTTATTTATTTGCTTCTTAAGTAATTTTTGGGGCAATATTCCCAGGTATTGTATTTTTGCTGGAAAAACATGACAAATTTTAAAAACATTTTTCATAGCAATGGCTTATTCCTCCCTGCCACGGGTTTTCCTTTGTCTCCTCAGTCTTTACCTGAAGAAAGAATAACAGAAAAAAGTGATAAGCAAAGTGGGAAGGGAAGGACAATGAGAAATCCCCAATCCCCTAAAATACTAATACCAAACTAATGAAAATGCCTCTCACTTTTTCATTTTATATTCCTTCCATTTCTTTTTTTGAAAAATGAGGAAAAAAAATAGAAAATCTTCCCTCAAAATTTTTTTTAAAGGCCATTTTAATATTAAAAAGCTTCTAACAAAACATTTATAACACCTGTGGTTGCATGGAGAATTTTAACCAAATGTATTTTATTCTGATCATCATTCCAATTTTTGATGTAAAAGCACATTTTTGCTTGGGAATAAGTAGTGAGCTATATAACTTCCCTATTTCCATAAAGCTACTTTTTAAAATATTTGGGCAGAACACTAAACATTCCTGAAGTTCCTAGTATCCTTTCCTGTTCCACGAATCCTGGGGTAGAAGCAGGTTCTTTAAGATTATTTTGGAGCTGCACCCAACACATCACAGCTTCTTCATTTGCTTACACCATAACAGAGTTTCCAACGTGTTATATTAATTTTTCAAAGGATTTTTGTCAACTTATAAGATAGAGGTGCTACACAAATTCCTACCACCGCTCTCTGCCTTATGTGGGCAGGGGGTGTATTGCAATTAATCCAAAGTGGTATGGGACCAACTGTGATGAGATTGTATTGACAGCTTAATGTCCCATGGTGTTTATCTAAAATGGAACGAAGGGGTGAAACCCTGAACTGTTTGGTGCTGCCCACCCTTCCCTCTCCCTACACCCATAATGTTGCTTGCATTGTACTCCCTGCACTGATGAGCACAAGTAAGACAAACACAACTTCATATGTCTCTGCAAGCACAAATGCAACAGCACTTCTGTTGATCTGCTCACATGCACAACTAACATTATTTGATTAAATACGTTCTCCTTTTAAGAGAATTTAAACAATTTCTGAAAGCTCCACAAATATCTCATGAGCACCATGTCAGACATTGCCTTGTTTGATTTATTGGTCTTTTATGCGTTAACTTTGATCCTGTTTTTAAAACCAGCTTTTACATCAATGCCTCTTCACAGTTAGAAATGATAGATTAGATAGAACCCAATGATACTAATATATTAGGTTTGCAAGGATGACAGTTATCGTTTATCTGTGGGCCTACAGTTATTCCTTATAGTAGGTTCTACAAAAAAAAAAGCATTTTTTTCCAAAAGATTTTAGAATTTCTGCAATGTTTTAATGAATTTTACATCCTGGAATTTTGTTCTTTATTAAGGCTGGTCACAATGAACTCTAGGTGAATTGTGAGTGGAAACATGTGAGCCATTCGAAGAGAGAAAGAAGCAGAGATGCCGTTTAAGGATTATAGATTTTAGCTTAAAAGTTGGCATTTTGCATTTAATAATTGCACTTAGCTGTGTACTTGCATTATATGTACGCATGCATGCACACACACACACAAAGTGTATATATTAAAGACAGATAGATAGGGAAGGAGAAAGATATATGGTATAAATATTGTGTATCTTTGTTTAGAAGCTAGCCTCGTTTAGTAGCTGCACCTTAACCATGCACCTTTACTATGCAAGCCGCAGGGGAAAGTAATTAAATTTAATAGCTGCTGCCCTCGTTTTGAAGTCGCCCTCAATATAAAGCTGCACAGGGAAGTAATTAAATTTAATAGAAGCTGCGGATTCTAAACAAAGATATACGGTATAAAGTCCATATAGTTCTTGGAAAGTTAATTTCCAGCAGTAGCAGGCCTGTCACTTGAAATATTCATGGTTTTGTAATTGTTTGAATCAAATTTCCAGCTACAAAGGAACTTTCTCTGTATCTGAAATAATGGAATGATGAAGGATCTGCGCATGTACTTGGATACCACCATAATAAGAATAACAACAACAACAATAATAAAAGAATGAAGAACAAAATAAGATTATAAAAGAAGCCCCCCAAAAGTCACACGTTAATATTCCACTCTCATTTTCATCAATCACTGAAGCAATACCCCCTAGATCAGTGCATTAACTTGTTTATCTTTTACAACGAGGAAAAACTTCATAGCTTCATCATTCATTCCAGAGTGAGGGGAGAAAAAACAAAAGGCAGCCACCGAAATTTGCATGGTGCTCAATTATACATTAGTGAACATCACTTGGCAATCTGTTCATATCAATTTAATTGGATTTTAATACTGCCTCTGATCTTGTTTTCTAATTAACAGCAGTGCCTGGCAATAAAGCAGAACCATGCACCCAGCAACACCTTTGATCTCAACCATATGGAGCTCCTCCGTGCTCTTGAAAAAAAATTTTTTTCCCTTCCCTCCAATGCAGGCCGAGAGATACTGGGGCCCCCAGATGGCCAAATACCACTCATGACTGCGACTTCATTGATTATTTTCTTTCCTGATTGATCCTGATTGAAAATAAATAAAACATGCACTTGGAACTGGATGCAAATTGGTGTCACAAGCTTTTGGTTATGTTGATGGTTTTCTCTGCTCCTGCTTTAGATGACAAGTACTTAAGTAAACATTAATTGACTCAATGGTCTGTATTTAGGAGCATAACTTTATCACAAGGACCTTTTGTTTTGTGTGTAGTTACTGTCCTACTACAGCCACATTTTTAACTGGGATTGAATGAAGTTAACCGTTCATTCTTTATCTTTCTGATGTTATCATCATAGGCAAACTATTTAGGCATGATTTGAGCTCAACAGTTTGATTTATATCTGCTTTTTGATGATTTGCTCTTGACAGTTGGGTGTTTTTTTTTTTTTTCCTTCTTTCTTTTTTTCAGGACCCCTAGGTAAAAAGCATGCAGAACAGAGCTCTGATCTTTGTTTCCTGCACAGGTCTGGCTTCAAGTACAGTATGCTCAAACAGAGCAAATGTTGGCATGTCACATTTCACATGTTCTCCAGCCAGAGCTTGCAATATTTCTCTGAGATACAAGGAACTGACTTGGTAGATTTCTTCCTTAGGTTTGAAAAGAGCTATAAAAAATGTTCCAGAATGTTAGTTTATGAAGTTAGTTTATGTTTTATACAAACATTTTAAAATGCACTAAAATATATATATTTTTTATTTGGCTTCGCAAGGATGTGAGCAACTAGAGGGAAAAACATTGCTGTCCCCTTGTAACTTAAGTATTACATAATGATAGCACAAAGAACAATTTTGATTTCTGGCTTTTGGATAAATAAAGAGAAGTCATGCTTCTCTTCCTTCTCCCTTCACTTTTTGTTCTCAACTTGCCATCTTAGCCTGTGCTTTGATTTGGATGTGACCCATAAGCAAGGTCAAGTCATTCTTCTCTTGAAGAAAAGATTTCAGCGAACACCCCGATGCGCTGCTGTAGAAGCAGGTGCTGCTGACTTTGCAGGTGACACTTTTCCCTTTGTGTTAACACTGACCCACCATAGTGTTAAGGACATCTGCTCCAGGGCAGTTGCTTTTCATCCAAGATGCAAACCAACAGCCTGACCACTTGTGTTCATTACAGAACTAGCAGACCTATTCAGCCTAGCTTGTAAACCATGTGCTATTTATACAGTGCATGTGCATTACACGGTGTCATCTCCTTTGGTTTCAGCTAGATGCTTTTCTTTGCACGGCTCTGAGCTCTCATGCAATATTGTTTGTGTGGTAATAAACCACTGCTATACACTGACACATATTGGTGAAACTGCACTAAGTGATGCCTCCTCCTTCCCTGTTTTGAGATCCTAAGTTGAAAATCCTCAGATGCAGAAAGCATATTAATTCTCTTCATTTTGTTGGAGTAGTTTATCTTTTCTGTCTCAGCTTCAAAACCCATCTGATTAAATATCTTTGCTTTTAAACTTTAACCATTTCATTAAATAAACTTGATCAGAAGGTGTATGGCTTCCACTTTTGTGGACATATGCTGAGAAGTACCAGCCCAAGGCCAGAGCCAACGAACCAGTAAATAAAATAGACTGATAGACAGGCAATGAATCCATGAAGACACTACGTTCCCTTCTCTGCAAATCCAGAGCCCAGTTCTTGCTGGTTTCAGATTATATTTCACATGTGCTATTTCACACATTTACTGCATTTCAATCAGCTTCTGCAAGTGAGAACTACAGAGGGGAGAAACAAACCTGCCTGCTCTGGACATAACTTTCCTATTCATATTCCATATGACTAAAAAGTAATCTGGAGCCCATGTTCCAGGGAGATGCTGGAAAGGTCCTCCAGCCTGATTGTGGTCAGCAGATCTTCAGGCAGTTAAGAGGACTCTGTAGGTTGAAGTGTCTGCCCTACTGGATTGATTGTAGAAACAGGGCTCATACACTTGTACCAAACATGCGTTTAATCTAGATTTTCTTTTTTCTTCACTTGCTTTCCAGAATTTCAAGCTACAAACTCTTGCATTTTATCCTGTGGGGTGAAATATAAAGACTGAAGGAAATAAATGACTCAAAAGAACATAGAAGTTGCATTTTTATTCTGCTTTCGATTTGCTGATAAATTAACACAGTACTAGCTTCTATGGAGTGCAGTGACATATACTGATGAGGGAGCAGAGCTGATAAATGTGAGGGTTTCCTGTTGCACTCTGCAAGTAAACTGCTGCTGATTGGATGCGTTGCACCAAGATTACTGCTGTGGTCTTTTCGAGCACTGGGACTCATAGAGTCTGTCAACATTAGTATGCTGAGACACCATTTTGATCTTTGTTGCTGATTTCCTTGCTCTGATAACATGCTAGCTGCTGTCTTGTTTGCTTCCTGAACTGCTTGCTCCCAGTTTGGATGAAAGTTGTGTTTTGTTTTGGTTTTTTTTTTAATCTTTAAGTTATATATTTGACTGTTATTTTTTGGACTAACCACTCAACTGCTTGCACTTTCCCTCTAGGAGTTAGAAATGGGTTCAGATGTGTCAAACCACATACTTTATTTGAAATAAAGGCTGCTTTGCTGGGCCTTTAAAATGTTGAGGGACCAGGCCTTGTTTACAGAAAACAGTTCTAGGCATTGATGTTTAACATCTACCCCACACCCCTACTGCGAAGGTCTTTAAAAATGAGGTGGATATAAATTCGTGATCGTGCTTGAAAATATGTGGCTAAGGGTTTGAAATGTGTGGATAAGGGTATAACAGCTCATATCTCCAGCATGAAGAGTTGCTCTGACCATGTTCTCAGATCCTACAGTACAAAAGAGGCTGCTCACTGAGAATAGATGGACAGAAACGTCATGCAGAAGCCTCTTCTCCCCCCTTTTTATTTTCTTTCTTAAGGAAAAATAGAAGCAAGGATGTGTATGCAAATGATTCCTCTTAAAGATGAGCTGTGGGAAATGTAGATTCCTAGACATAAGAGGAGTGGGGCCAGGGATGGCTGGGGGCTGCAGCTGCCCACCACTGCACCTCAATGCTGGGTTTGTGAGCAGGCTGCTCACATCAGGAGGACTCCTGCTGTCCACAAATGGACAAGAGATCATCCAGACTAGCAGTGAGATTTCTCCATGTGCATGGGATATAATCAGGAGGTGAGTGTAAGTAGGATACTGGTTAGTTACACGCTCATGGCTTTAGAAGGACACCATCTCCAGATTGCTAGTGTGACTGTTTCACTATGGCTCATTATTCAGGTTTCCAAAGCTGACTTGTCTCCCTGAGTAAATGTGCATGTGCTTTCCAAACTACACTTGTTTGGAAATGTTGCTTATTGCTAAGTGCACAGAAAAAAAAATTTTGTTTCTCCATGTCTCTGCGTCTGTGTTCTTGTGAGTATCAGATACATTTTCAATAGGATCACTAGAAAATGAACATAAGCTTTTGTTGTTATGAAACATTACTTGGTAGGATTATCACAGTTGCACTGGATAATAAGAGGAGGTTAGTCAGGTACCTTACTGACTTAAAACTTTTAGTGACGTTACTGCTCATTATATTTGACGTTAGACACACCTGAGAGGTGTCTCCATTTACATACGCTTTGTCATATAGGATGGCAAGGGTGAGCTGCATAGCTGAGTCTCCCAGTATTAGAAATGATCTAATTTCAGTCTTTTCCCATTCTCAAAATATACATATTCTGGTTATTTGTATTCAGGCCAAAATGATGAATTTGCACAGTAACCACTGCTGACCACTAATATTGAAATGTTTCTTCCTGGTTCTTTTAATTTTAAAATACTGTTTCCTGCATTTATTATGAATGACTGATTCTTAAAGCACATAGTGTTTTGTGATATTTCATTATACTATAAGCATTTTATTTTGCTATTTTCCTTTTGTCTGGGGCAAATGTAATGATTTGCTTATTATTATTTCACACATTGATTTACTTTATTGTTCAGGGAAAAATACTGAATGATGGGTGGTTTCTTCCCCCAAATCATTTCTCCCCTTGAATTTAAGCATTTAAAGGCTTCCCCAGCAGTGAGACTTAAACATACATGCAGATGATGACATGGTATCCTGTGAATGTATCACTGTGAAATGGGCTATATTCTCCTTCAAGGAGCTGTCATCACATTAATGCCAGTCATAAAGAACAGCAGCTCTGGCAGCTGGCATTAAGCATCTGGGTTACTCTCTGCGTTTGTACCTTATTTTGCTGATTTAGGTTATGGCTCGTGGATAATACTGAGTTTTCAAAGTCCTCTTCTTGCCTATTGATAACAAGGGAAGACTCTTCTTGTATCTACAAAGTTAAAAGAGATCCAGTATCTTCAGAAGTGTACTGCCCTATCTCCTCACCTTTAAACTTACTAAATAAGGTGACCCGTGGAGGCTAAGTAAAAGAATGAATTGTTAAATGTTGTTGTTTCTGCTACCTTATGAAGGGTATCTGTATGGTGAGTTACAGCCTTATCTGATAAAAAGGCATAGTTAAGCTCTCCCTAACAATGACAGACAGACGTACCAAAATAGTGCAAGTGCTTTGAGACTCTATCCTCAGCTTCTTAGAGCCCTGAAATAAAATTACCTTCAATCTGCTTGCCCTGTCTCAGACTTTCAGTTTAGTACTTTAGATCTACCATCCATGGCAGAGAACTCCTCTCCCACCTTTCTGCTGTGGTCCTCAGTTTGTGATCAGCGGATTTTCTGAGCCTAACAAGCTCCCATGTGCCTTTGCAGTTCTCCCTCCTCCCCTCTTTTTTTTTAATTTAAACTTACATGACTTCACCAGAGTAGTAATGTCTTCACAAGCCAGTAAACTTATCTTTGGTGAAGCTGTGCTGAGTTTTCTCTCTCTTCTAGCCACTGTGTGCTGGCTTTGATATTTCAGAGATGTTTTTGTTCTCACTTCTCTATGAAGGAGACTACAACATGGGTAAGACTCGGAGTCTCAAGGAAATTTTCACTCCAAGATTTGAACTGGGCTTGTTTAGCTAGTACTTTGTACCCAGTGGAAAATAACACTGAGCTCCAAGTAGGTCTGGGATGGCGTGGGCAGCTTCTGCAGAGATGGCTGAGAAGACTCCTTGTATGGCAAACAGGGAATGAACCACTTCCACCTGGCGGTGTCGTCTTCTTTCCAGGGCATGATGCTACTAGCCAGGCTTTGTAATACAGGTGTGTAAGATGACACACATACCCTGAAGACAGGATTCATGTTCTTCTAAGACTAGAAGTAAGTCTATCAGGTTTGTTTGGCTTTGTATTATGATTTATTTCATTTCTTCTGTTTAGCAACGGTGCCCTTTGCCAATGGGGAAGAATCATCATTCTGCAACATTTCCTCCTTCCAGCCAGGAAACATACAGCTGAGCGCAGTGCTTCTCTGAACTGGTATGCTTTGTTATCTTGCTCTGCTGCTTTTACTCTCCTTTCATCCCCAAGGGAAACAAAGGACTCCATCTGTGTCAGCAAACCCCTCAGACTTTCAGGTGTTTCCTTGGGGGAATTATTTTCCAGCTTAATGCAGTGAAACCCTGGACACTCTGTTGGCTCTCCCTCATGCTCTTTTTCCCACAACTAGGGGAATGCCTTTCTGCACGTGGAAGTGGTTGCCTTATTATCTTGGGTTGTCTTTCCTAAAAGTATAACCAGTTCCCTCACTATCAGCTGCTGGGTGTGAGAAAGGACTCCCACAGGAGAGTACTGATTTTTCCATTTCCCTCTTTCCTCTCTGCTCAGAGATGGGACATCTTGACTCAGTTTGTCCTATTACTTCCTTGCTGGTACCTTTTTTCTTACTGATGGAGCAAGCCAACCATGACCCATTAGGCTCACCAGGAAAAAACAGCTTTTGTGGCTGTCATGCCAATGTGACTCCAGAAAGGGAGTATCTAGATTGTATCTATTACATATCTATTATATATTCCATGTATCTAGTACCTATTATCATGTTTCCTTACTTAGCTGTCAGGCCTTTCAGTAGTTCAAGTTCTCAGCATAGACAGCTACTGGAGTAACACTGCAAGATGATGAGTTAAGATTTGAGTGTTGTGTATACAGTGAAATGGAAGCTACTCTGCCTGTATAATTCCTCTATGTTTCCCCTGTTCTATAAAGAGTAAAGGCAATGTGAGTATCTCTTAATTTAAAATATGGTTAGATAATATTTAGGTTGCTCTGCTGTCCAAGGACAGCTGGGTCAAAAGCTTGTGTGAGTGCTCAGATGTGTGTTGTTGAAAGGTGGGATACAAAAAACCAGGAATAAAAGCATGTGTTAAAATGATATATCTATAGGGAGTGAAAGTTTTATTTTTTTTTTAAATTGGGTTACACTTAGAACACACTGGCTGTGGTTATGCTATAATTAGAATGTAATTACATTGTCTTTATAATTCTGGTTACTTGTAATTAACATTAATGCATATGAGGAAGTAAACTACATATCTGAATTGCTTATTACTACCCTGTTAGGACTGGAGCCTATAAACATATATGGAAGTTTACTCACCAAATATTTTCATTGGCTGTCAGTGAATGACTCTCGTGACTAAAGCTATGAATGGGTGTTTGTAGGCAGCAACTCTTAGATTCTAACTGAAATTAACATGAAGTTAACTGCACTAACCACTTTGGATTTTCCCGCTGCAATTACCCTGAAGTTACACTTTGAATTTTTTTTTTTTTTTTTTTTTTTGTAGTAGGCATGTAAAGAATTGGTTCTGCTACAGAGTTAGTGCTCCAGCTATATGGAAAATAATAACCGCAATGCAAGTGCGGTGGACTCCCAACCAGTTCAAACTGTGCCATAGAGTGGAACAAACATTTTTTTGGATACACTTGTTTGTCACTGACATTTGGCCCAGGACTTCATAGTTCCAGAAACTAAATACTTTTAAAATAGCTACTAGCAATAGCAAGAGCTGGGAGTTCTCCATATGAGGCAAGATGCAGCACTTTCAACCTTTCTATAAGAAGTGATAGGTAGCAGGGCCCCTTTCTAGCATGACATTCCTAAAGGGAATGTAAGTAGATCAGCATATTTGTAATAAGATGCTTTGTACAGATAGCTGGAGTTTTAAAGAGCTCAGGAGGGAAAAGAAATACTATTCTCTAAAAACAAGGCTACTTTTTTTCCTTCTCTTTAAAATCTTAACTCTTCTTGTATAGAGAAAGAAGGTGGCATATTCTTGCATGAGGTATGGAAAAGGAGGAAGTTTGCATATAAGGATGTATCTATCATCTGAATTCAAAAACTTCATGTTCAAATACCATCCATTTCCAGCCTTTCTGCTCATCCCCAGTATATATGATAACCTCATAATGAATGAATATCAGAGATAGGGTTCTATAGATTAGATGCATGATAGACTGCAGTGACTCTGAAAGTTTATTGTGGCAATGACCATTGAACTAAGGAGGATTTACATGACCAACCACTATAATCGATCCAGTCTGTATTTTAGATAGTCCCTAAATACATATCAATGTGACAAATGGAAATGGCTGTACTGTACAGGCCAATAGGTTGTGCTTCAAGAGGATCGTAAATACTTGTTGACACATAGACTGCTCAAAATGAACCTCAATTTAATGAAGTAGAGATGGGATTTTGGAGTCTGTTAAAAAATATTGTATTCTGCTAATTACAGATCCCATTAGGTTACTTAGAGTTATTCTGTAGGCAGAAAAGGCTTCCTAATGGGTAAAATCCTGTCACACATATGGTCAGTACTGTGGTTATGTATGTGGAATGGTCAGGCAGAAGTGAAGCTAAAGGAAGCCTTCACAGTCATTTCCTCCTTGCAGCATGAGGATTTATCAGCTGTGGGTTTTCTTGTGTCTCTGTTCTCCCTATGGAAATGTGTTGAGAGTGGAGGGCATCAGTAACACAGATACACTGTGTGAAACTTTCTGATGTAAATAAGATATACTGTCACCCCAGGAGGCTCCTGAGTTTTGCCTTCCAGTGATCTCAGAGGAATTCCTTTTTTTTTTTTTTGGGGGGGGGGAGGTGGTGGGTGGTGCGCAGGGCATTATAAACCCATTTGCACCAGCCCAGCCCTCTCTGGGAGATTTTGGCACCAGTTGTACACACTAAGTCAGGTTGTAGTAGATAGCATCACCCTTCTGCTTTGTTAATGTTATTTTTATCTCTGAGCATTTATCACACAGATGTTATGCTGCCAGAAGATACTGATTACTGATATTGATTACAATTAGTGTTATCTGTTATCATTGAAGTAGAAACTTTCACTGGCAATGGTGGGAACCTCTTGGGTTCAATGGGAGGTATTCAGTCACTGGAATCAAGGTACATGTTAGCATTTCAGATGCCTTGGCTATCGAAGACATCTTCATGGAACTAGCAGGACCTTCAGGACACCTTTTCCTTCTGGAGTGGCAGCTGGACGAGCAGGGAAACTCTGAGCCATCTTAGTTGTTATTTAGGCACCGGTCTTTTGGAACTGAATCCCATCTCATGTTGCAGGTCCTCCTACTGCTGTCCATGGCCCTGAGGGGGTGGCAGGAATCTTCAAAGTGACTCCCAAAATATTTTTACAGTGAAGGAACAGCTGACTACCTTTTCTTTCCAGCTGTTGCTCAGTAATTACAGTCAGTGCTGTTCAATCCTTTGCACTGAAAGAGCCAAGGTTCTTCCTGCAATAAAAGGTAGCAAACTCCTCTGTGACTCTCACAAGCATTTGTCTCTGCATGGGAAGGAGAAGGTTGCATTCACGGGTTACACCAAGACAGGTGAACCTAAAGTAAGGGTGAAATTTGAGGATCTCATTCTCCATTGCGCCATCATCACTTTTACAACTATAAGGGAAATATCAAGTGGAGGGAGGATGAGTCCCAATGAGTATGGTAGCATTTTGTCTCCACTATGCACAGGTGCAGAGCAAGACAGAAACAGTCCTGAAGTCTGAAATTTTAGCTTGCTTGATTTGACAGACTTTTAATTCCTTAATGCAAGTCATGTTTTCTTTGCTGAAAGGAGCTCTTAGGTTTAAATGTACATTTAAAATTAAAAAAGTTCTGTTTTTTAAAGTCTGAAAACAAAGACTATTTGTAGATAATATTTTTTTGTTTGTCCAAGTTCTCCACCATAACTGAATAGACAGGATACTTCACCTTTCTTTCCTAAAACTAATGGGCTTCAGCATGCACTTCTTCCTGCAAAGAGTTAATTGAAGCAAATAAAGTTCTTAAATTGTTAATAATCCTCCCAATTTGATCTTGTTCTTTTTCCCCCTCAAGCAGTAAGAGGATAAGTGCAAGTGATAGCCAGATTTATAAATTATTTCTTGCGAGCTGAATGCTTTAAAAGGGAATATAAAAATCTGCTATGTGTCAGGCGATCCATGGAGGCATTAGCAAGCGTGGCTGATTCTCAGTCCCCTGAAAGCAGGAGTGATAATTTGTAAATCTAGGAACTGTACGTGGAGAATGGTAATTTGTCATTAGTAAGATTAACATGATCAAGGGAATAGAATAGATTATTTACATATAAAATACAGAAGATCATTGATGCAGCAGTGATGAATAAATACATTTTGATAAAATTAAGTCAATATTTTGGGGAATCAATACAAGAGTTTTTAGCTGTCATGTAACACTGCAGCTTATGTTTTATGTTGTATAAAATGCATTGCCTTTTTGAGAATGGTTATATAGATGGATTTTTTTTGGCCTGGGCTTCTTTGTTTAATCTACCTGTAGAGCAATCCTTTTGAAACACTGTACATTTAGCCACAAATTACTTTTCTTAGTTCCTTTAGAATGAAATACCACTTAAGATGTAGAATATCTGAGCACTCATATACTATTTAAAGGGACATGACATTTTTATTATTGCAGTTTCATATTCTAGTTAATTTTTTTTGTTCAAATAGATTTGCCTTCTTGCAGAGAGAAACTAGCACAAATAATTTAATACATTTTGATCATGTTTTCAATGCTGACTGAATTACAGTTGCTGACATGGTTCATTTACTTACACAAACTGTTCTTGTGCTCACACTGTTGCTCAAAAATTCAACATTATCAGGTAAAAAAAATTGCATGAAGATAGGAAGCCATTATCCTGACCACTAAGCAATGCAGAATGAAATATCAATTGGCAAGTTGTTAACTCTGATTTTCAAATACACCATTTGCAGTGACTTGTAACTACCTACAATAAGTGGTTATAACCTTTTTTTTTTTTAATTTTCTAAAAGCTTCAGTAAAGTATGCTATCATAGTGTTTAAAGAATTTAAACCAAATTACTTAAGGAATATTGCTTAAAGCAAGTGCTATGCAAGGCAGTAAGTGACTTTTGTGGGTGACTGAGCACTGAAACAAAGCTATGAGGTTTGCTAGTGTAGACACTGTTTATTTGCAGGAAGATTTCTCTGCCATAGATGTTCTCGACAAAACCAGTTCTTGATCTTGCTGATGCGAATATGTGCAATGCTACACATGTGTAGACCCAGGGAGTTCAGTGGGATTGCTCATGTACATAAAATTACTTGTGTGCCTGCATGTCCAAGGCTCAGGGCATTGGAGAGATCTATTCATTAAAAGGTGAAATAGAGGCATTTTTGTTATACTTTGTTATACTGTGAAAAATCACAAGTCAGTCTTAGTTACGGGGTTATTCTTCTTACAAAAGAGGATATCCAAGAAAATAAAATGAACCAGAGACAACATTGTTTTGTAGCAATATAAGCTTTGAACGTTCTCTGCCGTAGGTTGCTCAGACTTCCATTGACATCACAAGGGGGCTGTGTTTAGGTGAATAATTTTTTTGGCAAGGGCAAACAAATGAATAAATGCTCAAGGGAGAGCTAAGTTAAAAGAGGAGGAGGCCAGAAATCCAGGACTCACGCATGTAAGGTTACTATGACATGTTTTTGCTTGTAATCAGAACAACTGATTCACAAATGCATTAACCAGCAATAAGCACCCATTTGCTAACCAAACTGTTGGCCACAGAGGGCTCAAAGTGGCTTCTTCTGCACTAATATATAGAAATAAATTAAAAGGAAATGGATGGATGGATGGATGCATGCAGAGGAAGACAAATAATATGGAGTGTCTGAACAACCATCCCATAGAACATAGCTTAGTAGAGAAAGTATGAAAGAAAAAGAGGTAATTTTCTATTATTGGCTTTCAGTAGCGGAGGCTTGACCATACAGAAATTTCTCCTATCCTACTCCAAAATGGACCTTAAAGTCTTCAGTGGCCAGATTGACAAGTAACTCCATAGAGATTGCAGATAGTTCCTGAGCTTCAGATTTATGATTTAAAGTAATTGTGGATTACAAAGACTGGATATTTCCCTAATAGGAAAAAAAGAATGAATGAATTCATGTTCTTATTGTTTCCTCCCCATCTTGAAATCTGGGTGAAGGCTGGAATTTTCAGAGAAAACTAAGGTTTTGTGAAAGATGTATGCTTGACATCTGAGGTCTGTGTTTGTTGCTCCTAAACTAAGGCATTTATCCAGGGACAGAATTTAGAAGCACTGTTAACCCAAGTTGACCATATAATCAACATAGAAAATGAGATCTCTCCAGTAATTGTATAAGGGAGCACAGGGCAACTGTTTGCACAGATTACATACCTAGTAGAGGGGCCTAATATTACTTGGATTAAATTTGGGCTTTAACTGCCTTTGAAATGCCCAGTCATGATTTTCACCCTGAAATGAACTTCCTACAAAATTCCTAACGAGAAGTATTGTGATCTAACTTACAGAGATAAGGATTTGTGGTAACCCTTCAAATTAAGTGTCTCAAATGAATAATGACTTTCCCAAACTAAAGAGTTTAATTTAATAGGATATTTATTGTGTGTTAATTAAAGATTATGAAAATAATATTTTGGGGGAAGTTTAATAACTGTATAAGAATGATGTGGATAAACACCAAAGATATATATCTTCTGCTTTCTTGTTAAACCAGTAAATATCGACAACAATTTAATACGTCCTTCAGAGCTTCACTTTATATTAATTGAGTTTGCACACTGGAGAAACAAAGGTGTTAAAATAGTGCAATTTTCACTTTATCACAGTCTCATTACTCAAAATTCTGTCATAATGGATGACAGCTGGCCCTGCCCTCTTAACTCAAGTAAGAATTTAATCATAAAAATTAGAGGTAAAATAAAAGAGAAAAATGCTCATTTCAAATATGACTTTTGGGCATTAAAACTCTAGAAAAGAAAAGTGGTGGCAGCAACTGTATTGTGAGTATCTCCATGGACTGTTATAGGCAAACATTTTCATGTATGACTTCACAAAACAGTTTTAAAATATGTGACTTTTTATATATTAATAATAAAAAATCCTATAAAACATTTCTAAATCTGCTTGGCAATGTTTTTGTAGCTGATGGTTAAAAAGTACACTGATTACTTCGATATTATTGAAGTGGTGGGTTTTAGCTGGCTTGACCTGAACTTTTTGGAATTGTCAGTTCGGGAGGAGTTTCAGGGGTTCAACTTTTATCCGAATAAGGAATGGAAAATTGTTTGAAATCTAGAAAATGATTCAATAACTATACTCCCTTTCCTCTGCCTCTATTAGCTGTGATGGAAAGAAAGAAAGAGCCTCTCAGCACCAAGGAGCATACACTATAAATGTACTCTGTGCAAAGGTGCACTAGTCTACCATATCTTTTAGAAAACTGAGCCTCAGGCTCTGGTAAATCTTGTGGTGAGGACTGAGTGTGGTGCTCTGCATCCCTGGGAGAGGTAAATACTCCCTCTGCAGCAAGGCACATCCACACCCTTCCCTTTGCTGTGCTTCCAGGATTCCTGGTTTTCCCTGTAGGCGTTGTGCTAGGACCCCATCGACTAGCCTGACGGCACAGTTATGCAAACACGGACTTCTGTGAGTCCCAAGAAATCTGCAGGAAGCAAATTTGGCTCACAGAGGATCATATGAAACTTTTCTCTGGCTTCAGAGGAAGACGGAGTTTTGCTTTCTGTTTTGTATTTAAACAGACTCAAAATCTCAAATCATGACACCGTCAGACCTACTGAGTTCCACCTGGCTCATGTCAAATCCATGTAATACCCCAAGTTTTATAAGGTTTAGGAAAGAATCCATAAATCGAATCAGAATGACTTGAAAGGCTGAACTTCAGTGAACTTTAGGACAAACTGGAGCTGGGCTGCAAGCTTCTGTGAAACCTGAAACCAAGCGGATTTTGCCTGGCTTCTTTTGAGGTTCATGAATTTTGAAAAGACCCATAGTGTTGCCAGTTTTTACCATTTTGTCATGAAACCTGCCCTAACTGGTGGTGTCTTTAAAGCCTCCAGTCTTGAAATGAAGTGACCATGTGAGTAGCTCATCTTTCATTTAAAAGAGAGCAGAAGTTTCCAGTCCCTGTGGTTGTGGCAAAAAGCTTCAACATGTGCACAAGTGCACCAAGAGTACAAAACCAAAGGTGACTCCAGAGACTCCAGAATGCACTTTATTATTTTAAACTCATGATTTTAGGGTCTTAGATAACAATTTTTGAGCATGAAATCTAGCCCACCATGTGTAATTCTACATTCTAGCCAGAGGACATTAAGTTTTTTTCCCCCCTCTCTTATTGTTATGGTGCCTCAGAAATCAACTTCAAAGCAAAACACTAGATTTAGTTATTGGCAAGCCTGGCTCCAGATCTGTCAGTTGTGGCAATGTGTCTCTGTGAAACCCTGCATCCCTGTATACCTGGGTTTTGTGTAACCAGTGAGAAAAAATCCAGAGAAGTGTTTAAGTCTTCTAACTCAGGCCCACTTTCAGTAACCTAATTCTTTCCAATCCCCAAGTTTATTTTAACAGCAGTGTTTTCCTTTGAAGGCTATAGGTAATTCACTCCTCTTTAACAATGTACAGATGGTTTCTAGAAAAGCCCCTTTGTTCCTTCAAATAAATAATACAAATAGGCTTACTTATTATGCCCATGTAGGGCACTGTGTTGTGCTTTTCAATTATTGGTTGATTGTGCCATTTGTTTTGGCTTGTGCCCCCTCTGGAAGTGTTAAAGACTTTTCTTGCTCGAGCTCAGAGAAAGAGTTTGTTTGATGCCAAAGCCAGGGAATTTCCTTGTTATCAAAGAGTCTTACAATTTTACATTAAATACATTTCATGGACCAAAAATCCACCTGAATAGACCACACATCTTTCCTGAATTTTGCTCAGAGACGTTGTAACTGCTTCTGAAAATCCAGCCTCATAGTAAATGTTTAGCACAACAAAAATGATAGTCACCAACACAGAATATTTTGGTATGCCACTAGCAGAAAAATGTATTGCTTGGGAGTTTTAGTCATGTTTTCATGTTACATAATTTGGGAGAATTGTTAATGCTAATAGTTGAGAATTAGCTGCCTTTTCTGAATTAAGCTAAACCACTTATCAGAAAGGTTAACAGAAGTAAAGGCCCAGTAACTAGGTGTTTTGTTGTACAATAGCAGTCCAGTTTATTTAGAAACTGTAAAGCTATGATAGTGTTATGGAACCAGATCTCCTTGTGCTAACAAAGATGGCAGTTATTGTTTCAGGAAGAATACAAAGTATGTAGTGTTTGCTAAAGGTAATAGCAACACTTTTTAATTTCATATTGTGTAAAAGTTTATCTTCTCTGGAGACTTATTTTAAGAACCTAATAGGGATAACTAATCTGCAGCTCATATGTAAAAGTGTCAGGTATATTAGCCATGTAGTAATGACACTGCAGATTTCAAGTAGTCTAGTAAGAGTACATTTTCGTAACAATCACATGAAACTGATACTTCAACTGGCAGCCAGTTAGTGGAGGAACACCTCAAAGCCTAGCACACAAAGAAACTCTTGCAAATCTATAAATAAGTAAATCGAAGCTTCTTGAGATAAAAGATAATTTCTCTTTCCATTTTTCCTGCTATGTGACTATAGCTGCAAATAGTTGGGCAGTCGAGCTGGAAATATGGACTTCAAATTACTCGGGTATATAAACAGTGACTTAGAGGGCAGTGATACACATTAATTTTCAGAGGTGCATTTCAAGTTCCATTAGCTTTAGTGAGAAATGTAGATAATCTGCAGTTTGGAAAATCAGGTCAATACAGTGTACTAAAGACTACTTTGCACATAACACATGTTTCTGTATTCAGAAGCTTCACAAAACCACAAGTCCTTCATCAGAAATGGCAAGAGTGATCTTTTCTGTAAGTATTTACTTTCTATTTAATGCCTCTGAAAAAGCCCCAAGATGTTAAAACATAAAAAAAATAAATGCCTATGTGGTATACATAGTTAAAATTGATCTCTTATTTTATCTCCATAAATCAGACATAAAGAGTAATGTAAGAAAGATTGTGCAAATGATTAAATTACAAACCTTTTCATAGTCAAATATTTAATCATAAAGTGTGATATAGTTTTACATGTAAACAAATCATGTTAGGGTTATTGGGTATATGCTTTAGGTAATGTTCCTATATTATTTTCCCTTCAGAATACAGGATATGAGGTTGAAATACTGTATCATGTGCAGATTAAAGACAAATTACATATAGATGAGGTTATATTTAATTACCTGAAATAGCTTTGTATGTTGAGTGAAAAACACAGTTTTCATCAACACCATATTAATTATTGCTGCCGAAAGCTGTAATTGACTACTGTGTTTTTCGGCTCATGAGTCAATGGTGACTAAATGTTTACTTTACTGCTTCTAATTGCCTGAGATGCAGCACTTGTTTTTCCCTGGGAAATCTGTGGTCTAAGTTTTGCTCTTGTTTTGATGCATGTAACCTCACAATGATTTACATGTATAGCTGAAAGCATAGTCTGTCTTCAAATTCCCTGGCAAAAATGGTAAGTTAGGAGTACTAACTCTCTTAGCATCCAATATGGAGAAAAAGGAAATGCTGTGTCAATACTATCCCAGTTCTGGCTCTACTCTTCCGTATGGGTCCTGTAGGAAGCCTGAACTTGTGTTTAGATCAGGGTCCCTACAGACAGCACTTGACCTTGCGTCAGCTGAATTCAAGATCCCTGTGGTAAAGGCACCAGCTCATCTTCTCATTTGTATCAAGCATGTAAGGGAATATGGTATACATGAAGATGACTGGGACTACCATCAGGATTTTCTGCCACAGGAGTAGTTTTGGAGACACGGAAATGCTGGAAAAGGACCGGAGGTGGAACCAGATGCTACAAACCTACAGGGATTAGACTTATCTCCACCTTTACAGGTGACAGGAGTAACATCCTCTCACAAGACCAAGCAGAGGCAGCATGGTTCCCAGGAGAAGGTGCACAGCAGTAGGAAGCGTTTCTGCTACAGGGGATTTCAGAAATTGCATGGTGGAATCACCAGCCTTGAACTTGCATGATCTCTGCAGAATCACACTTCATCCTATGGAGGGGATAAAAATATTGCAGGGGAGAGAGTAGAAAATAAAAAGAAAGCAGTGGCCAGGCCACTCTGGGAACTCAAAGATTAGCTTTTGGGTAACGGAAGAGAAGTAATTCCCTTTCAAAAAAGAAAAAAAAAAAAGGTGGGGAGAAAAAAAGGGAGAGAGTGGTTCAAAGAGCCTGAAGATAGCTGCCCCTCTCCCTCCATCCTGTGATTTACTGACAGTGACAATGACTACTGTCCCAACAAGAAACGCTCTCCAGTTAGAATGCCACCAACAGAGTCCGGGTTGCTCTTAGCTTCACATGATTGGGGGAATATTGCTGATTTTCAGGAGCCTTGGGATCCCTGTCAAGAGAAAGACAACTAATTTTTATTTTATGTCATTCCATTCCACAGGTCTTCCCAGAAACCTGGTAGTACTCTTTATCCTTCTGGAATGAGTATTTTGAGTATGGAGGGAACCAATCCTAGATTTCAGCAAAATCCTATCCCAGTTACAGCTGACAAAAAGATTTTTAGCACAGGGTCACTTCGATCACTGGGGAATCTGCTGAATATTACTAGATCTTTCAATGTTACCTGCAGTAATTTGAGTTACATGAACTAAGAGGCTCCTCAGGCATAAGGCCTGGGCCAAATGAGCATTGTGGATGTGTTTCCACTATTTCCTCTGCATCGACTACCAATCTGTTGAAAATGGCATGCATTCCCTAGAGAAGCCAACTTGCCTATTGATAACAAAGTGGTTCAGACATAGGTTTCACATCCATACGTGTGAACATAAAGTAGAAGAGATGTAGGGGAGTGGACAAAGAGTTTTGTGCTGTCTAGGTAACTACTGCAGTGCTGAGCCACAATGACAAAGACTTGAGTAAATCAAACAACTCATGTTTAAAGAAAACAAACAGGTTAAATGAAGTGAGGTGTCAGTAAACCTTTCTGGAGTTTAAACAGATAATTTTCACTGTGCGTTTGACAAATATGTGTGTATCTGCTGTACACAAAAATAATTAAAATATATTGGTGTATGTGCTTTTTTTATTTGTTAGGTGATTTTAGCAGTGATTTTTACATGTCAGAATGCATTTTCAGTAATGACTGTTTTCCTCAGTCTTGCAAACTTAAACTTCTGGCATAAGATTTCATTCATATTATCAAGTTCTCATTCTTTTTCCTCACTATTTTTAAAATGTCTTGTATCGTGAAGTTTTTTCTGCCACTAATGGCAATGATCTTTCTTTTCTTGGATTTGTGTACAGCCACTGTGTTCATTTTCTGTTGTGGGAACCGGTGCATGTTCACACACAGATTTTATTCTTTCTTCAGATCTCAAGACATTCTCATAATGGTTGTTACTGTTCTTTTGACACTTCTTTCTTTGCCTTTGTGGCTTTATATTTTGACAATTATTCCACAGGAAAATAAAAGACAGCATCTTTATTTAGTGGTGAATTTACAATACATCTACACAGTTCCACCTTGGAGTTGGAATGCAATGTCGACAAAGCTCATCTGGCTGTATATGAATTCTTCGTGAGGCTACTTTTCATTGGAGGCTCTAATACAGGAGGGATGGATATACATGGAGATGTGGTTGTCCAAAATGTGGTCTCTCTTTCTCTCATGTGTACATACAGAGACACATACACAGAGATTTGTTGCTGTTGTCACCTCCAGATCGTGACCAATTATTCACTGATTTTCAGTGCTTGCAGAACTTTCCTTATTAATATATTAGATTAGCCTGTGAAAAATGGGTACATGAAAATGTATTTCTAGCTACATAGTTGCTGCCATCAAGCACAAACACACATGCATTCACCATTGTCTATATTGGATCTTCAGCTTTTTAGAAGTCTACGCTAAAGGAAAAGAGCAGTTTCAAAAGAAGAATATCACAGGAAAAAACATAGGCAAGAACTCAAACCAAGAGCAGAAGACTGGGTGAAGAATACATATGTTCTGGTGTTTAGGTGTCAAAACGTTCCCTGAGTTTTGGTGAAATATCTAGGAAATAGATCTCAAAATACCAGAAGGACCTAATTGTCATGGTTTCCTTAGATTTCAGTTTCCTTCTCTAGATGGCTCAATAGAACGTTAGATGCTTGCCTATGAGCATTCATATTTTAAAGCAAGTCTTTTTTTAGAGAGTAGAAGCGATCTTCTTTTAGATCAAGATTTTTTGAACAGAATCACCATGATGTGACTCTTCATCAGTTCACAATGTGATCCGCTGGCCTCCTCACCTTCCTTCAACTCCATTAGAATGGCAATATATGGCTTACCACATGAAAAATGCATTCTCTGCCAAGTAAATTAAATTCTTATAATAAGAGGCAGAGTGGTCCAGTGGTCGAAAAGTAGGGCTGGCAGCCAGCAACTCCTAAATTTTAATCCCAGTGCAACTTATTGAATGACTTCAGGCAAGTTACTTAACCTCCTGGTTGCCACCTCATAAAATTGTGATAATAAAAGTGTTTTTCTGAAGATCAATTAGTTATTGCTTGTTCTCCACTCTGAAGAGAAAAATGCAAAGCACCGTGAAGGTGCTAAACCCTATTAATTCTTAAATTCTAATCATATCAAGGACTCGTTGTGATTACCATAGTTAAGTAAACTGGTAAGATTATAAAAAGTATATAGGTTCTGTAAGGGGCCTGTCATCTACATTGACTCAGGGGTGACATGTGACAGGTTGAAAAGCCAGCCCGTGGCTACCCATGGGATTCGCCACCATCTCAAACTCCAGCTGTGCTCCTGTCCCCTTGCGTGCAGGTTGCTAGGCTGTAGCATGTACTTTTTTGAGAGTCAAAGGGTGCTGCTGTGAGTCAAACATCCAGAAGGCACTGAAGTGTGATGCTGCTGTTTAGGTCTCACATTTTGTTTAGGTTGGATGAGTGTCTGAGGAGGATGAAAAGCAAAAGTTACTCCTTCCAAGGCTCCAAACGCAACTGATGCCCACTTAAGTAGTTCCAGATCTGCTTTGTATAGACAGAAACATAGGAGTAATTTAAGTGTTTTGAGAGAAATATCCACTTCTTCCCAAGCCTCCTCTCTGTTGGAGACCAGCCATCACAAACATGGAGGACATGCAGATCTGAAGATCCATAATTTATGGAAGAGGGCGGAATACCAGGCAGATCAAACGTCTGGTGGGGTGGCTGTTGTCAAGCGCTCAAACGTTTAACTGATTGCACTTGTCAAAGAGCTGTAGGATAGATCTGAGGGGAGAGTTTGGCCCTTAGTGTTGCTGGTTTTCATCCCGTAATTTCGAGAGTGTTCTTTGTGCCTTGTTTACTGCAGAATATGATTAGATTTTAATTTAACAGGCAAGGAATGCATCTTTCATGTGGCAAGTCAGAAGGGCCTCGGAGCTTTATAGTGGGGATAGGGGGATGGGGCTGGCGCTTGTTGTGAAGCGGTGGAGAGTCCTGCTATATTGCTCATCTTAAGATGCTGTTTATAAATAGGTCCCGCTAGTCTGGGGCATAATGATTTCAATCATTTGTGCTGTATAAATAAACAGGGCATTGTGAGCTTACTTGTTCAGGAATTGTCCCTGGCTTTAGTTTTGGCCACAGACTCCCAGAGGCCTGCAACCAATCTAAGCCGGAGGATTTAAAGAAACAGTCCGCCTCTGATCCGAAGCCACCGTGGGAGAAGGGAGGGCCAGCGGGTCTGGAGGGAGAAGCGGGAGAGCAGGGAAGGGGGATCTTCCACAGGGTCCTGCTTTCTCTGGCGCCGGGGAAAGGGAGCCTGGGAGAACCTCTGGCCGGCCTGCCATGGGTGTGAGGCTGGCCTAGGCTGATGGGGTGCAAAATGGCTTCTTTGTGGTCTGGCGGGACACGGGCAGTCTGCAGGGAAGGGGGCTGCTCCCACCTCATGTCGTGTGAGGCGCGGGAGGGTGAGCAAGGACTGCGGCATGGGCTGTGTGGGAGGTGTTAAGTGTGCAAAGCACGGGGTAGATGGAGGAGGTCAGTGCTGTCCTGACTAGCGCTGACTTACTGCAGGCTGCGCCTGTTCGTCCTGTGCTGCGTTTGCTTCTGTGGGTCCCTCCGTGGGCACAAACTACACAGCCAAGCTCCCCTCTCAGGCTTTCGGCCTTGCAGCCTGCCCTGAGGGTAAGCGCAGTTGCAGTCGCTTCTTGCTTTGGACCTGTGGAATTTCATTAGGAGTAAGGCTTGACTTACTTAGGAAATGATTTTAAAAAATTAGAGACTGCCTTGATGACAGTAAATACGCTGCAGGTTTCTGGTATCACGGACAATGTGCTTTTATTTTCTTACACAGCACTAAAGACGTGCAATGCACTTAGTAGCCCTGTCAGCAGATTCTGCCACTCCTGTGTAAGCATTGCATATTTGGGGAGAAGCTGTGGTAGTCTCATGTTCAGAGCCTCTTAAGAGGGCAGAGACATGAGGCTTTCCTAAACTCTTCAGTTCTTTCCTAAATTTGGGGCTTTTTGTACCTGCAGTCTTTGAGTCCTCACTTCTGTCAACCTTTGCCATTTGCTGGTTTGTCTGACACCTTGACTATCATCTTCCTGTCTTCTTGGTCTAAGACATCCTCTGCAGCATGATGGAGAAAGAATGGAGAGGACACGTTAGAGTATGCAACTCCAGTCCTCACACATCCTCCCATCCTCACTCCTTGAGTGAGGTCTTAAATAGGTTTTCTGGGTTGATATCACAGTATCACAGCCCTACCTAAGTCAGTGGGAATTGGCCACAGACTTCTATGGGACCAGAAAGTGTCAAGGTGCTAAGTTCTAGGGCAAGGAGCACTGAAAAGAGACTATATTTCCCTTTGCAAGGTATGAGATGGGAGAACAAGTATTCTTGATGTGATTTTCTTGCAGCATGAAGGAGCACTGATCCTGTATCCACTTAAGCAAACTTTTATTTCTGAACCCACCAGCTTAAGAAGAGCAGATAAATAACATTCCCTTGAGAAAATAAGTAAAAATTGCACTAGCACCAGTCAGGAAGCTGGAATTGATACCATCTGCTCTATATAGTTATCATGTCTAGCAGACAAAGTTTAATAGCTGACTAAGAATTTATTAGAAAAAGTTTCTTCAGCTTCCTGATATAAAAATAAAAATCCTCACAAGTAAGTAAAATTGTTTTCAGTATCACTGAATTTCTGGAAACTTGAAGAAAAGCACCTACTAAATGGGAAGAAAACCTTGTAGTTGAATATTACAGGTATATCAGTCTTCAATTTACCTTCCAAATTCTGTGTACTTTGTATTGAGAATAAGATCTTCTTTCTTTCCTTTTTTTAACTCCGTTCAGTAAATATTACAAGCCACACATCTCCCTTTGAATTCCTGTCTTGTTCAAGGATTAACCTCTAAATATTTCATTTGTATCCGAATATCTTAAGATTTGCTTTTGTACTAGATATTGTTGCATGGAAGGTTAATGAATTATAACTAAAAGGTTGTCATTTGGAAAATTTTGTTTTAAATTATCAAAATTAAAGAAATGGTTTCTTTTTTATGTGTATATAAAATTATTGCACTTTCCATTTAACAATCTAGCTTTCATTTTCATTATCAGAATCATAAAAAATGATTGAAGTGATGGTTTCTTTTTAAAATGCAAAGTGTTTCATGCCAGAAGTTCTGAGAAATTGGATTTGCTTTTTCTATTTGCAGGTATAAAAGGAATTATATCTGCTTTTTTATTTTTTTTTTAACTCCATTTTATTCTACTTTTCAGTGTTTTCTCTGCTGTTTACAAGTGAGGAAGAAAATCACTACAATTATTTTTAGTGAAACAAAGAGAGGGAGTGAGGATGTTCAGATGAAAAGTTATATTTGTAAAGGCAGAATAGAGAAGCAATTCACATTAATTCAAAGCAGAGTCTCTTTATTGGATTATGGGCTGATTGTGTTTACAAATACACTGCCAGGAGGGTTTTAATTTTGGGGCAATTTCATTGTTCATAGATAAATATCTATATATAGATATATATCTATGAAATTATGTGGTTATGTGTTTTAAATGAGATACAGCTCCTTACTGCTTAATGTAATATATGCTTCCATTTTATGACATAGCGCAAAAGCAGAGCAATTTTAGAACAACTTAGTTGAAATATCATCATAAATGAAAGATGTAAACAATGTTATGTTTATAGGCACAGTTTAAATTTGAATTCATTGGAACTTGGTGATCTCTTTATTTAACAAGGATGGACTTTATTATGAAAGTACTATCAAGTCGTAGTACTACCCCTTTGATTTCAGGCTTTTCAGCATTTACTACAGCAGGGTAAACACAGGAGTTTACATCCTCAGGCAGACCAGAGTTCCATCTAGCCCAGTATTCTCTCTCCAACAGGAGTCAATAGTACATGTCCAGGGGGAAAATGTAAGAAAACAGGTAAATATAGAATGATTTTTCTCCCAGTCTACCCTCCCAGGTTCATGCAACCAGTAATTTAGCTACTTCTTGAACTGGAGATTGTCACTAGATTTGTTTTTAAAAATCTGTGATTGTATCATCCTTTCTGGACATTTTTATGCTTCTGGTCCTCACAATGTCCTACAGAAATTAGTTCCAGAGTTAAATTTGTGTTCTGTTAAGACATATTACTGTTCATTGAATAGATCTCTCTTTCCCCCTCATTTCTATGCTAAATTTGAGAGGGTCCATAATATACCGAAACTGTGTTTAAGAAGGGAATCCTCTTCTTAAATGGTGCTTAGTATGTTAAAGGAATTTGACAAAATCAAGGCCACATTAACCATTGGGACAGCACATCCATACAAAGAAATAAGGCAGAGAAAGTTTTTTTACATCTTTGTGCATCATTGTGTAGATAAGATATGAGCACATAGACATGAATGCGTGAAACAAAGCAAATAAGGCTGGAAGGGATAGAGATTGAGCACAGGATTGACTACAGGTGTCTGTTGAATCATCAATCACAAACTAAGCAGTAGAGTGCAAGTCCATAGTCTTTTCATACTCAAAATTCCCATTACTGCCATTCCACACTTAAGGTGTCAACTTTCTCCTACTGTAAAGAGGTAGGACAGAGTCTGATTTGCTGGATAAGGTCTTTGTTGTAAACTTGGAAGATTCTCTATTCATTGCTGACAACAGTTTCCAAAAAAAGTAAAAAAAAGTAACCTGTGCCTTGATTTCACCATTTTTAATGTGATTTACTGATGTTTTTCTTCCTGGTGTTTTGATGTTTTTGATACTTGCATAAAACAAAAGACACAGGTGTAACTTTGAGCAGGATTTCCAGTCAAAATTTTATCTTTCCAATAAACAACAATGGAGACCTCTGACTACCATTTTATCTACCTGCGTGGACTATGATGTTTTTATTCTAGCACTTCGCTGGAATGTGGGATTATCCCCATTTTATAGGGGGATAATTTGACATAAGGAATGGTATCTGCAACCTTCAGGTTTCAGTGTTGCATAGAGACATCCGAACTGGCTTTAAAGAAACCTGTATGCTTGCTGGAAAAGTCTATGGCACTCAAGTTTCTTCCTGCATACTATTTGGTGTGTCTCATCCAGACCTTGCAAAAACAAGCTTGTTCTCTGTGAATTATCATGTATACCTTCAGCCAGGTTGCCTTTATCAGCAAGCGGATTTCAGAGAAGGGTATTCCTGGAGAAATCAGACCAACTCTGGGGAACGTTGAAAGTGATGATCCCTTGTAACTTATTGAATTTTATCAAATGGTAAGAGAATAGACATGTATGGAAAATCTCAGCCTGCAGGAGAAATGTATTGTTGAGAATTTCCACAGACAGCGTCCAACAAGCATTTGATGTGCTGATGTACTAGTGTAGAAACCCTGCACGTGAACATGTTACTTCGATTGATTAAACCCATGTGCGGACAAAACCATTCTCCAAGCAAAGCTGAACTGAAGTCTCAGTTATGAATGCCTGTAAACTTTTGAGGGGGGAAAAGAGTCAAATCCACAAATGCTTTTCATGTCTATACTCATTGTTTAGTGTTTTAGTTCAAGTTTCATTGCTGATTAAATAACAGTTTTTAAAAGTTTCTACATAGGCTATGATAAAATGAATTAATGTTATGTATGTAAGAGATATAAAGCTCTGTTGTTTGACAGTGCTATGGTCTTTGCAAATTTTTCCTATTATTTTGGTTTTGTAATAATAATAATAATAATAATTATAATTATAATTATAATTATAATAAGAGTTGACCCAACCATAAAGCCTCTTTGACAAGGTGTGTTAAAAAATTACTGCATTTACTCTGAGCATGTTTTCCACTT
This sequence comes from Buteo buteo, assembly GCF_964188355.1. Lineage (NCBI taxonomy): Eukaryota > Metazoa > Chordata > Aves > Accipitriformes > Accipitridae > Buteo > Buteo buteo. Next base: position 15,035,247 of record NC_134176.1, read on the forward strand.
CTTTTGAATACTTACTTTGAAAAGTGTTTATGCAGTTTCAGAATCTTTCCTACTTCTTCCTCTAACTCCATCTTTGGGTACTTTTTGACCTCATAATCTGTCCATGCATGACATCACAATCTGTTGCTGTGGAAAGGACCATAATATCAAACAAGTAGGATGGCCAAAGGTTGCCTTGCAGAAGAGAGATAGAGATTTCATAGGAAAAATCCATTAATACTTAAATATAGAGCAATGGGAAATATCATACTATCTTTACCCAAATCAGTTAGTTACATAATTTTCAAAGGAAGCACTCAAGCTGGCTGAGCTCTTATCTCCTGTCAGAATCCTCTGTTTTCAGAGGTAATTGAAGTTTTATAAATATACGTTTTTATACATATAAGCAAACTACAAACTGTGCATGTTATAGTATCTTCTGCAATCCAATGAGTCTTTCTTTTCGCATTTAGAATGAAATGTGAGAATTTGATCTGATACTTCTGCCACAAACCTGAATCAACCATAGATTTCCTGAGTGACCCAGGTGTTCTGTAAAATGGTAGGCTTGTTGCTAGCAAAGACTAAATTAAGTCAGTGCTTAAGAATATATGTAGTGTACTGAGCTGGTGCTAGGCTTCCAGAGCTGCACCCCTTCAGAGTAAGTTGTGGGATACAACCAAAAATAGGTCACTCCTGCAATGAAGAAGAAAGAGAGAAATGAAGCACTAAGAGGAGCCACACAAGGTCAGATTCACTGCTCCTGCTGCTGCCAGGGGAATCAGAAGACTTGGGGCAATGACTTCTGCCTCTGGGAGGGCTCCCACTTGCCCCCATCACCTGCGTTCCACGCACCTTGACACAGCTGCAGCAGCCATTCTGGCTTTCTAAGACTGTGGTATAAGCAAAATAGGGAGCAGGGCCGTGGTTGTTTTTCTTTCTGGAAATTTGCCGTCCAAGTTAGTTGCTTGTTTTTGTTATGCCTAGAGCTGATCCTGTATGCATAGCAATTACCCTTTATTATGCCTTTGAAATTAGGCAATGGTAGGATATAGAAGAAGTAGCGCTGCTTTAATGGTTGAAAAGCTTTTATGGACCATAGGTGTGGCTGTTTGTTTGTGTTTATGTTCCTAATTTGTAGTTTGCAACCTCACTGAGGTACTAGACCTCAATGAGCACTGAGCCATAAAGAAAGGTTTTCTTTTCCGTTTGTTGAAGTTCTATAACAAAAAAATTAGTGAAAATTCTTTAACGAGAAAAAGTACCTTCTCTTCTTTGTTTTTATCACACTCAGAATGGCTATCTTTGAACACCATCAGGCTTGCAAATGGCTGGCAGTATTTTCTTCAGGCTTTCAGAGAATTTTTCCTGGTAGAAAATAAGAATGAGGAGATTTTAACGTCAAAGAGTCAAAAAAAATTAGGGCTGTCTGAAAGCAGAGTATTGCTGCTGAAATATGTTGTAATTTCTCAGTAGTATTAAGGAAGCTGAGTTTATCAAGATTTGGACACTCTGTATGTTATGCAACTGCCCTCTACATATTAAACTAGCAATCACCTATATTTTCTTTATAAAACAATTTGTGCAGTTGGTGTAACTAGACTCTGCCTGCTGTTGGCAAGGATGAAAAATACATCACTGCTTGTATCTCCAAGGTAAATTATTCTTCAGGGAAGTGTGCCTCTGGGGGATATTTTCTTAGGAGACCCATGAACAATGAGAGATTTTCCACAGGGAATGCCCACGGGGTAAAGTGTACTTCAAAGGGAGAGATCCAAGATGAAATGAGACTCTTCAAAGGCCAGCTCCACTTCCCCTCTCAACAAGACAAATGACTTCAAAGGGGAACCCACCAAGGTTGTAAATAACTTTTCCCCATAATACAAAAACCTTATTGAAGGCAAGTTCTCTCAGTAATGTGATATTTTTAAAGAAATCACCCAAAGCCAGGTGAGGTCTAAATGCACCCAGTGACCATTGGTATAAAACATTTCTACTCCTCAAGTAAATGTATCACCATCTAGAGATCTTAGGGAGTTCAAATGTTCACTGTTCATTTCCTTCTCACTTATATAAAGTTATAGTAGGATTTAAAAATTACAGGTCTGATGGCTGAAGGAACCATGAAAATCTAGCAACAGCTCTAGGGACCCTAGGGACCATTTTGATCCAGTGTAGTTTACCACGTTAGCTACACACCAAAAGTCAGTGAGGGACTAAGATGACCCTATTTTTACATAGGACACTGCATTTCATGGCAACTATCTGACTGAAGTCTTTCAGACTCAAAACTATATTACAGCAATGTCAATTAAAGGCAAATTTTATTAATGACTGCTAAGAATCTTTCACTGGATCGACAGCTTATGGCAAGGCAGTGTCTGCAGGTATGTCTTTGTACAGAAAGTGAATTTAAAAGACAATTATTGAAACATAATATGATTGAATAATTCAGGTTTGAAGGGACCTTAGGAGGTCTCTAGACCAATGTCCTGCTCAAAGCTAAGCCATTGAATTCAGTGCAAGTTTCTCAGGACTTTGTCCAGCTGGTTCATGACAACCTTGAGGGATGGAGTTGAGTTTTGGTCTCTTTGTTGACTCTTGTTCATCCTGCTATATGCCCTGCTGTGGAGAGTCTGGGTCTATCTTCCAATAATCTTCACAGTGGGATCAGTTCCCCCTTACATCGTCTTTCCTCCAGGCTAAACAACAGCACTGGAAGAAGAAGAAGAAGAAGAAGAAGAAAAGAGAAAACAGCAGCAAGTGAGACCCAAAATAACCCTTGTCATTAGCATTACACAGAGTAGTCCTAAGTGAAGAAAACAGCTACTGAGCCTGTTGTCACTGAGAAAAATGGTAGGTGAGGTTCAGCTAAAGGTGTCTCTCAGGGTAAAATCCAGTTAAATTTTGTAATAAAGCTGAAAATAATCCTCTGATCAAGCCCCAGAAAGATAAATAAAATCCTAGTAATTTTTGTCTACTCCCGGAGATCTACTGTACAAGAAGTTAATGCTGACTTCACCAGATATATCATAGAGAACAGTCCCCTATTACTCACCATTCACAGCCTCACACATATATGTACTCTAATGGAAAGGAGCCATACACAGTGGCACCAGACTATTGATATTTCTACCCTAGTGTTTAAGTAATGCACAACATTTAATATGTCAAATGGCATGACCGTTAAAAAAACCAACTAATTACTAGATACTCTTCTCACAAATCAATGATGTCATTTAGAATTGGCCTGGACAAAACAATGGGGGTTGTATACACTAAGAGGCGATGCTGCACTTAATGCTGGAGATCTGGAAGAGTCTTAGAGGCTCACCTTCTATGGGTTTTAGCCTGGTTTGCTGAAGAAGGGAAATAATAATGATTACACTATGTGTATGTGTGATCAGTAACTCAGTACATTTAGAACATGTTGGCCAAACTCAAGCAAATTTGAGAGGCAAAGATCTCAAATATATTAATTTCTTGCAGATTTTATGAAAATTGACAGCTGTGCAGGGTAGAGACAAGTTACTAACATTCTTGAGCCCCACTGAGGGAAGAGCTATTGTGTGGATCAACCATTGGTTGACCTCAGAGACTCTACACTGGATCTCCAGATCTAGCTACAGATTTGTAGACATGTGTTCTGTGGCTCACAGAAGGAAATCGCTAAATTTAGATTGATTGACTCCAGTCTGAATACTTGTTCAACTGAAAAAGTTCTGGCTGGAAAGACAATGCATTGTGATGCAGTAAATATCTGTCACAAATATTTGAATCCAAATATTGTCTATTTTTACAAAAGCTCATCAGTTCTCTGACACGATTAGCCTTTAATCCTTTGTGTGGCTCTTTATGAAACCATCCATAAAAATGCCACTTCTGAGCCAAACTTCAAGTCCCTTCCTCCCTTCCCTAAAAAGGAGGCTTGACTTTTGGAAGGAAAAGCTTCACTGTAGATTAATAATGAAGTTCTCCAAGAGTCTTGCTCTCAAATGCAACTGAACCATCGAAATGAAGTTTTCCCGTAAATTGCCTGTGCCCGACAAACTTGTATCACAAACAGGTAAAGTGTAGCAATGTTATGATTGAATGCAAAATAGCTCTCATCAAGTGCTCCGTGCTGATTTTAATGAGAGGTGTATGTGGTGTGTGCCCAATCACAGATGACAGTCCACCACGCAAGACTTGGCAAGGCAGACATGACTGTCCCTAGATGCATGCCTATTTTTTGATACAATTTAATCAGAGAGGGTAATAAGCAAATATTAATTAGAATTCAGGAGAAAGAACAAAGACCACAATGAATGTGACTGTGCTTATTTAATCATATACACCCTGCTGGATTTTGCTATGTGTCTAGAATAAACTGTGGTCCCCATGAAAGGGCATGATGGATAGCTTCCTTGGATTTTGGATTTGGCCATTAGGTCATAGTTCAAAAGGGAAACTTTGCTTTTAATAATTGTGAAATCTCCTAGCACACCTTTGAATGATAGATAAGCAATAACCTTAGCTACACTTTCTGAAGTTCACCAATCAATAAATTCTGTGCATGTATAAAATATATGTTTCATTTAAATATCATGTTATCAAATTGTTGAGAAAACTCTTACTGGAACTGCCAAGAAAGTTTGGGTTTTTTTTTTTTGGTGCTTAGTGTAAGATGTTATTTAGATTCCCAGGTTAAAACTGTTTTTTCTTAACATGACTGGAATGACTATCATGAATCTTAATTTAGAAAGCACTTAGCAGTTACTGTTGCAATGGAACTAAATAATCACAAGAACCAGAATTGATAATAATGGGTCAAGATACCTGAATTAGAATATGAGTAGCTTTATTGCTTATGGATTTCACTAAAATTGCATCTGCTGTTTATGGACATTGAATGGAACTATTGTTAATAAATAGAATGCTAAAACCTGAAAGCGTCACATGTATTTTCTTTATGGCACGCATTCTAAAAATTGAAAAATATTCATAGTAATAATAAGTAATAAATCTAAGTGGAAACTTTGATTATTATGTTTTCATCATTACTTTCCCTTCTTTGAAGTTTTATACCCAAAAGGTATCTAACTAATCATCAGGTATTATTTTCCACTTTCAGCCATTTATGAAAGAAAGAAAATAAATGAAATGAGCTCAAGGATGGAAATAGCTACTGCTGCACTACCAGCAGTGAATAACCATTACAATTTATCCAGCAGGTTGAAAGCTGTGCAGTGAAGTTATCTCCAAAAAACTTGTGGGTTTGCTGCAAAGGCCTCTGGGGGAAAAACATATTCTATGTAGCTTACTACAATGTTGACCACATCCGGGTAGACTTCATCTACTTGTGTACCTGAAACCAGCTGCAGCATGTCAGCGCTAGCTTAGTGTACATGCTGGCTTTGACCGTGTGGTTCGTTTTCGATCGGGATCATCTGTGCAAGTTCACTGCTCTCTGGTGCTGGCGTGTAGCAGTCAGCTGATCACTTAGTAGCCGGACTTGTGAATAGAAGACCTGGGGCTGAGTGAAGGCATTTCTGGCTTAGCGCATTCCTGCCTGAAATCTTTTTGGGCTTTAAGATTTGTGTCTCTGATTAAAGCCCTGTAGAGAGTTTCAAACTGATAAAGGGGTTTTGCTGTATGTTACCGGAAGACAGAACACTTCAACTGTGTTGCAGTTTTCTCTTGTCGAGCTCTTCGTGTGCAGTGCCTGGCACAACCAGTCTACACAATTATGGTGGGGGGTGTGTGTGTCAGTGCGTATCTGTGGCAGCAAGAGCTCAGCTTCTGGGCTTAGAGCATTTGGGTTGAGTGAGTTGTGAGCTGGTGACAACCTTGGTACTAAGAGAAGACAAGAATATATGCTACGTAATCCATTTTCTGCTAGAATCTACTTTTTTGTTACAGCAGCTGAGTGACTGTGTTGTGTGGCTGAACAGAGGACATACACGTCAGTTACATGCTGTTTAAAAATGATGTTTATTCCCTGCTGGTGCTCACTTCATTTTCCTCAAAATAAACTGCATGAAAATCAAACTCCCAAACCTGTTTTAAAAATAACAACAGCAAATATTTATCTATCTATCTATCTATCTATCTATCTATCTATTTATTTATTTTCAGCTTCTTATCTTGTTGCTTCTGGATTTTGCACTGTAAGAGGGACATATTTTAAAGTTTTTAAAATAATGAAAACTTAGATTCTCAATAGTGTTTTCACTTAATGAGGTAAAATCCCAAGCAGAACGTCTAAACATGTGATGTTGCAGAACTTGTGATGTGAAAATATAGCTTGAGTGTGTGGGAAGCAAAAGGGAGTTCAGAGGGGTTGTGGAAATTATTCTGTGCTTCACAAAGTTTAAAACAAAAGTTTTAATAAAGGCAGTTTTAGTGTGCATGCTACTTCTTTGATACAGAAGTACTGTGAGATGACCTTTATCATGTATGGGAGGAACAAAATAAAAATGTTTATTTCTGAGAATTTGTGTTGCAGCCAATTGTAAGCAGAAAGCATACACATAACATTCATAAGGAAAAATGTATTTTAGTGACAAATAATAATTTAGTGATTTCTAAGATGTACTAAGAGAAAACCCTACCTGTCACTGAAATGCAGGTGAATCTATATGGGAGAATGGTAACTGCTGAGTAGCGAATTCTTGCATTAAGGGCAGGAAGCTGTGAAGGATATACCCAGATTAAATAATTTGATATTTGTTCGCTCATTTCCCATTCTGATTTTGCTGCAAGGCTGGGTGGGGTTAGAAAGCTTTGAAGTGTAAACCAGCAGTGAGGAATCTCCAATGCCCCACCATGGTCAGGACAGGGGAACCACAGACCATGGACACAATGCCAGGGCCCTCAGAGAAACATCTTGCCCATCTCAGCAAGAAGGTACAAACCACCATGAACTGAAAAGCAGCCAAACATTTATGCGGTGCCTTGGCTTCTCCTCGGATTCTCCTCTCCACTTACTGGCCAAGCCCTGTCCTATTTAGTTTCCAAAATCTCACATTATCATAGCCTAAGGCTGTGATAGGATCCTGTGGGGCTGCAATGGATCCTGGGAAACTTGTTTCAGCAAATCTTAATTCAAAAGTTGACCACATCTTGGACAGGACAGAGCTTTGCCTGGTTAACAGATGTAATACATGAATGTTGGCTGTGGTTTTGGTACAACCATGTGTAATATCTTACATGTTCCTGTCTTCTGTTTCACAGAAGTGTCTGCACGTATGACAGGTAACACAGTATTTTACTTACACAGCTGAATTAAATGGAAGACATTTGGTCTTTGTGTAGATGTACATGCAAATGTACCAAAGTATATTTCAGCAAGCCTGTATCTACCAACCTATATATACAGATAAAAAATAGAGCTCCTTCCATGTTTGATCCCTCTGTCTAGTTATTTGTCTCAGTATAACTTTCATTGTTCTGTAAAAATGATGTTTCGACAAAGCATTTTCGCAGATGCTTAACTTTAAGTCTGTAGGACCTGGTCACTGAATTGAAGTTTTAGCATTTATATATTTCACTAAATTGGTGGGTGAAGAAGGAGATCTGAATAGGCCTGGCTCAGTCCTGTAATTTTTTTGTTACCCAGAGGTGAGGGTGGAGATGGTGACCAAAGAAGCAATATAAGTTTGTGTTTATATAAAAATCCCCAGACCTAAACTACGGAAGGTCTTGAGTGAAATGTGTCAATATCTAATAGATAGACTTATTTATACAAGGCATACCATTGATATGAAGTCTGTAAGAGATTGGTTCTACTCATGCAACCAAGACAAAAGGAAGGGTACTGATCACAGTAATAGCATACAATCTATTTTAAGTAAAGTCAGGATGCTAAACGTTCAAAAATCCCCTGCCTCATAGCCTATCAAACAGCTCCTTGTGTTTTTTGAACATGGTGTCTTGAAATAAAACAAAAGCATGATTTTTGGGGCACTACTGGAGTTACACAGGTACCTATAGAAGCATTCTTCTGAGAACTAAATAGGCCAGAGAAAATCTGGTTTACCTGAAAATCATATTGGCACTCTTTCTTCTTTTTGTGCTGGAATAAACTTTGTTTCCCATAGGGTCATGGTGTGGTCCCCACAAAAAAGCCTTGATGGAGTTCAGGTTAGGAGAGGTCAGTGAGGATGCTCAGTACTGTGACTAACTTGCTGTTAAGTGAGATTTCCTGTAAATCAATACTAGAGAAGATAATTTCCTACCTTATCAACCTTTTACTGTTTTAATTTAAAGCATTCTGGCCCTGATTCTGGTATGATAAACACTGGTATATCAGTTTGTTAGTGTAACTCTCTTGGCTTCACATGCTGATTGAAATGAAGGCTACCTAAATCTTGAAGAATTCCTTTGACTGCAATTTTGCTCCTCTTTATTTGCACAGGTATATATATCACAGACTGAAAAGCTTGCTTAAAAAACCAGAAAACAGAGAATTAGAAACAGACAGGGACAGAGAAATAAAACAGAAAAGGCAGGGAAAAACTGTATGTGGGAAAGGAGGAAAAAGTGAACTAGCTGTGGTACGTAAAACAAAAGAAAAAAGATCAGAATGAACCAGAGTCAATGGAAAAGAGAATAAGTCTAGATAGATGGCAGGAAGCCTGAGGGAGGCCTGGAGAAAGAAAACTACAAGAAAAGTATATCAGAAAAAAAAGGAGGGGCTGAAAGAACAGAAATGTAGGACTAGAGACGATGAAATCCATGAACACACTAAAGAGAAGATTTTTATTTTTTTTTTCTTTTTTTTTTTTTACTTTACTTAACAGGGGCAAAAGGTATGTTTTTAAACATTTGTTATTCTCTGTTTGAAAACCTAGTAGTCTGGCTCCTGGTAAAAGCATCTCCATATACCTGTGGAACTAAATTTTACTTTCAATGCCTTGACTTTCTTCAGTAGAAAAAGAATTGCTTATCATTGTAATCTTGCTTCATGAAGACATGGTCTGCAGAGAAATGGATAGTGAAGTGCTACTAATTTTATTAAAAAAAAGTTTTGTAATTAAAATGCATGCCTGCACACATGCACACATACATACACACAAATTTTTTTATTTAGACAGCAAGAATGTACTGCCTAAGTGGTGCGTAAAAATTTAAATTAATTTAGCCATCTTTAATAAGGTATTTCCAACTGCTTTTGTTACAAATAAATATTTAAAGATCAATTTTCATATACAATCAAAGCTTAGGAACAAATCATTTCTTTATGCCAAGATTCCTTTCATTTCTCTGTTCCTACCCCCCCCCCCTTGCCCTTCCATCAGTGGCTAGCTATTAAAGATAAAATGGTTGTAATCATTATTATAATAGATCCTTCTGCATGATCATTCTAAGTGGGCCTAATCCTCTGCTTTTCTTATTGCATTGCAATATCCTACTATGGGAATGGAAGAGATGACACAAAGGATTATGACTACTGGGTATGAAAAAGGAAGACCAGAGTGAAAGTTACTCTTTCCACTGGAGTGCTTAATAAACATTAAGGTTTCACACACAGGCTGATAGGAAAAAAAGCCACATGAAATGAGCCTCTTTAGCACAATGTTTTCCATTGCAATTTTACTGAAAACACAAGTTAATGAAAACACACACACACACACAAGCCTACTTTTGAGTTCTAACTATGAGACAAGGCCATACTGTATGCATACAAACTGTAAGAAATAATTTATAGGACAAATTCCCCACAAGACCATTCAGGGAAAGGAAAAAAAAAAACCCTAAAAGAAAGAGAGAGAAAAAAAGACCTGGCTCTTGACACTAAAGGCTTAACATCAAATGCGGCCAGAAATCCATTTTCACAGTTTTATTGCCCATTCTGGACGCTTCATTTCAAAGGGAAAGAATTTGAATTCAGACACATAAAATTCCCTTTGTTCTCTTGCCCTCCAGCCTTTGGTGCCAGTGTGGACGGTCCTATAGGGAGAGGTTGAGATCAAAAAAAAAATTTGCAGCTTAGATACCTGGCCCCAAATGATGCCCCTTGGCATTCTTAATTAAATCAGCTTTGCAATAGATTGACAATGCACTGTCAATTATAATCATTTATATTAGCAAACGGAGTATTTTTAACACGTTGGAAATAACAGAAGTTCAGTACACCTGGGGAAAAAAAAAGCTATAAAATTATACCACATGATGATCACACACAGTATAGTACATCAGATTGTAGGTCACATAACATCTTATCTTAACATTGGGTAAAGCTGATGTGATTTCGCATATCTTTGCCCATCTGAAAGGACATTTCCAGTTAGGTTCATCAGGGTTGTTTGTTGTTTTTCTGTCGGCTTCAAAACAGAAGTTGAGTGTACTGTAAGGGGGTAGGAAGGAGGGGACACTGCAGCCCTGTGATGGAGGGAACCTTTGTTATAGACAAAGGGCCTGATCCAGAGTCTACTGCACTGGAGGGAGGTATTCCTATTGATCTCAGTAGGCTTTGGACCAGTACCTGCAGAGATTATTTTCACTGAGACTTCTGAGGTACTTTTGATATTAAAATCTGCACAGGCATATTTATGAAAGGAAGATATCTCCTTTGCTAGCAAACGACATCCTGACTTGTACTGATGAATAAGGTACTTTCTGCTTTCTACAGTGTTATTTCTTTATGTTTTAGCCTCATGCCTCTTTCTATTCCAGTTAATTTGGAATAGATACAGATCAGCTCTCAGGCTTCAGAGTGTAAATTGATCACCTGGAGAGGTCAGGAAGGCATTTTTTCCTCTCCACATATAGCACTGCACAGGAGATTAGAGGTCTGTATAACAATGCCTGTATTTCCACTTTCTGTGGAGTTTATAGCTACTTTTTCCTTTCTTCTTTTTGGAACCCACTGACTCTGATATTCATTTTGCTTTAGTGGGTTATGCATGACTTTTACTTCAAACACTCATGTAAGTTGATTCTGATTTTCCTGTATGAAATATAGCTCTACCATTGGATGCTAGTATAGGAGAGCAGAGGAGTTGCATGTTGGCAGACTATGTTCTTGTTTGGTGGCAGTTAAAGGACACTTCTCTGCTAAAGTTACAGACATGAATAATTTTTAATTGCCTATTGGATTGATTTATAGAGAGGCTGTGACTATAGCAGTTAAACAGAAGCTTATTTCTAACCTTGAAAAAACATACTATTTTCCATAAACTACTCATAGAGTAGGCAACTTTAAATTTTGATGAGATTTTAAAAAGTAGTTGTAACTAGGAAATACTCATCAACTGTTGCAGATTTCACCAAAATTAGATCACTTTTCTAAGCCGTACATCTTTGAATTTCAAACCAGTTGGGAGATTTTGACATTTCTCTCAACTGAACTATTCCCAAGTTCCTGAGCACTAAGGACCTCACAGACATCCTAGCAATTCATTTGTCCAGAAACAGGAGGTAAGCTTAAAAGATGAGAAAGAAGCTAAAAAAATATTGTGACCTGACCTGAATTGTGGAAGGACCAGGACCTGAAATTTGAGAACTGGCCTTCAGAATGACCTGCCATAGGTCCCTCAGAAATTATTCTTGTGAACTGAGATGAAGAATTTCCAAGTCAGGACCTGTCCACCAACTGTTACACAGAAAAGTAAGTGGCATCTCATTTGGTGAATTCCCTTTTGAAACATGTCTTAAAGACATCATGAATTGCAGCAGATTGAACTGCAGCTGGAAGTGAATGGGAGGAGATTTTAAACCCAGATATTCTGCAATAGTTTATGTCACCATGGCGGCAAGCAGCTGGAATGTGCATTTGCTGGAGCTTCTAAATAAATGCAAAATTGACCTCATTACAGTTATCAGTAGTAGAGATCTCTTGACTAGCTTTAGACATCAACATAAGATCAAATACAGATTTATGCTGGTGCAGTGAGAGAAACATTCTGAAATTCTTCCCCTTCATCTTTTCTTTTCCACTTCCATTTTTCTCTTAAACTGTTCTTAGCTTTCACTCCTCTTTCTTTATACTACACTTTTTCTTTTTCCTACGAATGTATATTCAGTGCAGGATATATTAAATCTTGCCTGCAGAGACAGCTGTTTCCTCTAAAAATGCCTTGTGAGGGCAGTCATTGAACTCTGCAGAGTATTCCTCTTCTGTTCTTTCACCAACTTCAAATCCCTTAGCAATAGCAAGCTTGTATGTCAGGCTGTCCTCGCTTTTTAGTATCACTGGACATGATCAGGATTTCCATTCTGTTTTGAGAAATCCTTTCTGGTTCTTAGGCAGTCCTTATCGCCCTATTCTAGAATTTCTTCAACCAGTCTACAACCTTCTTCCAAATCAGCAGTGTCTGTCAATAGGGAACTTCTGTTTAGCTTTGGGAACTCACTGAAGTGAGGACTAGTCTCCTTTTATATTTAAACAATAACTCTCCAGCTGCAAGAAAACTGAGGAACATAGTAAGTGCCTGGTAATGCAAGCAGCCATTAACTTTGTGGCACTTAAGAAAGAGGAAGAGATGGTAACTCCTCAATGATGTCTACTCTGATATAGTCTCTTTCTCCAGATCTTTAGATTAAACAGAGCAGAAATCAAGCAATTTTCCAATAGATTCATGGTACATTTTGAAATTTAGTTAATCTGAAAGCCAATTAAAATGATTGATAAGTTTACTATTCATTCTTTGTAGAGAATTTTTATGCCTATTTTTATGCACTCTGTGAAGGACTGTTGACATGGTTAAGTCCAATACATGGTCAATTCCTGAAACTTTTAAATGTCAAGAAACCATGATGGTGCAATGGATTCTAAAGTATCATACTCTGGAATCCTGCTAAATTCACTTAATTTGAACAAATGTTTGCAATGGAGAAGTTCAGATTTTTTGATGAACCCATTTAAAAAGGGTTAGCTTTTTGCAGATAATTTCAGTGTAGGACAAAAAAAATCTAACACCTGAAACCTGAAAATATTTTTACTTGAAGTATGGGTGTGGTACTTCATGGGAATTGTATTTCAGGTATTGCATGGTTCCATTTTCCTTTTTGAGTTCCTTCATTGGCATACCTCTTTAATGATGCCCTGTAACTGTGTGATTCCTATGGTGCATTGAGATGACAGAAGAAGAAAGGAGACCCTCCAGGAATTGTAGTCCTGCTAGGAAGTGCAATATTAAGAAAAAAAATGGCACAGAAAGGATAGCTGAGTTACAGTTCTTGTAGAGCATCATAGTGGCATTTATAGTTCAGTATTTGTAAATCCTTGAATTTCAGGTGAAAATATTGAGGTTTTGACTTTTTTGCCCTTGTGTTCTGCTCCCACCCCAAAAACCAAACCAAACCAAAGAGTAAAAGTATCTGCTATCATCACCAGCCCATTACGAGCAAAACCTTTACTGACATCTGCAAAAAAATATGCCAAAATACATCCTGGAACAGGAGAATTAACTTTTTCTGTTGTGTTTTTTTTTTTTTTTTCTTTCCCCCTTCCTGTTCCAAGTGGAAATCTGTGAAGATTTATTTCCTATGTAGATCCAATGGTAATTTAGGATGATAAATCTCTCAGAGACAACTCTCTGCAGACTTAGTGAAAATGTATGCCTAAAGCTAATTTTCTCCAACAGTCTGGCTTTTCCTTTTCCAGTTATATTGGCTTCTGAATAGTCCAGTCCTTTGTTTTCTGGTGAACCCAACAGGGATTTTGCTTTTCAGAAAAGACACAGGGTCTTATTTGTCAGGGGTATCCATGAAAATGGTCCTGTCAAGGGATTCCTGTGAGTATCCATGTAGATGGGAGAATGTTCTCATTTAATCTCTTCTTTCTATCATAACTGTAATGGAATTTTAACATACAGTTACATGAAATAAGTTTGAAAGAGAACCAAAAACCCCGGATCTCTTGTCTCCCAGGGCAGAATGAACTAAACGAGTACCTAAACCAGTCTTGTCATCTTTATCTAACTTGCTTTTAAGAATTTCCAACAATCTAGATTCCATCATCTATTTAGACAACGAACTCCAAAGCTTACAGTTAATATCTTTTTTTCTGGTTTATTATTTCTTGCCTTATAGTGTGGAGAATGGATTATTCCATTTTGCTTTGTAATGTCCTTTTCTGGATCTCTACTGGTTTTTACTGCCCTGTCCCACAGTCTCTTCAATGAGTTTACGTCTTCCTTCGGGTGTGGGGACGCAGCTGGACACAATTTTCCGTTTGTGGTTGTAGCAGCTCAGAGGAGAGGACAGATTACCCAGGTGGCTTTTAGATGACACTTTTTACACATATTGTTTGCTTTTTTGCCACAGTATGACATACCTCACTCATGGTCAGTATTACTAAGTGAGTACAGAACTTTACCCTTGTCCTTACTAAGTTGTATCCTACTTTTTAAGGCCATTATTTCATCCAATTAATTTTGATGTCTAATCCAAAGTGCCTGAAGTGTGGTTTAGCTGCATGTCATGTGTACATTTACTACAAGTACACTTTATTCCATCTTCAAGTTGTTAATGGGATACAAATTAGTGCTAAACATAAGACAGACCCCCATGGAACTCCTATGCATCCATCCAGGATAAGAAGAAATCACTAAAAATATCTGCCTTAGTTAAGTCGCACTAATATTTTACTTGCCTGCTTTCTATCACATGCTGTTAAGTATTTGGTAAAATCTCAGTTGTTATAAGTTCTGACATTAAGAGCTCAGATCCAGAAAAAGGGAGATGTGTCAATTCATATCAACAAAGGTCAGTTTGTTTTAAACTTAATTTTGCTCCACCTTAAGCCAAAGACAAAAATTATACCAATTTCCTTTATGACAGATGACCTGATCTACATTTAATTGTGTTGGTTGAAACTTAGAAGCATATTCAGCTTGTTTATTGATTCACAAGTATTCCTTTTCTCCTGCCCTTCCCTCCCACCCCCTTCTTTTCCCCTATTAGCCTACAGTGGAATAAGTGAATGTCTTAGCAAAATAACAGAATACCTCAAAAGTAAGTGGTATGAAAAAGAGCACATCTTATATGACTTCAGTTATATTTGTTTTGGAAGATAAATGAGGTCTGGTTTGGGTGTCTGCTTCTGTTCCAGGCAAATATAATCAAAATCTAAACTCTAGCTATGAATATAGTCCCCTATTTAGTATCATTAGTATCTAAACTACTTCATGGGGGTTCACTATTTAGTGTTTTTAGTATCTGCCTTTTACCTCATTTCAGCTTTATGTTCCATTTGGCTCTTCCTACCTATTTTTTTAAATAGGACATCAGACAGCCCAGCTGAGTAACTCAGCATTGTGAGAGAACTCAACATTGTTCACATAGTTTCTCAAACAAGACTGCAGTGAGCTCTGTTAAAAATAACATTTACATGGCATGGTGCAAGTATCTCATAGTGGAAAACACTCTAAGCAAGGAAATACTGTGGTAAAATCAATAGCCCGGAACATTATTATGCTTTCTAATGGCACCCACTGTTTGAGCAGGGAACATGTACAGATATTTCCACATTTCTTACGTCCTATTCATGACTACAGGAATCAAATTACATTTAGACCAGCAACAAAGACATAGATTTATATCCTAGACTCTAAGCTCCTCTGAAGCAAAACTTGTCTGGGGTCTGGAATCTTATCCCAATCCCGCTGAATTCAGGGGAGCTTTTCCCTTTTCTTCAACCAGTTCTGAGACAAGTCTGAAGGGGACAGCACCCAGCACAAGGAAAGTGAGCAGTGTGGTTCTTTTGAACACGGCTGGCTTTGGGTCCTGCAAGCTGCTCCCCCTCGGGACGTGGAAAGCGAGAGAGACAGCTGTCCTGGCTGGGGCCAGGCGTGGGGAGCAGAGGGGAACAGGGGACCAGAGACAACCAGTGGAGGTGTGGAACCCCACTCCCGTGAGGATGTGGAATCCCGTTCGCTGGAGAATGTGGAACCCCACTCCCTGGAGGATGTGTCTCATGCCTGTTGAAGCAGGGAGTGTTTTAGCCTGGGGGAGGAATACACTGAATCCATTAAACATCCTCTGGAGCTGCAGTCCGGGTGGACACGCAGAACTGGCACATCCTGCCTTTGGTGACTCATGGCAAAGCTCCGCGCCTTCCCTCTGGCGGGTGTCAGAAGGGTCCCTGTCCTGGCACGCTGGGCTGTGGCAACCAGGAACATGATGCAGTCACAGTTTGGACGGCAGCTCCTCTTAGTCCTTCAGAGCCATTGTGTTTGGGGCTGCACAGAGACAGATGCTAACAGTGCTGTGGTTGAACTACAAAGTCATTGATTTTTTAGATTTTGGAGGAGAAAACTGGTGTATGGGTATGACAGCGTATACACATTCTAAAAAAGAAGTTGGGTCTTAGTTTCCATTTATGATACTTTCGAACACAAACCTGGATGTACTTCTTCTGTAAATATTATGTTGGGGGGGATTTTTCTAGAAACACATAAAGGAAGAATTCTGATTTTGCTTACTCCCTGAGAAGTGTAAAATAGTTCCATACAATTAGCACAAGTCCCATTGTACAAGACAAACTAAACTTTTGTCCATTAGAAGGGGAAGTGATTGAAACCAACCTTTATGTGTTTTACCACTTCCTTGGCATTGTGATCTCTAGGAACTAAGGCCAGAATATGGCACATGAAATAAAAAATACTTTGTTAACAGCATTTATATGTATATGTATGTGTATGTGTATATGGAATATCCTTATACATGTATCATTCTTTGATTTTGTTGGTAACATTTCATAAGTACCATGAAGTACCTGTGTATTTATAAATATTTGATCTTTATGTGCATGAGAAACTACACATACTGTAATTGGATAACAATAATGAACCTTTGCATAGTTCACATGTTTAGCATGTGGTCAAACAATTTAGTATGTGGGCAGATAATGACCCCAATTACAAATAAACCTTCAAGAAGATTACAGAATTGTTATTGTGGAGACAATTCGGATATATATGTTTGTTGTATGCTTAAATGCACTTTGGAATCAGCATTTTAAACAACAGGTCAAAGGTGAGGAAAGGTGGAAACTAATAACTAAGAAGGATCCCATTGATTAAAATTTCTTCCACTTGGATTTTTGTCCTTTTCATATTACATTATTTGTGAGCTTGCCTGAAGTACTTTATGCAAGATTCAGGGGCAAACCCCCCCACATTGTATAGTATTTAAATAATTGAATGCTGGCAGAAAGGTGGGGTTTTGATGAGTCTGCAGTTTTGTATTGAAATCAAATATATTGTAAGCACAGGGAAACACAACTCAGTGCCCTAAGAAGGTCTGGTGTCATGGTCAACATTTGAAATTTGCATGAGAGGTTATTCAAAAGAGAGACAGGAGACTTCCCTATTGTATTAACATGATAATGCAATTCTTTGCGTCTATTATCCTGATCCACACCAGCTCTGGTATGCACAGGGTCTGAGTTTTTACGAGCTATAGGCTTTTACACAGAGATATTTTATTAACCTAATTAAAAGTTTTATAAAAGTAAATTATATTTATGTTTGTGTCTCCTATTTGCAATCATTAGGGAACCCAGACCACCTCCGGTGACTTCAGAGAGGGCTGGTCAGGTCCCATCTGTGTAAATCTTGTGAGTTGTCATAGACTCATTGCATTTGATTTACATGTGAAACCTGCGGACTGAGCACAAATGCTAACCAGACAGCTGATAAATAACACAATACCAAAGCAACACTTTTGCATTTATTTAACTCCTTTCTTACAGGGACCTCCAAATGTTTTTCAGACCTTAATGAATTAACCTTCACAGTAAAAAGGTCTTGTTACAGTAATATCCATGACACCAAAATACTAATGTTTATATGCCTTGCTATGTTTATCAGTTTGATGCCTTGCAATTTTAACAATGGACCAAGACTCATTGCACAAGTTTTCTTAAATACAAAACCAAAACCTGGTCCTGTCCCAAACATTTCTCAAACTAGAGGCCTGACTGGTGATTTGTATTGACTGACAGAGGGAGTCCTTTAAACTTACCACCCCTCTGCTGAGACATGCCTTTGTAGATCTGATGCATGTGAAAACCAAACAAGCTCAAGTTACCCAGGAAGTGGCTTAAATCCACTGTGAGCTTGGTTTCAGGCAACCAGTTTCGTTTCTTATTTGCAACAGGCTAGAAGCACGTATACATGCAGTTATCAAGTCTCAGCTGAAGGCCGTATTTCTGGTGCTTGTGGTTGGCCTGCTTACACCCTAAATCTTGTATCGCTTCAGATGACGAGACTTAAAATGAGGTAGCAATTCTAGCTTTACAACCATAAACAAAGAGAGGTTGTACAGAAAGCTGACTGAATCTGGCATCAAATCCAAGAATAAAGGTTAATTTCCCACTGTGTAGCTCTAAGTGCTAGGAGACCTGTTGCACAGCCCAAAAGCAATTTAACATTGCTCTTTGGGAAATAGGTCCCAGATTATACAAAAGTGGGTCAATGTTTATGTGTAAAACTCACTTGGCTTAGCTGTTTCTCGTCTGTCTAAGCCTGATCCACTGTCCAGTAATGTCAGGGGGAAATTTTGCAACACGTGCCTCCAGAAAGTGGGCTCAAGTAAGATTTCTCTCTGAGAGCAAGGAGGGAATAATGTGCTTAGTGATGGCATAGAGGAGAGAAACCACAGAGGCTGTAACAACCTGCTGCTTGCTGCAATGCAAACTAATGACAAACAGGCACATCGATTTACAGGACGAATAGCCACGGTCCTTCTGTCACTGTGCCTCTTCACACACCTCTGAGAGTCTCTAGACAAACCTGTCAGTATGGCCTGTCTGTCTTCTTTGTATCTTTTACTTTGGCTTGTCTAGACCCACTGAACTGTATTAAAAATGACTTCAGTGGATGCTGGATCAGGCCTTGCATTCTCTATAAAACAGTGTTATGCACCTAGGTTAAGCAGCTCCTAAGGGGGAAGAAACAGGTGCCAGGAGTGTAACAGAAAGGAGCTTTTGAAGAAAAAGTTGTGAAACAGACCTATTAGCAACTGGTACTTACAGGGCTGAAAGGCACCTTGATGGTGGGGGGACAGGAACAGCACATCGAGTGACATGAACCATACGCTGCACTGCTTGTTGTTCATGGGTGGGCAAGGGAAACACATGCCAAATTCATGTCTGTTTTGCAGCATGCGCTGTGTATCTTGATATAGTTGCTGTTGATTATTTGGGAATGAATACAAAACCTAAGTTACTTTAGCTATTCTGGGAGCATGGTTTTGATGGTCACTGCTGCACAAAAGTAGCCTCTAGATAGTGTTATAAGAAATAAAATTAAGCCGACCTGCAATATTATTATTATACCAATATTTAATAACTCCAAAGTAAAGCAATCAGATTTAGGTAATGCCAGAATTAAAGTTGGCTGTTCAGCTTTAATTTAACCCACTTATGCATATGGTTTATATTAATATTAATTATATAATTGGCTTTTAGTTTTCCTATAAGATCCAGGGTTTATTGTGAACACAGGATGAGTGGTGTTTATGGAATAAGCTGCTATTCCATAGTTTGTTTTATTTCCATTATTTGGTCTGTGCAATTTTAATGTACTTTGATCAACAGGATGTACTACAGCTGCATTTACCTTATGAAAACTTGCTAATTGTTAAGGTATTTCCTGAATGTTTCTGTAATTAGGATGTGTGCAGAATGCTTAATTCTGCAAGCCTCATAGAGGTGCACCATAAACACCATAGTAATTGTCATGCTTCTAATAGCACCCATTAGGGTGCTGTCAACACCACATTAATCAACCAAGACCAAATTTTACCCGGTTTTATTTTTGGCTCAAATGTAGCCTGGGTCATCAGTAAACAGAACTTTAGTCTTCTGGTTTCCTTGTGTTCTAAAGTGAATTTATGTGGTGCTTTTCAGCCCATGTCCTGGGCTGTGCAGGCTCACATCCCAGAGTCCTGTTGCTTTGGCTCTAGAAGTATGCCTCCACTACACAATAAGTGCAATGCAGAGCAGCAAAAGAATATCCATGTTATCATAGTCAGGGTTAAGTCTGATCAAATTAAATGCTGAGGAAGAGGATACATCAACTTAGTGGAGTTGTGTGCTAACCTGATAGCTCTGCCTGTGACCCTGACTCAACTCACTTGAGCGTCCCTCCATGACATTGCTTTGTGTTAAATATCATGTATTGACTAACAATGCAGCTGGCAATCTTAGTAAGGAAGGCGGGGCTGAGCGGACACTGACACAATTCAACTGGAATACATGTTAGAGTTCTCCAGGCTGTGCTTTAATCATGGTTGTAGACCACGGTAGACTGTGGTACCTTTCAGCAACACAATTTCTTTTGGTTTTGTTGCTAACTGAGTGGAAGACAACCTTCAGAACGAAAACAGAGGCATTCTCCCAAGCAAGAGAAAGGAAAGGGTAAATACTGACTCCCTGTAGGGAAGATAAAACTTTTAACTTTAGTCCAGTACCTTAGGGAAGTGCCTTTGATATGAGAGACGCTGTATTTTGCAGATGCCTTCCTTCCCCTGAATTATCATACAAGGTGACATCCCAGACTGTACTTTCTGGGTTCTAAAGTTTTGGGCAGTTATGAATGATTACATACTCTTTTCTTCTGGTGGAATGGAAAAAGGGTAAGAAACAAGTTAGAGGACACCTGAAGGGGCAAAGGAACTTGTAGGTGCAAGACGAGTCAAGGAAGCTCTGTGTTTTGGTGGCAGCCTGTGGAGGATTGGGGGCAGTATGACATTTAATAAACCAGAGCTTCAGCTGCTGACATTAAAAAAGAAAATAATAAAAACCCCTCCTCTGGTACGTAAAGCTATTCTGGGCCCCACAGAGCACTAGGGTCTAAAGATGGCTTAGAATCACCTAGGTTTTTCTCCCATAAGGAAATTTCAGCCCTGCCACCAACAGAAAATAGCCCTTATGGAACAGAGTTATATTAAATAAAAATATTTAAAAAAAAATCAGGAGATTTAGGGAGTTTTGAATTTCTCCTTGCAAATACCATACATCTGTATGTCATTTTTCTGTGGAACAAGGGAAAACTTGAAAAGACAGCACTGGAACATGGTCATTTAAAAAAATGAATCTACTGTACATAAATGGTTGCATTGTTTGTGAGAATAGGTGACAACATATTCACCAAGAGCCACTGGTGCTTCACTCCCAGGTTGTTCTGATTCACGGGTAATTTACATTCCTCTCACAGTGCTTTTCAATAAACAGCTAACTCTGATCTATAATATAGTCAGTTCTAACAAGCCAGATTTCAAAAGGTTTATCCATCTAGCTAAAATGAACCTCAGTCATCTTTGTGCACAAAACACCCACATAGGCTATTTGTCTTGGACTTGAGTGTTTGGCAAAAAGCCTGACTTAAACCTTGAGCATGAGAGCTTAGTGAAAAATGCTGTCATTCATAGGGGGGGGTTTGATGTCCAGGACTGACCCCACCCTCTGTACTTAGCTCTGAGCTTCTTGGCAAAGGCAGAGAAACCACAAGACAAGTTTTATCATCTGGTAAACCTGTCGCTTGAAAAAGAAAATGACTTCAGCAAAATACTTCAACAATTATAGTACATTTTAATTAGGTGTATATCACATAATAACAGCTCGATTTTTTTTTAGTGTATAAAGTTTCAAAAAAACCCCACCCCAACCCAAAACCCCAATCCAGTGCTATTCACTGTAAGAGCTTTAGGAGAGACCCCTGGTAGCAGTGGTCTGTCCTCCCACACCTGTGGAATATCTGTTAGTTTTGGCTGTTGGAAAATACAGCGATTAGGTCACAAGTGAGTTGGGTAGACAGCTAGAGATGGGCAGATACGAACACCTCACTGCATCCCTCTGTCACATCAGAATAAAAGAGGAAGGATTTAGACTGACAGAGAGTGAAAGAAGAGCAGGATGGTAAAATAGGCAGCTTGCGATGGCAGAACCTGTTCCCAATTCAGGGATGGGACAATGCAGACATATGGATGCAGTGGAAGAAACTTTTAAAGCAGAGGGAAATGCCTAGCCTGGTGGGTTGTACCTGCCTCAGACAGTTATCTGATGAGTCTGTCTTTTTCTTATGTTTTGGCAAGACTTACTTAGCTTGTCTTGCCAGTAAATTCTCATCTAATTGAATTGACAAGCATGGACATTTTTAAATTAAAGCTTCCAATCTGCCCCAAATTCAACTGGTTATTTTTTATTGTAGTGTAGTGTCTGGTATATGAGTTAATATATTGAGTCACTTACAGTTGCTGAAGAAGAAAGCTGATGAAATATCTTTGCAGTAGCAGAGAGAAGACCTATGATATTTTTAGGTCATTCTTTCTGGTAGTGTGCTGGCTTTAAGCCCCTTGTATTTGGTTTGGCATGAATGCACCTTTCATTATTATTCTCATCCCTAATTCTTTCCTCGACTTTAGGCAGTGAATTGCTGGCTGCGAGTTCCTGCCATCCATTGCGGTGTCTCGTTTGCTGATCATGAAGCACCAAGATCATGTGTTCAAAGAGCTCAGTCCTGCAAGTTTTGAGAAGTCCTGCTAGCTGCTGGTCAGCCTCAACTCTCATTAAATCCAACAACAGCTAAGGTTTCCCTGTACTTCTGCAGCTGGCAAGATGAAGCTATGAATTGGTAATTATAATTAGATAATTAAGCATTAGGTATTATGGAGTCTCTTGAAATACCTCTGTGCTTTCCTTCCTTTTTCCCTTTGTTGTTGAGACATTTGTAAAAAGCCTAATATTCTACAATTTTATATGTGTGAAATTATAAATTTACCTTTTATGCTTCTATTTCCATATTTTTGAAGTGTGTGCTTTCAAAATGTGTGCCTGTGTACATGTTAGTCATTAAGACTCTTTTTGGAGGGATTAGACTCTATTATGCCAGTGAATATAAAATACCAGGCAGTCCTTTTTATGGAAGGCACATCCAAAATGATGCTCACACCCAGATCTCAGAGACACCATCACCAGCAAGACATTATGAAGAGTACTGATGTGCAAGGAAATTATATTTGTGTACTTTGTGTGTTTGCACACTAGTGCATGAGAGTGCGTTTCGCCAGAAAGTGTGCATACCCTGTGCATTTATACTTTGCAAATATAATTGCCATATATACAGTTTTAGAACAGTTTGCCAAATTCTACTCAACAGCCTCATGATTTTTAAATGACAAATATTTGCTTGGAGGCTGACAGCTTCTATGCCAAGTTTCAATCCAGATTGCCCACTGCAATATCTGAGTTAAAGAGCCATGAAAAATGAAATACATACTGGAAAGTAAGGAGGAAAAAGTTAGCTTTTGCAGTTTTGCCAGGTGAGTACTTAAATAGTTGATTCTAAGCTTGCTACAGTAATTTACAATTACAATTACCTGCTCCAATCTGTATATTGAATGATGCCATTTAGGAAGGAGTTTTATCTGATTGCAAGGAACACTTTAAAAAGACACTTTTACATATCACACAGTTTGGAGTTGTGACTATCAGGACCTGATCCAAAGCCTTCTGAAATTGAGGGAAAGAGACCTGCTAACTTTAAGAGCTTTAGATTGGACCTGAATGACAGTATGAAATAGATTTTCTTCTCTACTTAAAAGCAATGCAGACTCACCTTTTAAGTTTTGTAGGTTAAATTCTATCCGGATTATCATGAGATAAGAGCTAAGGATCTTTGGTGTGCCATGAGCTATATAATATTAAACCTCTTCATAACATTAATTCCTCATTGAAAATTCTGCTGTTCTTCAGTGGTCACAGCAAGTTGAGTTAGAAATAGAGTCCACAGTTTTTTGGATTTTTTGCCTGCATACGTGTATGGTAGCAAAATTCACTTGTCATCTCAGTCACACCTATGCTTGGATAAAACAACCCTGTAATTGTATTGCTGTAACCCTAGTCTTTTACCCCATATGGCTCTTATCAGAATTTTTTTCCACAATAGCAAAAATACAGAATGAGTCTCACTTGCTTATACCACAGCACCACAATTATCTCCTTGCAGTACAGAAGGCACTGCCAATCACCCCTATTGGTAGCAACGTTTAGAGGTTAGGTTCGGAGCACTTAGAAAACAGGGACTGCATCATCCTCTGCCTGCCATAGCACCTGCAGTGAATTGATCATACTTGATTACAATATATGAAATCCCAGCCTGCAATACAGCAGTTATATTGCAAAGCTCGTATGTAATTAGGGGAAAAATCCAAGTGTCTTGCTGTGTCACAGTAGGGTTGGAAGGTAGAACAGAAAATATGGGTAGTCTGGAGGTAGAGAGGGAGGTTCAGAGGTTAGGCTAAGCTGGGGATGTGTCTTTTTCTGTGTCTGTCCCAACAGAAATCCCTAGACAAGCCAACAGCCTGAAACTGTGCAATATTTTCCCCTTTTGCCCAAGAAAGGGAACATCCAAGGAAAGGCACGATGTGAGCGAGTAATATACTATGCCTGCAAAGGAAACACAGGATGATGTGGTGAGGAGGATAACCATGGTGGAACTGTTGTAGAATAACAAATTAGCATGAGACAGTTTTGGGTTGCAGTGGATACTTTAGCCCTGCTCAAAAATTGGGAGAAATCACCTGCCTGCAACAGTATACCTTAAACCATTTTCAAGACACTGGCAAAAACTGCTTCTACAACAAAATCACAGAAATCCTTATTACTATTTCATCTTCTGGTTTATTTCCTCTTCTTAACACCCTCCATGTTAGCACTAGTCAGCGGCAGGGATGGATCATTAGATTCATAACACGTCCACAACCTGTCTGTGAACCATATGTGCAGTAGATGCAACATGTCCTAGACACTGGACTAATTGCTAAAGCACTGCAAAGGTGAGCCAGATGCACTGTACGGTATTTGGTACTGAACGCCAGTGATACAGAACTTTCTTATTGGCCTGTCTGATGTTAGAAATTGCTGACAGTCTCAGTCCTTAGAAAGTTAAGATGGGGTTTCCTCAAATGTGTTCCTGGAGATAGACCATGTCTCAGTTCAGCTTCAGGCCAATTGCTGCCTACCTCCATCACCTGATCTTGCAGATTTCCACACTTTTCCTGCTTATAGTCTCTTTCTTGCACCTTAACCAGGCAGCTACACAGCCCAGGTAAAGCAACTCTTTCCCTTGATGGAAGATTTTGGTCATCATAAAATCTCTCTTTTGGTTTTCATTCTTTTCTTCCAAATACATGCCAGAATCCTACTATATGAGGAATCTGCACAAAGACTTTTGTGGAAATCAGTAATATTTCAATGCAAACCCAGATCCCCCATAATGGTAATGACTACATAACGAATACAAAATGAATACACTTTAGTCCACCTAATTCTTGTCTTTTGCAGTTTTTCTCACTGAACTTCCTGATACGGTGAGACTCCAATGCTAACTGTAGAAAAATACCTTCCAGATTAAATACAATTAGATATAAATTTAAGGCATATTAATAAAAAAAATCTAAGTTATGTATGCATGTAGACATATTCACAATATTCTTAAGTTCAGTTTGCCATTCTTTAGAGGTTATTCCTTGACTATAAAGCAAAATGCACACAGTCATACAGCACCTAGTCCAGTAAGGTGCTGAGTGAATCCTTCATTGTTCTGGGAATTGGTGTTTATAGGAATTGAAGCTGCTAAACACCTCTCAGGATGAGCTCCTTGTTTCCCAGCTTCTGTTCCACACAACCTGTAGCCTGGTAAAGGACATCTGAATAACAAAACAGAAGAATGCTTATAAAGCTGGAACTGCTAATTTTGAGTCCCGTATCACCTGCATCTCAGCTTTGTATCTTATTAAAGGGCAAAGGGCAGAAGATCTGAGGTCTTTCCTGCAAAGAGCTGCTAGTTGACACAGAAAGAGCGCAGGTCTAGTTAATAAAGTTTGCTCTGAACCTGCACTTTCTGAGAACCTTACATAAATACCGTGTATCTACTTCATCCTGTCAAAAGCTTTGTCAGTGTCAGACTGCACAGGCGAGTGCCAAAATATGTAACCAGTTTTACAAATGAATAAGGTTAACAGGTATCTCCCTGCAGAGCAACAATTTCCCTTTTATAAACCCCACCTGAACTGGGTGAGTGCTGCATGGACATACTGTTTTCAGCCTGCAGCCAACATTTAAGCAATAACCCAAAGTGACAGTTTTATGACAGATCTGAGTAACTCATGAAACAATTGAAAGGATCCTTTTCTCCTTTCTTAAGTAAGATCCACATACGGGCGATTTACAGATGCTGAACAAAGGAAGGACTCTCCTCAAAGAGCAATGCAGTATAAAGAAATGACCAATCCTTCCAAACAGTAAAGAGATTTAAATCAGAATGCCATTTCCAGGTTAACACTTCTGATCTCTAAAGTACCAGCATAAAAAATGTGTTAATGACAATTGACAAAATTACCCTTCCTGGGCAGCTAATGACATCTTAACTCACAGAGCTAATATCTCTCTACATTTCAATTTGCAGTCCTATGCAGAGCTTAGTTAAGGGGATACATGTGTTGTTACTACGTTCAGGTCAAGCTCTCCTACTATTAAACACAAAAGCAATTTTTAAAGCAATGATAAGGCTGACATACAAGCCCATAAAAACAGAAGAATTCCCGGTTAAATCTACAACTGGCCCTTCTGCTTAGCTCTGTTGTGTCTAAACATTTCAGCCCACAGGGACCTATAAAAGAAACTCTCCCCAGTAGATGATATTACATGATCCATGTGGTCATTTGTAAATGCTGTAGTACATATAATGCACCAAGGAATTCACTGAGGTTTTTATATTAGTATCTTGTTTGGTTTGGTTTTCCCAGTTGCACAGTAATGGATCTCCATAGATTGGATTTTTATTAGATTACTGTGCTGTTCTTTTAAGGAGGTGGTCCTCTCTAGGGACTGTGGCAAAACACATTATAGAAGGTAATCTAGCCCAAGCATCTTCTGGGATCAGGCTGAAAAAGAAGGACAAAGTCCTCATTTAATTCTACATCCTTAGGACATTGTAGCCAGGTCTTTGTCAGCTAAACCAAGGATTCCCAATCGTGGCAACAATCTCATTTACGGACTTCTCTAGAATTATTAAACAAAGCAAAGCATAAAAGTGCATGGTGTTTGCAGCAATTTATCTGCAAAGTTATGGATAAAGCTGATTGCAAGTGCTTACTTAAACATTTCCCTGTGGAAAATCCTTTTTTTTTTTTTTTTTTTTTTTTTGGCTAAATGGAAATTAGTGTCTGCTTTCCTGGAAAAAACCCAATAAATTTGAGAACTGCAAGTCTCAGACTAACATTTGAAGTATTTTAGTAGTAGTACCTTTTTTTTTCTTTTGACAAAATGTACAGTTTTTTCAATAGAGGAAAAGAGCCTACAGCAAGTACTAGCACAGGTTAACAAGTATTACCGTAGAATAGCACAGCTCCCACTAAAGCCAGTGCCCTGTGGCATGTCCACAGGAACATTTCTGGTACAGAAACATTGCTCAAGGAACCATGCTTGCAGAACTAAGAGAAAGTAGTTTTCTACAGCTATATACTGACAGAGAACTGCCCTTCTACCTATAAGCTTGTTTTTTTTAGATGGAGCCAAAGGCCTGTACACTTCTTGCCTCACGCTGGTGGCTTTTCTTTCTGTGCCTACAGCCAAGGTTTAGCAGTCCTATAGAGGTAATAGAGTGTTGCTTTTTAACTTCTCCTTTTATTTCTGTAATCACAAACATTTTAATTATGCTATAGCAATGCCTATATTTAAGCATGTAATAGGTATATAATGTTCTATGGAACAAAAGATTTGAAGTCGTATAATGGCATTGCACAGTGTGTAGCTCTCACGTTGTTACTCAGACGCCGTCTAGAGTGGTTTTGTTCCCTATTCCTTCTGATTCACACTTTGCAGCATAACAGTAAAGAGGCTTTGAGTACAGTATGTGGAACAGACAGCCTGGAAGACAAGAAGGGTTTTTTTCCTTCTTAAATACTTTTCAGCATGACACAAATGTTAGCTTTGTATTAGCCCTGTGAAGGTTTCACAGCACCTGGTTGCACACCCCGGAGGAACGTGCCCCAGGACAGGGAAGAGGGCTGAGCGGGAGCCCTGTGCATGCGTGGGGCTGTGTCTGGGGACATAGCGCGGAGCTGAGTTTCACCATATCTTTTCCCCCATTCCAGCACCGCTTTGTACACCCTTCCCTGTCACCAGACATGCTGATATGCAATAGCTGACAGTGCAAAACCCATAGATAGCTTTTCTATGATTTTTGCAACCCTCAGAGATGTATAAGCAGGGTGGAAAAGACTTTACCAGTCAATTACTACTGTTACTGTTGGGATGCAACAGATGATGTACTTTAATTTTCATAGCAAACTTGCTGTGTCTAGTAATGGTCACTTCGACGGCTACAAAGTCCTTATGCACAGCCACACAGGAAAACTGCGTGAGGTCTTGAACTTCTCCTCATTCAACAGTTTCACTGGGAAGAACTATAGTGGAAATTTATGTCTCGGTTTGCTGACAGTTTCAATTAACTCATTGTACAATACAAACAAAACAATTAAGATAAAGGATAATGAATCTCTTCTGACGTGAAATAAGATGTTAAAGTTTTTTTGGTGTGCTTTTTGAGGTTTTCAAGCACTATAGAAGTTTTTGCAGTGCATTTTTGAAAATGACATCTTTTAAAAATGTGTGATTAATGCAGAGTACTGAGCAATACTAGAATGATGACATGCTTCTATTATTTTATAAAAGTTTTTTCTTATTTTTTCTGTTGCTGAAGTTAATCCGAATTTTCTAAGTATTTTGTTTAACATAAATCTGACAAAAAATTCTTCTGTAAAATTTTTCTGCATTTAACAATGGAGAGCACTCACCATCTTCTGTAGCATCTTCCGATTAAAGAACTTTTCAAACCCTTGCTCCCATGTGTAAATCTTATTGAAGTTAGCAAGTGCTTGTAGAATGGAGTTCTAGGAGCAGAGTCATTAGGAACAACAACATGATCAGCTATTGGCAAATCTTTTCCCTTAATGATGACCACTAAACTAAGCTGATATTATTTAATCATGAGCTTAAATTAGCAGTGATTAATCATGATGCTGATAACAAGTGAAAAAGGTAAATGGCAAACGAGAGTCAGATCACTAGAAATAGTTGAGAGAGTTTGGTGTCTGCATTTGGCTCAAAACCACTGTCTTTTATAACTTGGGCTGAGTAGTGAAACTGTATAAATACAGGTTTAATTCTTCATTAGTATATAGATTTAATCCAGTCCATACCATAGTTTCTTTGCAGCTCATTATTCAGTAGATGGGAAGACTGAGTATCATCAGCCCTATAATCTGAGATTTTCGGTCTTTGCAAAAGGACCTTTTTCACAAAGAAGGATCATATTTATTAAAAACACACCACTAAATGGATTTTAAAATAAAATGTTCCATCTTCTCTTTCTTATTTTAAAAACGGCAAAAATAGAGTTTCAGTGTTGTAAAAGTGGCAAATCCAGTCCTGCAATGAATTCAAATCTGTACATTTCATAAAGGCTACTTAGGGACAAGATAGTTTTAGATCTAAGAAACATGTAAAAAATGACTCATTGTTAATAGGGTGAGCTCTTTGCATTTGGATTAGGGTTAACTGACAGTATCCAGTCACCTTTTATTCTCACATATTCCACAGGAGGAATGCTTTGTGCTGGCCTGAAAAAGAGAGAATTAGGTGTTCCATTTATACTATTGATCTTAATAACCTCATCTCATAAATACCTACTTTATGACATCAATAAAAAGAGAATAGCAGCAACTCCTAACAATAGAAATTGTTACTTTGTAATTCAAGTATTTCATTGAGCATCTCAAAGAGACTCCATAGTGGTACAGTAGTGATATTTTATTACCAGCTTTTAAATATGTGCACAGAGAGACCATTTTTTTAAACAAGTGAAGATTCTAATTAATTGAGCACACTATAGCTTCTAGGTCCCACAGTTATCACAGTTCTTCTTTTTCATCTCTTATCCTCCTCCTGTTCTTCATCTCGCACATTAAAAGGAGCATATCCCTTTAAGGGCGTTGGTGGGTGTAAGACTAATTTTTCGCTGGGCTGAATCGGATGAAATGAAACAGAGATCATTTTACACAACTGTCTTACCTCCCTGTTACCCTGCATTAGCATGCCGCAGATGGAAATTATCTGCTCTTAGGGGGCAGATCAAAAGGTTTTCCAGACAGAGCTTTTCTCACCTTCCATAGCCACCTTCCTGCAGCTGGACGAGGCCAGGACCGTCCCCGGAGCTCTCGTCCACCAAAGAGTCGCCACCAGGAAGAAGCGGACGTGGCACGGCTGGTGCCCACTGAGATCTCCCTCAAAAGCTCTGATCCTTTCAGCTTCCGTCCAAGGCAGAGGAAGGAAACAAACAATCATAAATCATACACGAGAGGAACCAGAGCCTTCCCTACAATGAGCACCTGAGACGGAAGATTACAGGCTGATTCCACAGTCAGCATCCACATCGCTGCACCTGAGAAGGGACAAGCGATCCAGCACGTCTGGCCAAGTAGCAGTCTCAGGTCAGCCCCAGATGTTTCACAGATTACAGTGCAGACAGCACATTGCAGACTACCTGCAAAATAAGTGTGAAACACTCCCTCTTCTTGTTCTTTTAAGAGATATTTGGCTTGTTTTACACATTGCTTTAGCTGTATTTTTGTATATAAGTGTCTTTGTGTAGCAGATTCTTCCCACTGAAGCCCAGTGGTATCCTCCCAAAAGAGTTGGTTTTTTGTGTCCTTGCGGAAAGTCAAGTATTTTTTATGTTTCCCATTGACCTCATTAGTCCCCATAGAGGACCATCATTTAATAGACTAGACTAGACTAGAATAGTTCCAGTTGGAAGGGACCTACAATGTTATCTAGTCCGACTGCCTGGCCACTTCAGGGCTGACCAAAATTTAAAGCGTATTGTCAGGGGCATTGTCCAAATGCCTCTTAAAAACTGAGGCATTAAACACTTGAACATTTGAAGATGAATATCCAAAAGCCCAAGAGTGTCTAATCTTTATTACAGTATTTTACCCATTAGAATTTGTCTTTTCTGGGGTTATTTCATACGGGCAGTGTCTAGTTTATCTCATCATAGTTCTTTTTCCTGTGAAGAGCTAAGGGGAGAGTATAGGTATGTAAGACCTAAAAATATTATCCTTTTTTTGTTTTTTCTTTTGTTCAAAATGGCAGAACAATGGTGTGGCCCAGAGGGGAAAAAGTAACGCCAAATGCTCAGTATTGAACTGCTTTGTCCTGTTCAAATCATTTCCCCCAGACCTAAAAGGCTGTTGTTTTAACTGCCTTTGTTTGGACTTTGTAAAAGCCCTTTGTATTGGTAGCTTTAAAGTGCAAGGCCCCTAAATTTGAGTCTTTGCTTCTTCAAATAGTACCACTATCTCATGTCAGCAATTAATCCAGCTACCTTAGTCAACTAAAACATCCCTAAATTATCTTCTGTTTACAGAATCTTGTAATTATTAACAATTGGACTAAAAATATTTCCTTTGTTTTCAACTCTTTATTAGAAACTTGCTCACATTTTTATTTCTCTAGCTCTCTGATGCCACTGAGTGTGTGATATGTAATGATGTCACCACACAACAAAGTCACCCCTTTTTTCCCTACACCAGCGATTTAAACATATTTCAAAAAGGTATTCTGGTAGCTGGATATGTATCTCGAAATTCCTTTAAAACACATTTCTCACTCAAAAACCTTCTCTGGCATGCAAACAACTTTCCACTAGGAAATTCAAGAGAACCTAGCACTGAGTTTTCAAGTACTCAGCACCTTCAATGAGCGCCAGATTTTTAATAATATTCAGAATTCATAATGAAGCACAGATTTTCAGCAGGGCTTGGTTCCTGTTTGTGCCCCAAAATAAACTCAATGTGTTGGAGGTTGAGCTCTCTGAAAGTCTGTCCCTGGTTTTGGGTGCTACTTGCTTGCAAGCTGCCTCCCGAGCACTCTTAAAATTGGTGCTGGATGGTTTTAATAGTCCAGAAGAGGTTTGTGAGCTTGATAGCTCTTTAGATCTGCAAATAAATACAAATGGAGATAATTTGTTTTTAACCTGCAGAATACTTAATGAACCAAATCACTTCCTTTCAAGCACGATAGCAGGACTGAAAGATATGATCATTTGATGTTTTATGGTCTCCAATTTTCCAGTTAGAAGTCTGTCACAGGCTCAGTATTGAACAATAAACCATTCCTGTTTTGTGTTCCTGTAAAATGCAAAAATCCAGCACTCATACAGAGAGATCCCTTTGGGATGAACATTGGCTTTAACAAATATTTCTATTTGCAAATGTGTAGCATGATTGTTCGTTGAAGACATGACCCACTGAGAAGAATCAAACAAAAATGTCATGGCATTTGTGATAAGCTTCTAGAAGTTGAATTCAGCTGGGAGATGATAGTATGAAACAGAAAAGTTGATTGTTATTTTTTGCTTTGGCATAAAGGTACTGAATCATCAAGACCTCTAACTGGATACCTAGCTTTAAGCATATGTGTTCTTTTTTAAGTCAGTGGACTTATTTCTACATTGTGAAAGTAAGACCATGTATAAATACTTCATTTTCACACACCCACTAAGAAAAAAATTAGCTACCTGACCTTAGCAGGTGATTTGTTGGACCAAAATTATCTGTTTAGTTTCCCTGTATGGTCAATAAGAAAAGCTTAGTTCATCCAAAATGTGAGCCAAAAATTTGAGATGCTGAAGAAAGAACGCCAGAGGGCTAGCCAGTACCAAAAAAACAATCAGTGCAGGTTCTAATTTTCTGCTGTTTTCTGAACTGAGGGTAGCTTCTTTTGTGAGAAGATCATAGACATCTTCCTTTACTTGTAATCCAGATCATGGATTATGCTCCTGGGAGTAAGCACCTAACAGTCTTGTTTTTAAAACAGTGACTTGGATGGCAACTTCTGCCATGAAGCACCTAAAACTCATAATCTTTTCCAAATATGTTTTGACTGAAAGCAGCTGGGCTTTGTGCAGAACTCACTTCGGTAGCCCTGTAGGTAGCAAATGGATGGGAATTCTCTGGCAAAAAAAAGCACCTAATAGTTCACTGGTTTAAACTTCATCATTAACTTTGGAACAACCTGCAATTCAGTAGTCAACAACAAAGTTTAACATGAATAAGATGTGGGTAGCAAAATCAGAGGTTAATTCTATTTGATTCTACCTGTAAAGATGGGGAGGAATATGTTTTGATAATAAAACCCCAAATGTTTCTTTTGAATAGTTTCAATGTGCTTAAATTGGTCTTAAATAATCACTTAAGGCATTGATTGGAATTAACTGATATTTCTGAGCCCTAGTTTCTCACAACCAGAGGCAGCTCAGTAATGTTATTTTCTAACTCTAATAGGAACTATTTCTTTGCAATAACTCATTTGCTTATTGATATAATTTTGGTAAAAACAGAGAACTCCTCATGCATCCCACAGGATCCAGCACCTCAGATGTTGATATTTATATACATATATATTTTTGGAGAAGGGAAAAGGCCTTTCTCAGATATATAAAGCTCTTTATGTTGTTGTTTTTAATCAGTAAATTTCTGTCTGCCTGACTACCTTTCCATCTATTTATTGGTTATATATTGTTACTTCCCATAACATCCAAATGCTCTCTACTTAAAATCGATAGGTTAGATAAAATTTCTAGTAACCATCCTAAAAACTCTGGCTCTTCTGCTTTTTTAGAAAAAAGATTTTGTGGGCCAAACCTTCTAATTTTTGTTGGTTTAGATCTAGTTATTATTTTATTACTGTATCACGGATTCCTCAGGAGATTTTATTTCTGAACAAGTTTAATAATAAATTTTTTACAGTAGCTGGGAGGAAACCCTGGCAGTGTGATAGAACATGTCTTGACACTGATACCAATGAGTTCAGGACTGTACTTTAAGAGATTTCATTTCTGCAGAAAGGTTTATGATACAGTGCTCCTCAGACTGCAGCATGCCAGCAGCTTGGCTGGACCCCCCTTCTTCAAAATTCCTGAAAACTTTTCGGTTTATTCCTTGTATTATGCTTCTGTAGCAGGTAAGATGGTAAGGATGGACACAGACTCCATGGAAGGAAGCGAGCCAGGCAGTAAGTGACTGCAGTGTTAGCCCCTCCTGCATCGTGGGGCAGTTTCTGAGGATGAAGAGCAATGGGACTGCTGGTCCTTCTCTCTTCTCAGGCGGGGCAGGAGTGGAATGCTGGCATGAATGGAGGAAGTGTACTAGCTTGTATGGAGAAGCCTGAAGCAAGTTATTTCCATCACTGGAAGATGGGCGAGAAGGAAAATAACTGTAAATCTTATGAAAACTTATCAACTGATACTAGTGTTTTCTTTAGTAGCACAGGCCAGTGTATTCACAAGCTCGCTGTTGGTGTGGAGGAGCAAGGACTGCCAACCCCTCCTTTGTGAGGGCAGGGGACTGCTTTCTCCAAACACTGTCTTCCTGCCTTGCTGACCAACTTTGGCAGGATGTGGAGTACTTTCAGTGGTAATGAAGACATTCAGCATCTGGCAGAAAGCATCCAGCACTTCACAGGCTAGTATCGCTTGTTAAACAAAGATATCTGCTCCATAAAGTAAGACTGAAAAGCCATTATTCCAGATTGACGTCCAATCGATGCATATGTTGCCAAAGTGAACATGAGGATGTGATTCTCGAAAGCACCCAGGATCGGTCCAGCTCAATTGCAAATTTCACAGTAAAAATCTCTCTCCAGGATTCACTTACATGTGAAAGCCTTCCACATTTGTGATCTTATTTGGGATTTTCAGGAGGGCCTAAGGGAACTGACATCTCACTTCACAGCAGTGTTTACTGAGAATGAAGCACCTGTTTCCTTCAGATACTTTTAAATGTTCATTTTTAGGAATAATCCAAAACCTATGAGAAGTCATGTTATATTCCCCACTGGTTTCCACAGGCTTTCCATCAAACCCTTATTCCACAGCTGAGTGCTATTTCCTGTTTTTAAGACTTCTCATTATTATATTAGATTTCCTGTTGGAAGCAGTTGTGATTCTTTCAAGAGACAGCAGCAACAGTCATAGCATGGAGAGATGTTTAACAAAAATGGCTTACAAAGGTGTGTTCATGGTATCGGGGCAGAGCCTTGCCTGATACAAATCAGTGTAGTTTCATTCTAGTCAGCACAACTGTAGTGATTACAACACTGAGGATCTGGGTCTCAGGATTTTTTTCCTCTCCAGATCATATTTATTCACCTAAGTTGAAAGCGAAGAGGGATTTTCTCCTTTAAATAGAAACCTCATAGATCTCATCAATCCAAACTCAGCAAGGGAGAGAAGGGGATGAAGAGATGCCCAACTGAAAACCTCTCATATTTGGCAAAATGTTTTTAGCAAGGAAACAGAGAAATCCCCTCAGCTCCCCTCCATCACCTCGGCCTCTAATCGCAGTGGAAATATCTTGGAGAAAGCAAAGACATTCATCGGCTCATACAAGGTAATTTTGTTTCCCTGCAGGCTGCATTTCTGTAGAAATTAAAACTGTGCCCCTTAGTTGTCCATCCTGAAAAAAAAGGCTGCTTTGATGTGCAATTGGATCCTATTCTGTCTGGGATCCTGATGTTCTTGTTGAAAGGGGATAAAACCTCTGGGGAGTGTGGCAGAAGAAACTGTTCCAGAAGCAGAGTCAACACACCTATTCTCCCTTGCTGCTGCTTTTTTTCCAGCAATAGCAGGATCGTTCACTACTCAAATGTCTGATTACTCGGAATATAACAAAAGGTTTAGTTTCCTTGGGAGTCCAAATAGCCAAGTATGTGGCTGCATGTGCTGTTCTTACTCATAAATGCAAATGCTAACCTATAAATCTTTCCTTTTACAGTACTGTAATAACATTCTATCTATTTAGCCTAGTACAATACCATCACAATAGCTTTTTCATTGTGCTGCATTCATATTAGACTAATATAATGAGATGCTACCACAATACCATGAAATAAAACGATGTTCTTGACGTATTTCCAAAACATTTGAACACTGTTTCCAAATCGACCTTGTGAATAAATTAAATAATAGCTTGCAAAAACGTCCTCTAGCATTTTCAGAATGTATGCAAATGCAAGCTCAAATGTTTACATGTTTCTTACAGTGTCTGGGATTATACGGCATATTTGTGCACATGAGTGTCGTCTCTGGGTGTATTTGTCATTTGTGCTCAGTGGCTTGCACAGAATTCTAGCGTGATTTGCCCTTCAAGTTGTCCAATTCTTCCTCCTCTCCCTGATGACCTGCATATTAAACTTCTCTTCTGTAAGACTTCAGATTTCAGTGGCCCTTTCCATTTGTCATATGCATTATAGTCACTCAGAAACCTTTCAGTACTGTTTGTTCAGTACCTACCCTGACATAGTTCTCCTCTGAACCATCTGGTGTCTTTTGACTGCAGATTTCTAAAGGATACCTTCTTCAAAGGATCTATGTACATATGTATAAAAATACACATACATATATATGCTTAGGGTTCCCACATCGAAGAGGTGATTCAGAGCAGTGGGGGGAGACTGAAAACTAGAATGAAATATGAGGGACCCATTTTGCTGGAAGATGCTTTGGTTGTTCTTTCTTTTTTTTTTTTTTTTTAATTAATTTTTTAATGCCAAGATCACAACCAATTGAAAGTTTTGTTTACCTGGGAGCAATTATTTGCAGATTCTCAGTAGCTATACTCTCATTATTGGCAGACCCATAAATATTTTCTCCCGGTGATGTGTCCCCCTCTCCTTTAGAAATTGCCCAGCCATGGTGTGCTGTAGAATGAAAATGAACTTGATTTTTACCATCATCTTTCCTATATCTGTAGATCTCATTTATAGATCCTCAGGGATGCACAGATCGTGGGTTGTAAGGTGCGGTATAGATTTGTGGTTAATAAAGTCCAAGAGATCATTATGACAATATTGTCTGTTGTCCTGAATAACACAGACTGAAGAATTTTGTCCGGCCATTTCTGCTTCAAGCACACAACCTTTGGCTGAGCTGCACTGCACTTTTTTGAAAGATATCTGCTAATTATAATAACTTCTCTTTCAAAAGTGAAGCCCCCTAAGTGGAAGGGTCTTGTAGGAAGCCTCAAAAGACTTCTTCCGTTGATACACTAGCACATATCTTTTCAATACACTCATTGAGGCATCTAATCCAAATCTCAATGATTTATCTTTACTGACTTTAATAGGCCTCACAAAGCTAGTTTAAAGTAATGGATTGTGAATTTCAACCAGCCTGTTCTTCTCTTATGCCGTAAAAATCCACTGCAGACAGAGACCCAGTTGTCTTTCCCCAAGATACACTAGCATCATTTCTCTGAGTTGCTGTTGGCTGGCAATAACAGGTGGGTTGCTTCTAAATGCTCCTCTTGATAGATGCTATTTTACTTGACCTTTTTGAAGAGGAAATGGTGCATATGTTTATGAGAAACACTCTGACACTGTTTCATGGGAGAACGTGCATTGTTTGTACAATGACAATGGGAAATTTTCCACTAAGCACTTTGCCAAAAAGTAATTATTATAGTTGGCTATATGTCTTGTTTGCCTGTTTTTTCCAACACCGTGGAACTTTTCATCTTCCTGGTGGTCACATCCATAGCAGAAACTGGAAAAATCTTGTATCCTTTTAGACAACCTGCTGCTTGAAACATGTAATAATACACAACCAAGGAAGCATTCACAGCATATGCATTTAAAGCCAAAAAACCTGGCCAAAAGCAGTCATATAATTAAAGCAAAATTGGTTTTTGTATTCTAAGTTTCTGTGCACACACATTTTACACAAAATGAAATCAGCTGGTAAGTGCCTGTCCTGTCTCCCCTTCTCCCAGAAGTGCAACTGAGATCTATTGGTATGAATGTGGAGCTGAAATCTGGAGACCTACGGTCTGTTCTTCAGTTTATTGCTGATTTACATTGTGACCTTGAGTAAATCACTTCTCTGCTCTTCCTCAGCTGTAAAAGAAGGATGCTTAGAGTTTATAGAATACCTTAAGATCAGTGGGATGAAGGCACTACATATGCCCTTATTGTTATTATTTATAATAAGACTGAGGAAAATCCATGGGATTTGGTTCACCTGTAATATTTCGAAGAGTGAACTTCAAGTAAATATGTTTCTAGTTGCAAGCCACTTTATTTGCAGCAAATGTAGCTGTCTGACTGGACAGTTGCTTAAAATGATCTGCTCTTGGTGGCTACGCTTCGAAAGTTGTCCTTAAGTCCAGTGACAACAATTGGTTTGCTTGGACACCTGCTGTCTTTTTCTTCTCCTCCCTGCAGTTTCTGTTTGGGATCCATACAATCCAAAGACAACTCTCTGTTTTTCCTCTGTTTAGCAATTTGTCACGCACCAATGCATTAATTACAGAAACAATGGACAGTAAGATTAGATTGATTGTATCGTGGTGAGAAATGCAGGATGGAGAATACTGATGCTGTGTCTGCAGCTACAGTAGAGGAGAGATGATCCAGCAGCAAGACAGATGTAGCAGAGGGGAGAAGATAACAAGACCTCAATCCTGCTACTTGGTCCTTGTAGTATGATGGTCCACCATGTGCAGACAAACCCCCCTGGATTATCAGTGAGGCTTGACTCAACTGCCTTGGGCCACCCACACATATGCAAACCAGAGAGAGGGGCTGCCAGCAGTGAATAGAGGTGATAATGTATGATATATGGGTTGACAGTGCTAAAGGCAATCATGATGTGGGCAGCAGTTCTGCTCAGTTATTACTCCCTGCCTTGCAACTGGGAGGATTCATTCCCTGAAAAAGGGGAGCCCTAATGCAAGAGCTAATCATCCAGTAAATACATTCCTGAATGAGTGCTTATACACCTAAAGAAAGGAGAGCAGCAATTAGCCCCCCACACTCCAGAGCACTTTGTCCTGTGCACCAAAACCTTCTTTCTCCCAGTAAAATCTCTTTGCCAGAATTTCCCCTCAGACAAGGACAATACTCTTTATTCATAAAAATGGCCAGGCCTCTGATTTCTGCTTACCCTGCAGACCCTGATCTGAGATTAATGTAGACTGTAAGATTCCTTTCAAAGAGCTGGCTTCCCATTTGAAGAAATTATGCCCCCTTATCATTGATCCAGACCAGATTGGTTTTATTAAAAACAGAAGTTCCTCCCACGGCATGTGGCGATTATTTAGCACTATGCATTTTTCCTGTAAATACCATGAAGAGCTGTTAGCCCTCAGTCTGCACATGAAAAATGTTGGAGATCCTGCAAAAAATAATAAAAAAGCTGTTTTTAATGTAATATCTTGAAGTCCTTCAAGTCTGAGAGGGTTTTTATATAATGGTTAAAAGAAAACCTATACGATGTCTCTTCTTCCTCCCTGTATACTAACATTTATTCACATTACAGTAGCATCTGGCAGTCCCAACTGACTTCAGCACCCCAGTGAGCTAGACACGGCACACACATAATAAGAGACAGTCCTGGGCTCAAGGAATGTAAGAGAAAATCTTTGCTCAGTGAAGCTAATGGCAAAACTCCCATAAACCAGTGGGGCCGGGATTCAAACTTACAGCCAAATTAGTCAAGACAGACAAAGGGTGGACAGGAGAAACCGAGACCTGCAGAGATCTGAATCTGAGACCTGCTCTGAATCATCTATATCAAAACATAGCTGTAACAGAAGAGCAACCTTTCCTCAGCAGAAGAACAACCTTTCAAGTATCCTGCCTCTGACAGGGCTGTAATGAAAGCATAGGAAAGCACAGGAAAAAAAGCAGCTATGAAGAGATCTTTCCTTGGTACACCCTTTCAGTTTCTGTACTGAGATTTGATGAGGTTTGAAAACCCCCAGGTCATTCAGACCACGATGTTTAAAGGATGGCCTCTCTGCATGAGTCTAAGCCCTGTCTGGACCAGTAATACACCTCTGGCCTTGGCACCTTCCATAGGGGAACTTCGGCACCTCCGCTGAGAAGCTGGGCTTGAATGTGCACAAGGTCACACGGGCGTCGGTGAACTAGGCTGGAAGTGAACTTCCTGCATTGTAGGAATAATTCTTTCCCTTCACCGCAAAGGCATCCTCTCTTTCATCTCCGTTTCCAAAGCAATACTGCCAAATAAGATCCAGCTCTGTTACATCCTTTTAACGGTAGAACCTCCTGACTGGGTTAAAAGATGCAATGCTTTCAATTCCCCAGCACATCTCACACCAACAGTTGTTTACAGATGGGGCTGGGCATGCAGGAATTAACCATTTTGTTCCAGATAAAAAGAATCTTACTGAACTATTTGTGTCAACACTGTTCAACAATAGCATTATCTCCTTTCCAGCTTTCCAAATGCCTAATGAGTTTAATTTCATGGAACACTTTCTCATTGTGGAGCACACTATCACAGGGCACAACATTTTCTTTCCTCCTGCACACACTTCTGATCTTAAGCTATCCCATGCCACTGTTGTTATTACTTGATTACAGCAATGTGTGTAGGCTCCATTGTACTAGAAACTGTACAAATGAATGGGAAAAAAAGGGTATAGCATGGGAAGCCAAATGTGAAGCAACAGATTCACACAGCAAGCTGTTGATAGGGCCAGGAGTAATTGGAGTATCTCTGAGTTATAATCCAGTATTTTGTCCACAAGATCCTATTTCACTTTGTGTTGGTCTTCTCTGCTTTTCTTAGTCCTTTACTGAGTGGACAGAGTGAAAGGGCTGCACTCTTCTTGAGATGGAGACACCACTTTGTCTAGTTAGTGTTGTTATCCAACATGATCCAGCTGGGTTGAATTAATCTCAGAGTATTTCTTGTTCCCATTCCCTCCAGCACAATGCCTATTTCGTAAATTGAGATCAGGCTTTACCAAGGGCTGAAGCTGCCTCTCTGAAGCCCAGGGAGAAGAGATTAGGTATCATGTTTGATATTTTGGGATTATGGTGTCTTCTGCCTTCCATAAAATTATTTCCATTACATATTTATAAATACACATAATTTGAAGCCATTTGATCAGACCTGGAAAGATGGGCTAACCTTCTCTGTGGTCAGCTGTTTGATATGAGTATTCTTAAAATCTATGTCTTGCCAGCTGTCTAGTAACCATATTTCCTTTAAACTATCCAGTTCCCTTTTTATTTGCATTATTAAAATACCTTCTTCCCTCTTTCTTGCAGCAAGCCAAGGGCCTGAGCATGGAGACTTTTCCACTGCAGGAAAAGGCTGTTATGCACAGATTTGGCATTGTTTTACCATGCCACACATAAAATTGTATTATTTCACATGCCAGGTTGAAACAGATCTTCTGCAGATTTATGGCAGAGATGGGCTAATGTCACATAGAGCACTTGGTAGTATGTTTTTTATATGGCTGAGTTTGCTGCTATTTCCATGGAATGACCTCTCCTATTTAGCCATATGACACTTAATAATCTCACTGCTTGAAATAATGTCAGAAGATTCTGTTAATGGTAGAGCAGTCCCACATTGTAAGTTTGAGACAGCTCATTTGCTCACAATCCCTGCAGCACACTTCCATCCAGACATTGCCCATTATGTATAATCATCTGGGAGTAAAGCAGGCTCAGTGCAATATTTGGGATAGCATAATGGAAAGTGAGATTCATATGGATATAGTGCTAAAATGCTCATGTACTTGGACTGAATATGGAAAACTGGCCAGCATCAGAGCAGACCTATAACCAGTAACTTGCACTTGGCTACCATTTATTACTTACACGGTGAAGGAAGCTGTAGTTTAAACCTTGGTTCTGTGCTCATTAATACCAGATCTGGGCACAACTGTATCATCCTCTGTACAAAACGTGGTCTGGCTCAGGTATGAGAACTTGACAGTATTTATGTCAAATTAATCAGAGCATACAGTGTAGTGTTTATCCTGGCCTGATGATGGCTGCAGGAAGACAGATGATAGCTGATCCAGCATAAAATTATGCTTTTGAAATATATCAAACAAGTGTGAATTGGCCAAATGAGTTTGTACTAGTTCTGCATTTTGCCTCAAGTGGCAATAGCATTTTTGATCTATTAAGTATGCCCCTAAAACTGTTTTTGCCATCTTCCCAACTGCAGTTTACAAAGAATTAGACTTTTCCATTTGTAACTGGCGTATGCGTAAGTGGAGCTGTGCACAAAGAAATACAGATTTGCTGCCTTGTAATTAAGTGCAAACCCCAAAATAATCTCAAATGAGCAAAATAAAAAAAAAGTAATTCTTTTTATTTAAGTAATTACAGTTTCCTCCTATATTTACCTATTCGATGTTAATGAAAAAAAAAAAGATCAGAGAAACAATCACATCTAACACGTTCACATTGAAAAAATAAGTTCTTCCATATGCAGTGGAACAAATTCAGGCTGTCTTTCAATACATATGAAGATAAAAATCTTCTGTCCCCTAAACATCCCCTTGCTTGGCACATCATAATAGGTTCTACGCCAGTCCTTCCCTTTTATTGTATCCCTGTTGAGCAAAAAAACGTCACCAGCTTTGGTTGATCAGCCAGTTGGCCATTGCCAAACAGAATGGACAATGAACTATTTTTGTCTCTTTTTTTCTTCACTGGAAGCATCAGTTTTGGTTTCCTCTACCTACTGATTTTCATGAGTACCTTGGAACTTAAGAATTTTTATGATTTTGCACATGATTGTAGCTGGTCAATGGCTTTATTCAGGGAAAAAGTTATTCAAAGGTGGAGACAGCCAGCCAGCCCACCCACGTAATCACATCAGTCTTCTTTCTTCAGGGAAACAAAGGAAAGATGTTACAGCGGCTAGCATAATAACCCAAGTTATGAGTGGAATGAGGTCAATTAACAACTTCTGTGACTCTGGGAAAGATTCACAAAGGTACTTAGCAAGGTATTTTTCATGTAACTTTTGGTGTCACGTTCTAGGAGTCAAATTCACAAACATGCATTATATGGCTTTTGAAAAGACTCAGATGCCTTAGGACTGGACTTCACAATCACACACTAAGGGGTCTAACTAGAAATGTAACTATTTGATTTAGAAGTGCAACCACTGTAGTCTTCCTACGTGGTCAGGGGCAAGACAGGAACAGGTTTGCAGCTGATCAAAAGTTGAATTTCCTTATTAAGACAGAGAGCTTTCTTCATTGGTTATGTAAGAAATCTAGAGTGACTTTGCTTCCGACTTTCAGTTAATTGCTTAAATAAAATAGGATGGAGCCAGCCCTGACTGGGCAAGAGAAAATAGCCAACAACATAGGTTCCCAAAGCAAAAAGAGGTGGCAGATCACCTGAAATCCCACCTATCATCTCCTCAATTTCGGTACCCACCTTGCAAATCCCTCCTCCATGAGGTTGGCCTTCACGGAGCAATGCTCTTTCCCACCCTTCCCTTCTTTGTGAATGACAGGTTTGCTGTCATCTTTTCAAACAGGTTTGCTGTCATCTTTTCAAACTGATTTGGGAGTGGTGATAGCTTAATGGGTTAGAGTAATTGCTGGTGAGCAATGGAGTCTAGAGCGTTGGTGGCCTGAGGAAATTCAGCCTCAAACCTCACAGCTGAATGGCACATTTCCTGACCAAAAAGCACCCCTTCATGAAGCCTTCTTGATAAAACTTTTCCAGTGTGGTATGTGAGGCATATTCACATAACAGCACTGGAGCCCTGCAGTCTGAGTTAAAAGGTGATCCTTAAGGAACTGAACTGGGTTGAGATTTTACGTAT
This sequence comes from Buteo buteo, assembly GCF_964188355.1. NCBI lineage: Eukaryota > Metazoa > Chordata > Aves > Accipitriformes > Accipitridae > Buteo > Buteo buteo. The sequence goes on from NC_134176.1 coordinate 15,078,905, forward strand.
GCCTAATACTTCCTGTAAGTCTTATAACATAATCTGATATGAGAGAAAAAAGATAAAATATTAACACTCTCTCCTATTGCCTTTCTTTAAAGTGACTTAAAACTTTTTCTTGATTAATCCCATTTGTAAGGCTTGTAGGGTTGGGAAAGTAAGGGAGGATGACAAAATGTAAGGTGGGACTATGGAAGTAAGCCTTTGGGTTATTTCCTTATTTGATTTTTTACAGATTTAGCTTTTGATTTGCAAGGATGCACAACACTGATTAGACTCACTCTTCATTTACCCTCATGAAAAATGTACTTAAGAAGCAGAGTTATAGCAGAGCTACACGTATTGGGGAAGGCAGAAGATTGTATACATAAGGATGTTTGGAGGTAGGGCATTAGGCTGAGCTTTATCTTCTTCAACAGTGATTCAGAGATGCAAAAACCCAATGATACACTGTTCATAAGACTTATTTATCTTTTCCATATATATATATATTTTTTTTTAATTGAGAATTAAGAGTGCTCTTTCTTTTTTGTCTTCTGCTCCTGTCAGTTTGAGTTGTTGAAAGGTGCCAGATTGACTGTGCTGGAGATTAAAATCCTTTAATTACCCACCAAGCAGGTTATGTGTGGACAACAGAAGTGTAAGCTTCCTCATGCCACCCTGCTGCTGCATGCAACCAAGCTCCTGAGGCCTGAGAGAGAGTCTGCCAGTCTTGCCGAGTGAGAGAAAAGCACAAGACCAAATCTGCACCTAGTGAAAACTGACATTGCTCCAAAAACCTGTGCAGCTTTAAGCTCTGTATCTTTGACTTGATCTAGATATTCGGGGGAAGAAATAATCAGTGGAAATTAGCTCTCTATAAAAATGATTGGTTATTTCCAAGTAGAAAACTGACTGATACCACTTAAATGTATTAGGTTGCAGATAGTCTTACTGTATTTGCTTAAATATTAATGCAGCATGTCTCTAACATTTGAATTTAAAGTACCTTCCATCTTTTTATCAGTCTCTGTAAAATAGTACTTCCTTAAATTCTTCTTATATATATTCCCACTTTACTTAAACCTAAATCCTCTAGTTCTGGTCTCTTCAACAAACTCAAATAGATCATCAAGCTTAATTTTATAATAATCTTCAGCTAGTTTAAATACCTCAGTCGTGTCACCTCTTAATCATCTTTATTATTCTTCCAAGACTAAATAATTCTCTCCTCATGTGTAAACTCTTCCATTCTGTTTATCAACACAGCTTCTCTGCACTCTGCTGTCTTGGTTTCTATTTTCCTTTATATACATTGACCTTATCTAAACAGCATGGGCCAAATTCTGATCTCACTCATGCCACTCTAAATCCAGAGTAACTGACTTCAGTGACTCCGGTTTTGATTTGATGGATTTACTTCAGATTTACGCTACTATAACTAAGCTCACAATCTAGCATTATAGTGCTCAAAACTTGAATCTCAGAATACCCTTGTGTTTTTTATTATGCACTCTCTTTCGAGTCCAATTAGCATTCTCTTGACACCCTTCAAAACAAAAAAATCATATGGGAAGTTTAAATGGAGGGGCAATTTTACTTCTTTTCTGCCTTATTTGATTCTGATTCAGTTCTTGAAGTCTCTGCTGGTAAATGACCACCTGAAGTAATGTGAATATCTTATGTGGAAGTTAATGTCTTTTCATGTGTTGTGAGGGCTTCTTCCAAGTTTGCAGAATAAACTTTTGGGAATGAAGGACGATCGCAAATTCCGATACCTCCTCTTTTACCTACACTGTTCAGATATGATACTGGCAAGTGGTTTTAGGAACTAGGGACTAGCATAGACTGGGAAGAAATCTAATGTTTGAAGGCTACAGGTGTGCCAGGACTTTTTTCTCTTTCCTTCATGCTCTGCTTTTCCTAATTTGTGATTCAGGTTTAATGTAAAAATGAAGAACCTGGTTTAATCCATCCTGTTTTAACAACCATATCTACTGTGCAAATCACCATAACCTCCACAGAGGGGTGAAATGACTCTAACATGTTTATATGATCATTTTTTGAATGGCAAAAGGAATTTACTGGAAATTGAAATGATGACATACAGGAAGTTTTCACCAAAGCAGATTCTCAACTGAAAAAACAGAACAGCAAACCTTGATTATGCAAGAAGATGCATTCCTAGCATTTTCTGGAGGTTTTAAGAAGAAATAATTTTTTTAATATTATCCACTCTTTCAGTGTTGTCTTTCTATTTAACTATTTGATGGTACCAGCCTGTTGAAGGAGCTCCTTGTTAGGTTTGGCAGTCCTGCTCTTTACTCTCTGCTGAGTTCCTCCTATGCAGTAGGAAGCTAAGAATTTGCTTCATCTCAGTTTGTGCCCCAGAGGTAAGCAGAGTATCTCATTCACAGAGCTGTGTGCTGGGATGGAGCATAACCTCTGGAAGAAGTTCAGAATAAAACCAGTAACTGCTTATACTAGCATTACAGGACTCGCCATATGCCCGGAGTTTGCTAAGAGAGACACAGAGCTTGTGAGGGTCCTGAGAAAGCTCACACTTTAGATACAAGGTTACTTTACAAATGGGTGAAGTAGATTCAAGCATTTCTTCCTGCATTCTCTCCAGATGATTTATTATTGCCCCTCTCAAGAGCTTACCTCTCATGGGACAGGGCTGGTAGAACAAACTATGGAAACCTACACTACTGCCTGAGCCAAACTCACTGATTTGGGTGCTGACAAATCTGTATGATGGTCTGTTCCACCAAGAAAGTTGTGGGGGCCATCACTGGCAGCTGATGGATGTAGTTGCACTGCTGGACTTGAGACTGCCCATGAGAAACAAGGTCCAGCTGATCCCTTCCATAGAAACCTGCTCTAACCACTGAAACCCCATTCTATGCTCCTAAGGAATCAGGCCTTTCCAGGTATGGCTGATTTTACATCTATATATTCTTTCACCTCAGAGAGCCACAAAGTGTTTTACATACGAAAGGGAATCACTTTGCCAATCCACTGCTAAGGAGAAACATGGCAACTCGTTAACAATGCACAGCGATGTAGCACAACACCTGCTGTCTTCAAATGAAAAAAAATCCTAGATCCAATTGAAGCTTCAGGGAGTTATTTTTTTAAGTAGGGAGAATGCAATTACTCAAACTTCATCACTGTTCTACCCAATGATTTTTAATTACCTTACTTTTATGTCTCTTGTGCAACTGCTCACCTCTAGGATCATTGCCTCTGCTTTTCTGCTGACTAGGAGGGCAAACTGCTGAATGTAAGACCAGTTCTGCAGGCTCCTTTCAGCTGGGTCTGAGCAGGTCATTATCTCAATGTGTCCATCCTCTGACCACCTCTGTGAAAATGGGAAATTGTATTAGCCCTGTGTTACAGCTGGGAAACTTGAATGTTAAATGACTCGTCAAAAGTTACACAGGAAGACTAGGGCAGAGCATGCACTCTGTTCCATTTCTTGAAATCTACGACAGTGCTGCTTACCCTCATTCATCCTTTTCTCTGAATCACTAAAACAGCTTCTGTTACAGTTTTCTCTGAAGTCAGTTATGTGTATACCTTCTATACTCATGCACATGTTATAAAATCTGAAGCCTCAGCCTGAAGTTGTGATATACTTAGATAACCAGATGCAACTACTTATTTCTTTAAGAACCTGTATTTAAGAATCAAAAATTTAACATGAGAGAAAATCTGATTCTGTCCTTATAATAGTTTTATACTTTTTTTCATCTAGTACATTCAACCATTCACCATGATTCATACCCCTCTACATGGAAGAGGAATATGTACCATTTCCTTCCATAGAAAAGTTTCCTTGCTTGTGTAGCTGTAGACTGGGGATGCTGAGGCCCCTGAACCCAGGGAATGTTTCTGTTTTTCAGGAGTCTGGTAACATTGGTGCACTGATTAACATATACTCTGCTCTTCCCTCCACGTGGATGTGTTCTGAGCTGCCCTTTCTTTGACCTTTATCGGGATGCTGATTATATCTATTGTTCTACAGAAAAAAGTAGACATTCTTCACTGTACTGCATGAGGATTTCTCCACACAGACTGACCTCATCAGAGCTTTGTTCCTCCTGTATGTAGGTATTTATCTGCAGTCTTAAAAAAAACACTAAAAGAGAAACAAAGAAACTCAGTCCGTGTACCCTCAAAATATATTAAGAAGGAAAGTTACTTAAAAAGAATGGCTGTGATGCACTCATTAAAAAAACCACAGAGAAATACTGTGGCATTTATTTAGCAGGAATACTGTACAACAACATCTGAAACATTTCTCCAAGTCATTACATATGATAAAGAGGACTTAGTTCTGAGCAGCCTGAACTATAGAGTATGTATTTATTTCACTAAGTACAATAGCAATTAAAGTGCAAAGGAGCACATTAGTAAGGGGATGTCCTTTGGATATACTTGCCTAGCAGTTCATAGGGAAAGATGTTGGAAAGGTCAGGATGCCCATAGGCCTTGCACGAGTCTGATAAGCTGTGCCTCAGCTCCTCAGCTGTTAGGTGGGACCAGAAGCTCCAAGGGGATGCTGAGAGGTTAGCACATCAAAGCAAGAGACTGAGGCACTGAAATGGGGGGTCATGTTTGTACCTAAGATGGATATCTAGAAAGATAAATCTTCAGTGTGGCCACAGTTTTTCACAGGGCAATTCAGAAAGCCCAACCATGGAACAAAAACACATTAAATCTTCTCTGACTGGGTTGTCACCAGCTATTGTGAGAACATTTCCCCAGGGCTATATCACTTCCAGGATTTTCCCTTCTATCAGGCCCATATCCCAGCTCCTGTAACTAAAGATACATTTGGGAGAACCTCTGAGGGCCTCAGAGATATTGATGTGCCTTGGATTCGCAGATTTGTGACTTGCAGAAGATACGAATGAATAGCTGAACAACATATATAGTAATAGTTATTATAATAGCACAGTATGTAAGTTTCCAGTTAAATGTTGTCTTCTACAGTATGTCATCCAAGACCAGCTGTATTGCAGGACTTGTGATCAGAGGAAGATGAGAAGGATACAGAGTTACCAAAATAACTCTGCCGGCCAGCCCAGAGAGTGACTACCCAGGGGGAAGAGGGGTGGAGTGAAGGGAAGGGAGAGGGGAAGAAGGGTGGAGAACAGAGATTCTGCAGTGGTAATATGCTGGCAGAGCCCTCCATTGGCAGCCAAATAACAAAGGATTTTGTGACCTTCTGTCACTTGCATAAAGAGAAGCACATGTAGAGAATGACAGCAGCTTGGGCCTAAGGTTCTCATGTCCCTCTCTCATTATCAGGCAATGGGCATCACATCCTTCCTTGGATTTTGTTTGCAATAAAGTCTTATCCCATGTTGTTTACATCTGATGCCTTTTCAGCACAGACCATTCTTTTAGTCTTAAAACATCCCCTTATTTTATGTTCTTTTGTTACGTGATGAGTGGAGACATGCAATACAAACTTTTCATTTCATCCATCTTTATAGCTGTATTCAGTAACCAAGCTTGATTATTAAATTTGAGCCTTATTCTGCATCAATCTACTCCTGTGCTATGTTCTCAGGCCAAGTCGTCTAAGCAGACCATAAACCAGATGTGATTCTTAACTTTTTCAGGACTTAATTTTGCCACTTGGTTTGGATCACAGAGAAGTTTTCAGCCTGAAGTCTTTGATGCCTTATGTTTGCGTTCATAAAAATTATATAGAAAGTTATAAAAGAGTGATAAGGCCTTCCAGTTTTACCACCAAATGGAAAAGTTGTCCACACAAAGAATTTATAACCATCTTGTAGCAATTTCTAGGATCTAAAATCATTTTAGCTGATTATGCATTAGAGATGTTGAAAAGAATGTAAACCTACCAGTTTCTATGCAAGAATCATGAGAACCAACTCTGTTTCCCACTTTTATATACCAAAGGCCTCTCTTCAAACCCCACTTACATGCTGAGATACGTTGACTTCAATAGGACAACTTACGTGAGTAAGGAAGATTTGAATGAATGAGGGTTTCAGGCATGGGATCCAAGATCAAGAAGCATGAAAGCCTTTTAGTTAATTCACTTCAGCATCACTAATACTGAGTGACTGAAAAACCTCAGTTATGATTAATAACGTTGGGATTTTTTTTCAAAAGATAAAGTCAAAATTCTTTGTAAGTCTTTCTGCCTGTTTTTAAAATGTGATACTTACATTTAAAACATCTTTAAAAAATACTAGTCAAGTAAAAAAGCATGCATATTCAAAAACTAAAAACTGGTGAGAGACAGATTTCAAGCCAAGCTTTCTAGTTATTGAACGTTGTATAGGAAGCTTCCTTTTCGAAATGGGTGTATTTAAAACAGTGAATATTTTGAATAGTCTTTTGTGTGTGTGACTTTTGTGACAAGCCAATAATTTTGTTATATTTTATCCTATAAGGGTTAGCAAAAATCTAGTTTGTAGAAAAATGCAATGATTTTAAAAAGAAAAATTAGGAACATTCTTACTGTTAAGGATTAGGGTGACAAATAGCCTCATGTTAGGCATCTGTACCATCCCCCCATCTTTCACTAATATCCTTTTGGTAGGCAATATCATTTTTCTCTCAACAATTTAAACCCACCCAAATGTGAACGTAAGTTAAGAAACATTGATGCACAGAAGGAAAAATTACACTAACCTCTACGTTTGATATGATAGTGCTTTCACTTGGCAGGTTGCATACAGTATACTTGTAGTAATAAACTCTTTGCACAATAAGTGTTGTTGCAACACCCTGCTATTAACAGTGCTATTTCATGCACTTAATGATAGCTAAGCAATGGAAATAATAAGGCAATTTACAAATACTAAAACAAAAAGAAGTTGTATTTCTTCACACGTGTAGGGTATGTTCTGATCCATTTATGCATCTGCTGAGTTCTGCTGAAGCATGAAAAAGGTTGTAAATCATATTTGACATACATCCCATGGGTCAGCCACCACTCTTCTAAAATAGCTGAATGGAATGGGAATAACCACTGTTGGAGGCAGAATATGAAAAAGGAACTGTGATGTACTGTATAAGGCAGAAAACCATCAGTTAAAAATGATCAGCAGGCTTAAACTCAGGTGCTTGCACTTCTTTTTTCAGTCCAGGCAAGGAAACAGTAGAACAGAATGTCAAAATGTCAGTCCTCCATGAACTTTAACATTGTCATGGGATGGGCCCCAACAAGGTCAGAGGCTGCTTCAGGAGTGCAGGGAAGGTGTCAGGGTGTTCACTGGAATGATGATCTGAGAGGCGACTGGTCCCATCAGTTCTTATTTTTGAGGACCAAACAACAACTTCTTCCACCATTCAAAATTCAGGATCCTCTCCTGACTCACAGCATGGCAATACAGATATTTTATATGTTCATGTGAACAGAAGCATTTGAGGAATTGTTGTAGAAAAGGTGAGATGTAGCTGCTAATCCTGTTTATGTTGTAAGCACTATATGAAATTTCTAATGCAGACCCAGTTCTGCCCCTAATGAAGATGATGGCAAACTCTTTCTCAGTCCAGCGGGACAAGGATCAAGCCATGACAGTGTTTGGTATGCCACCCTCCCAACCCCAGAAGCATATGACGAAGATGCTCTAACGTACCCAGGCAGAAATGTTATGACATTCAGCGCGTCTGCAAATGGAATGGCTGTGTTTGCACCTGCTCTTTTGTCTAGGCTGCCTTTTCCTATTTCAATCAAGTTCTGCTCATGTCCTCTCTTTTCTCTGGCTCTTAGACATTTGCTATAACCAAGAGAAAAGAGCAGCATGACGCTTCCTAAGCAGGGATGTAAGTCACTGTTTGTTGAAGTGGCCAAAAGTGATGACAGCAAAAAAAGGCAACTCCTGCTGCTTGCAAAACTCATCCACCCTCTCCTGCTGGCCAGACTGGCACTGCCCATGCCAGGAGCAAGTAACACAAGTTCCTGTGAGATGCAGCATCTATCCCATGTTGCCTTCATGTATTGCTGTGCCTCAGACATTAGTATCAGGATACAGAAAGTTACAGATACTTGTATGCATACATGCTTACACATATGTGTAACGTGTATATGTATATCAATGCATTAACTCATTTGTAGATGAAGGGTAATCAGCAATGTCATGACGTCATGGGAACCTGTAATTGCACATCAATCTGGACTCTGTGCCTTGATCTGCAGGCTCGCGTTACTGGCAATAACATTTCTGGTGTAATCATGCATATACTTCGTATTCCTCTGGCCAGGATGAAGCTGTAGGAGCTAATGTATTCTGAGTCAGACCAACTGCCGCTCATGAAGGGAAAAAAAGACTTGCTTGAGTAACCGTAATAATTGGAAAATTATTTTGATAGCCTGAAACAATCTAATATATTACAGAATTTTATTAAAATAATATCAAATCAAATTAACTGCTATTCCATAATGAATTAGGTAACAAGGTAGGCAGATATTAATCGGCCTTGGCTCCCAGGCAGGGGAGCCAGGAATTTATTAGCTCTTGCGGCTTGTGTGAGGGTGAAGACAGAAATCAGTATCACAGGCTGCAAGGGAAGCCCCTGAGACAGCTGAGCTTTTACTTTTTTCTCACTTTCACTTTATAATCCATCATTAAACACTTGTATTTCTTTTATGTGGGGTCTTATGAAATTTTTAATTTTTTAATTGCTTTGTGATTTAATAATGAGGATTTTTTGTGCATGTGTGTGTGTGCATAGCATGTGTAACTCAGCTGCCAATATTAGAATTAACTCACCTTTGTCCACCTATGGCTAACCTTTGTGAAAGAAAGAAGACATTTTACAACTTGCCACATTACCAGCAGAAGGATTGCCAAGTTCATGGGCATTGTGGCATCAATGACTAGGTTTAATTGGCTACCAGACCTGTCCTTACCTGTCCTGTCCTGTCCTGTCCTGTCCTGTCCTCTCCTATCCTATCCTATCCTATCCTATCCTATCCTATCTGAAAGGGGGAATGGAGGAACAGTGGGCAGGAAGCATGGAAAAAGGGGCAAAATAGGGTGTGGTGTTCTCCAGTGAGATCTTAGTGGTAGTTACACTACATACTTAGGAAATGATGAGGGTATGCCTTGTTCATTCTTTTTTGTTGGCATTGGAATTTGCTATGATCAGCACTAACTTTATTTCATGTTGCCTTGTGCAGTCTGCCGCTATTTCCCAGCTGGGTGATGGTCCTAGCAGCTACATGAGTAGCAGAGGGCTGGAATCTGACTTTTTGTCCTAGCTTTCTGTTTGTACAGAGAGATAGATCCCCCTTAGTCTGAACTATGACAGGTGAAGTTACAAATCACGCCAGTACTAGCAAGAAGGGAGACACTTATTTGATTCAAAAAATCTCATGAGAAAAACAACTTGTGGAGCTGGAGCTTATTGAGTCATGACAGTAAGTGAATCTGGAGTGGTGTGTTCTTGGGAGGGTGGCTGTTTTGGGTGGCTGACGGAATAACAGCAATGGATATAATAACAGAGATAGCAGCAGTGGGTAAATGGAGCAAGAGAAAACTGTCAGTAAAATCAGACCTCCGTTTCCTTTGAAAAAGCTGATTTGGAGTCCCAGATTTAGAAAACAGGTGAGGAAACGAAGGTGAGAGGAGACAATTATGTCTCTGAAATATCCTCTGCATATTGGAACAAAAGCTGGAGGAGCGTATCTGTCTCTGTATCCTGTCCCAGAAGAGAACTGAGGCTTGTTCTTGGGACCTCTCAGCCAAAAGGAGGGTACGAAGCTGGCACTGCACTTCCACTCAACTTTTTAAAAAAATGCCTCTAGTTTTGGTTTTCATATATTTAAAGGCAAAAGTGGCCAGGGCTGCCTACTGCTTCCAGAAGTTCTGCCTCTGAGCAGGGCCAGCTGGAGTCATTTTTGTGGTCCTGCTTGGGAGGAGGAGAGAGTGACACTGGTGCTATTCTGAAACACGAGCTCTATGTGTTCCACCCCATCTTGCTTTCTGCAGTTTTTCTCATAATTCTGGTCTGTGCTGACTTTGCTTCATAAACAATAGGCGTTCCCAGCACTGATATTTTCTGTTCCTTCTTTGTTTGTGTCTGTGGAAAGGAAAACAAAACAGAGAAGGTCGGAAGAACAGAAGCCTCCAGCGCCCTTTCCAGACATGGCACAAGCTGGATTGTGCGGTGCCTAATGGGATACATGAGACCAATGAAATCTGTATTGCAGAGCAGCACCAGACCTATCCATTACACCTCTCCCAGGCATACTGCCCAGACACTGGTCAGATGCCTTCAGTTCTTGTATTATTTCTGTCACGCTTTCTCCTTGATTACCTCCTACCTTCTTATCCCTCACTTGGCATTTTCATTTGGACATGGAATTTCTTGAGCATTCCAGGGAAGGTCAGGGGGACACCCAGGAGGAGAAGTAATGGAAGTACCTGTCCTTCTGGCAGGAGCTGAGCAATAGAAGGTAACTTCATTGTCTGTGTGCCAGCCTTTTAACCATTCCACATGTCTATTAGCAGAACACATTGCTGTTCAAGTACTTACCTTAGGAGTAACTTAGAACCTTTTTCAGTCAAAGCTTATGTTTGTTCTTGCTAGAAGAGTATAATGATGGGCAGAAGGGTGCCTGGATGAGGTTGAAGTAAAACATGTCCAGTTTGGGAAACACTGATGGATGAAAGTGTGTATCTGCTGCAACTGCAGTCTTTCAACAGAGAAGGGAAAAAAAGGATAACATGCTCCTTAGAGAGCTACATATTGCTGGGGTTACTGAAATCACTGCATACTCACTTTAGCCTTTAAACTAAAAGCCCAGCTATTACCCCAGATGAGAAATCCAGTTTTTGTCCTGATAAAAGTAGGCAGAGGGTTTTACTCCAACTGTTGTTGTTCAAATATAAAAGCAGTTCTAAAGAAAAACACCTCTTGGCATTACGATTGGCTTTGAACTTTCAGCACATAAAACAAGTGGAAGAACATGCCTCTTTGATGACACGGGATGTTCAGTGTGTGCTGTAGTAATGTCATTTATGGCAGTTCATGCCTTGCTATTGCTGTTTGGCTGTTGGACTTTCCCAATTGTCATTCCTGGGCACGACAATCTACACTTACATAAAGAAGAGTGTACAAAGAATGGTTCTCTGGTGGACTGAGGACACAGTTCCTTAAACTTCCCTACCCTGCTACCTGCATCTTACAAGCCATAGGTCTAAGCTGAGAAGCATGAGTTAAGTACCACATGGCTCAGAGAGCAGGGCTGATGGGAGATGCTGGAAGTTGCCCACACATTGAAGCTGATGCAGTCCACTGCAGCACTGGGAAGCAGGTCTGGGAAAGCTCCAGTGGGAGCCACTGGGCTCTCTCCTCCCTCAGTTGCCCAGCAGCCTCATGCTAGCCCCATTCAGCTCGTGGCCCTGTAGCAGAAACCTGGAGCCTCGAGGGCCACAGGATGCACAACTGGCACTTGAAAATTCCCAGTTGTCAGGTAGCTCCCCATCTTGTCTTAAAGAAATATCTGTACATATTCCAAGGTATTAACACTGATGTTTTGGAGGTGCAGTAATATGTGGGCCTTTTGTTTTTCATGTTTTCCACATAAATAGATCCAAAATGAAATTAACAACTCCCTGGTTGATAATTGCTTTGAAGAGAATAAGATCTGATTTTTACAGGCCCACTGGTTAGGGAGATAAATAAGAGACCTTAAATTAAGAATGAGGGGAATAAAGGTCAAATGCATAATGGTTGAGATGCATGTGAGGACAAATTGGCTTTTTGGCTGTATCTTTTTATAGAAACATTTAGTTCTAAAAGTCATAGTATGGTAGTATGAAATAGAATATTTTTACTAAATATCATATCATTGACTGAAATGACGCACAAGTGAGAGCAGTAGGCACTGATTAAAACTAGTTAGTGAAGATTTTGTTTTTGCCATCTCCTTCCAAAAGTTAAGAGGCAATTTGGGTTTGCCTGCTTTGGGAGCTACATAAAGGTGAGAAGGTTTGTTTCAGCCTGATGGAGATGAGAGAATAACAGAAGGCTTCTAGGGGATTAGTGATGGAGATTTGGGAGGCATCTGCCTGGGGATCTGAATGTGTTAGCTCTCCCAGGGCCCACAAAACTGAAGTCTGGACTGGGCTCAAATCATGTTTCACACAATTCTTTCTATCAGTTTGAGCTCTGTGTTTCTAACCCCTTTGAGCTCCCTTTGGGGTTTAGAGTGAATTTAAATGCAATAAAGCCACCAAACTCTACCTAAACGAACTATCTTCTCAATTCTTGCCATTTGTGTCTCACTCCTAACTTACCTCATCCTGTTTCTCGCGCAAAGCATCCAGGTCACAAATGCAACTTCTACAAAGAATATTAAAACTCTTTTCAAATACAGCCAGATGGAGGACTGAAGGATAAGGTAAAAAAAACATTAAACCCATTGATACTGGTGTGAAATCTCACCAGTTCCAAAGTTTCTGAAGCTTCTTCCTCTTTGTTGTTTATTCATCAGCCCCTTTGCTACAAATCATTTCAAGCTGGTTCCACCATCACAGTTGACAAGTCTCTATGCAAGCTAAGCCACACGGCACTGAGCTGCTGGCATACACAAGAGCATGAACACCCTCTCAGTTGTAGACCCCAAGCTGCAATTATTAACTCACATGCAAGTAGGCTTGGTTGCACAAATACCATCTTATCACAGCTGGACTGAGCACATGAGAAAAGCAATCACTAAGACTGCAGCAGTGGGAAGATCTGACCATGCTTAGTACTAACAGATCTCTCACATCTTGGTGTGTCGCACCTTCCCTTGTTAAAAGGCCTCAAATTACCAGTGTGCTTATGCGTTCAAGCATTTGAACAGTCAACAGTGCTAGTCAAATGTTAAAAGCTAGGGACTTATTTAGGTGTTTTGGAGGCTATGGGACATTCTGCTCTGGAGCATGTCTTTTCTGGGTATTGTTGCTGTAATGCTGTCAGTGGCCATTTTGTTTGCCTTCTGCAAGCTGCAGGCTTCCATTAATATAATGAGTGGAATATAATGTGCTTGACTGATGCATCTCCATAAAGGCATAGTGCTTTAAAAATAAGAGCCTGAATTCTCACTTACATTGAGGCCATTTTACATCATTCTGGCAAGCATAAGAGGTCTTTCAAGTGGGTGTAGAAGTAACTTATGGCCCGTTTACACAGCCAGATCAGTGTGAAGCGACCTTCATATAAATGACAACCAGGCCCCAAATTGTTAAGTTACTTTTTTTAAAGATCCAAGTTGGCCGAGGATGCTTTGAGAGGGGAAGTGAAGTGTTTTTCTTTCTTTTTTTTTCTTCTCAAATTAGTCAAATGAGGTTGATCGCTTTAAAGGATGGAAGAGTTCACCACGGCTCCAGAAAAACATCAAGTACGAGAGCCTAGATTATGTCAGAAGACATGCAGCAGCCCACGCATTAGACTTGAAATCTGTGCTCGCACCTGCCCCGACTCATTTTTTTTCCCTTTGCATTTATTGAGATGACACAATGTCAACAGAATTCTGCAAACTTTATGACAAAATTGTGACAGATCTGCAATGGCAGAATGACTTATGGAAATGTTGAAGTGGCTTCTCAATCAAGCCTCAGGATAGCTTGTGACTCCATTGTCTTAGAGGTCAGAAGTCAGACTCCACCGAGGAGAGACATCACTTGATTCTGGTCCAATTTCCTGCCATATGCTGGAGGTGGGAGGGGGGAATCAAGGCTTTTAATTGCTCGATCCCTATGTTTTCTCATCTACATTCCCCAAGCTAAAAATGCTTTCCGTAGCACACTCCGTTGTTTGCAATGTGGTCTGATAAGTTTTTAAAATGCTTAAGATCTGATTCCTTATGTTCTTGACTCTTTTCAAATCATTTACCAATGCCCAGAACGAAGTAATGGACTGCCATGGCCATAAGCAGGTAGGTAATACTGGGTTGGTAGCATTTCACTCCCAGTTCATATCTGTGGAAATAACTTCACAAAGTATAAAAGAATGATGGGTCAGACCTGTTGCACACAGTGAATTGGACAGCTTGGGTAGGCTATCCAGGCATGGATGGATGGGCAGATGCTACTGACTTGTGGTACCTTGCTTGCCCTGGTGGAGAATATCTCTTCATTTCCACCCCCTTTGGTAGAATTTCTCTTGCTTTTTGACATGTACTTTTTAATGTGATTTTCCTAAAGTGGTAAATATGCATTTCACACAGCTAAGAATTGAAAAAGGGAGAACTGAGAAAGAAACTGCTTCTTTATTACATATATTCTTCAAATTACATATAAAAATATGGTAGGAGAGTTCCAACCTATTGAGAACACAGACTACTACTGTTCAGTGAGACTGGCAAGAGGGAGACACGGAGTCCAGTACTCCGGACTCTGCTTTATGTCTGATTTACGCACTGGGTTCGGGGTCACAGTCTTACTCTAGTGAGCTCTCCATGGACTACAGTGGCCCTCGGGCAGCTCCTCTCACTGCAACCAGCTGCAGCTGTGCCCTTCAGAAAGGCTAAATTTCTCTGCCACAGGAGCAAGATTTAGGAGAGCCACAGGTGGGGGGAAGGGGACATGTGAAGGAGCAGTCTTGATTTCTTTCCCAAGTCCTAAATTTCTGAGAGTACGAGTAATATTTACCCTTTGGAGAATGCCTGCAGTTTTTCCTAACAGCATTTTGGTCACAAGAGTAATCTGGTCCTGGGCTAACAGTCATTAATTAATTTCTTTTTCTTGAGTATTTTTCTCCTTGCAGTTACCAAGTCCCTCTCACCTTTTCAGATTTGGATGCAGTACCTTTCTAACCTGACTTCCCCAAAAAGCAAATAGAAAATCCTCCTGTGAGAATGACAAACTATCAGTCCTCATAAGAGTGAAACAGGGATGAGGTGCTTGGCAGTACAACTGCGCTACCATGAGGGATGGGGACCAGAGAGACAGCTGCCAGAAGTTCGCACTATAATAACAGGCTCAGCAACAGAAACAAACCCAGCAAATCAGTCAAACAAAACACCCTGCTCACCTGCCCGTTTCTGCCGCTGCCTCCTGCACTGAAACAGGGTAGTGCATCTGAGGTAGGTTAAATGTGATTCTACAATGAGTGCTGAAGAGCTGAAGTATTTGGAGTGAGAGCTCAAGTTACCTATTTGTGCTGGCAGCATTAGGAAATGCTCCTTTATCTCCATACCTAGCAGCCTCAGTTCACCAGCAGACTTGGCTACTGAGATGCAATGAAATGAAAAACTGTGAGCATAACATATTTCAGTGACTTTCCTTGATACGAGCCTCTTCACAGTTCACTGAAAGAGCTTAAGGAAACTCGGATGCTTCTGCACAACTTTAGTGTGGCAGGCGGGTACCATGACCGCTGCTTGTTTATATTTAATGACTATAACATTATGGTACCATTTGTTTATTTAAAGATGAACTTCTGTGCTCAGTCAAACTTTAGACACATTATTTAAACATAAGCCAATTTGCCAATCATGTATCTGCGGCTATTTTCCTCCATAAATAGTTAATAATTGAAGATAAATGTTTGTAAACAAGACATTTTTTCCTCAACATTCATTTTCTTCTCCTGCTCATTCATACTAAGAGGTCACTGTAAGCTGCTGGTTTTAGTATTTTATTTTGGAATCTCTTTTATTTTCTTTGGGAATGTTCATAACCAAACAACTCAATGGATGGATGACAAGCATTCGGCATGAATCATATAAAAGAAGAGAGAGAAGGACAAGGAGGAAAACATTCACACATGAATTCACAGTCTTCCGAGGTGACTGAAAAAGAAAAAAAAAGAAAGAATCCATTCTTCAGACAGTGTCAGAATGAGAGGTAAATACAGTGCTGAACCATTTTTTAACCCAGTAACTGGTCAGTATAAACAAATGAGATTTACTTCAGCTGGCTAAAATGCATTAGAGCTGTACCTGTTTCTTTTCACTCTGATTTTAGCATTCATTAGGAATACACTGATTTTCCCAGATAAAATATATCCTGATTCAGCTGTAGGGGCTCAGAGCCTCCTGTTTCTCTCTTAAACACTACTGGAGAAGTTCTATAAGCCTGGCCAGTGATAAAATGGGAGAAATGAAATAGAGTGCTGCAAATCTTATTCTGAAATGAGACTGTCTGAAAACCAGAAATTTCAGTGCATTTTTTAAGATATCAACACATTTCTGGTCATCCAGGGTGAAGTGGAGACATTTTGAAAATTTTGTTGGATGTGGAAGATTATGTTCAAGTCCCTGCTCTGAACCAGTTTGAACTGAGATTTATTAAATATTCATTGTGAAAGACAAAGTCAAGCAGAGCAAGGATTTGAACCTGCAGTTCCTTCATCCCATACAAATATTCTACCGCTACCAACAGGTCTCCCTGCTTGCATACACAGCCTCAGGTCTCCTCTGTTACCAACCCAAATACTGAATAAATTGGGATCTTTGAAATCCTGCTGTTTGTCCTTTTTGGTTGTCTGTCTTTCCTGCTTTTTACCCCTCTCCTAAATAATAGTTTTGAAGCTGAAGTCAAAATGGTGTGTGTGTCAAAGGGAAGGAAGTGCCTGAAATGTAGTTGGATTTCCATAGAAATATTGTATTTTCATTCTATTTTTTACTAAAATTAAAGGTTAATATTCCAAGCATTAGTAAAGTTTTTATCATTCCTTTCCTGGATGCCTGAACAGATTGTCAGTATATGGAGAAGAATCCAAAAGTTAGTAGTTTTTGACAATATTCATGGTGTCTGGTGCCTGATAAAAGTAAAGATTTTCAACAACAAAAATATGCATATCACTTTATTTTTAAAGGTGTTACTGCAGAGAAGACACTGTTTTAAATTGCTTGCTGTTGGGGACAGGACAATATGAGGGCGGATTCAGTAATTAATTTTCTTCCAGCATATTGCTCTCTTTAAATATACCATTTCCTGCTCTGTTCCTGGAGGACCTTACATGCCATGGGCCCCAGTTGCCGATATACTGATTTTTTTCTTGAAAGGTGCTGTGTGCCTGTGACTTTGTTACACATTGATGGCACCAAGCACTGATCAGCCTCTCCTCGAACGGGAACTTGAGAAAGTCAGGAGTGAGCCAATACTTCTGTGGGAGATGCAGGAAATACCAGGAACACAGGGATGGGGGAACAGCTCCTGCCTAAACCCATGTTGTGGTGGGATGACTGACTGGGTTCTGGGTCTTTTTTGAGGCCTGCCGGTACTGTTTTAATACCAAACTGTTAGGGACTGCAAACACCCAAGAGTAGTAGCCATCTCTTGTTCTTTGTGCAGAATCACTCTAGAATTCATAGCATTATAATGCACACAAAAATAAGGAGGGAAATCCTTCCTAACTTGCAGGGATTCCAGTCATATCCTTGATTCATGAATTTTCTGTTTCAAATGGTTACTGCACCCTTTTCCTTCAGAAGGGTGGACACCTGAACTGGGAGTGCAGTGCATTATAGCTGCACTTTCAGGTTGAATACATGTGTCCAAAACAAAAGCCTCTGTCAACTCGCCTTTCCATGTTTCCTTGGTGACTGTGGTGCAATATTGGGCAACTAGGCTAATCCAAAACATAGTTCTTTAAACATTTATTATTTTATAACAGTGTGTTAAAATTTAAACACATTTTAAAGCTATTCCAGCTGCCTCTATTAACTCTATACTATCAATAGCTGAACTGGAAGGAGTTAATCACTTCTTCCTAATTTTCTTTTATAAATATGTGATTAGCCTGAATTATTAGGAAGGCACAATAGCTTTATTCTTCCTGTCAACTATGTGCAGAGAAGTCGGGATTAGTAATCTCCAGGGATCAGGAGCTGATTTGGTGGAGGCAGGCAGGAGGACGGCTAACTTTTGAACCTAAGAGGGCTTTGCTGGGCAAGGGTGACAGCTGTAGCATCTTTAGCCTGGATTTGAATTTGAATTCTATCTACCAGTGCAGCAATGCTATGACTTGGCAATATGTTATAATAATCTTTGTGACACAAATGTCGGGGGCTTTTTGTTACATGTCCTCAAAGAGATTTAGGTAATTAATGTTAAATTGATGATATAAAACCTCCATTCTATCTCTTTTACTAATTCTGATCTATGGTAAATATACAGAAATATTCACAGGCCAATAATCCCAATGCTGTTTGGGGGTTTTGATTTCTTTTTTATCACGAGTGTGAGGTCAATAGTTGCTGTAAGATAGTCATCTCTGAATCTGAAAGAGTTTATATTGAAAACACATTGAAAAAATGGGGATGGGACCTGAATGAGTTCTCCTGCTGAGAAGGCCATATACTATTTCATACTGTAGGCTTAAGTGAGAAAATGGGCCAATGTGTCAGAATTTATCAGCTTTTCAACACAGTTGTGGGCTATTAAATGTTTATGTAGCAGATGGGAACAGTGGAGAAATGCAGTGCATAGCACACATGCCGTGTTGGGCCAAGAGGAAAGGAAGTGCTCCAGCCTTCCCCCTTTGCTGTACTATGAACCTGTGACCCTATTGCCCAGAGGCAAAAAAGCTACCTGCAGAGATGTCAGCAGTATGGAAGAAAGGAATTACAGTGAAACACAAACACTCTGCTCTGCAGAGATGCTTTTCTAAGTCCTTTAGGCTCTCTGTCCATTTGGCTCAGTCTTGGTGAAAATGCTGAGGAATTATGTTAGGTAGGGCTAGGGCATAGAGATCAAGTAAAATGAGTGAAATTAAATGAGTGGAAAATAACTCGGGATGGAATATTTGGAATGAGCTTGCTGACAATGGAATGCAATGGGCCGGAGAATTGATGAGAAATGCAAACTATGAAAATCCCATTTCTTGGGAAAGTTCAGGTGAAATAGTATATTCAACAGGGAAAAGCACTCCTGTGCTAAACAGGAGCTCAGATCTGAAAAGAATTCCAATAGCCTTATGCTTGATATGTGTATTTTGTTAGGAACTGGGATCCGTTTTTCTCAACGGGAAAGAGCTCAGAGAGAAACCTCTGCCTGAGTTTTTCAGTCAATTAGCATATTCTTTAATTAATGAATTAAATTAGAGAATTAAACTTGGGCAATTGGTGAGGATAGATAGCAGTGTTGTAAATTTTACACTTTGGGGATCCTTTTGCTCTGGCCCTTTCCTTTCTAAATGATTGGTTAATAAATCTGACTAATGAAGCATGCAGATAAAAGGTAAAATTTTCAAATGCATCTAATTGACTTAGAATCCAAAGCCAATGGGATTTATTGTCCTTAAGTCATTTAGATGCCTCTGGAAGTTTTACTCATCTATTCCATTGTTAACATTGATAAAATAATGAACACTTACAGTCCACAAGGGGAAAAAAAAAAAAGAAAAAGTAAAAATAAGATTACTTATGGACTTCAGGAACTGAACTGACCACAGTAATAACTACACAGATCTTGTGGTTGAAACTTGCCTGAGAGCTCCTGGCAGTTTACTCCAAATACGCATCAAATAACAAATCACTAAATTGGTGCTGCACTAATATGTGATCCTCTGTAACATCTTCTCATCTCACACTGAATCTTGGGATCACTTCCTAGAAGCCTCTGCTGCTGGACAGGCAGTTCCTAAGTCAATGGTCTGTCTTCTCTCTCCATAATGTAAGATATAGATTCTCTACAGCTTTGAAATGTTAATTTTCTTTTGAACAGTGTGTTTTAAGGCTGTTTCTGGTGAGACACTTTTCCCCCCAGATACATTCTTTGTAGTTTCTTGAGACACTGATGAACTATCTCTTGTTTTGTATCTCTCTAAGGTCTGGAAACCCAGTTTTTGCTACCCCATGGCAGGGCTGCACCAGCTGGTGCACTCCCACATATTGTGTAGCACAGTCCCTATCACACCAGTGATCTCCCACTAGGCCAATCCCAGATAATCACCTGGTTTTGTAGAAAAGTAAATGTAAAATGATTAAATGTAAAATGAGCAAATGGCAGTCCAAGTTGCATGGGCCATGGAGCAGAAGAAAGCAAAACTGTAGGTGCCACAAGGAGTGTGAGGCAACTGTGAAATGAGGGAGCCTCCATGAGCAGGACTTTGAGGTTAGGCAGTGGACCAGTTCCTTGGTTTACCATGTTTAGCGTCAGAAATTATTCATAAAGTCGCTGGTGTTTGCAGTGTTTTCAGCCTTGTTTTCAAATTGTAGGGTTTATTGTGACGACAGTATTATTGTTCATTATGCTGTCAAAAAAGCCATGCAGCAAGATGACTTCCAGTAGTTCAGCTTGCTTGGATTGTATGTGGCTGCTCATACTCCTCCGCAAATCCTCAGAAGTTATTGGCATTGGATTAATGTGCTAGTTTCAGTTTAAGGCAGCCTTGAACAGTTGTTTTTGACCCTAGCTGTATGCTCATCTCAAGGTGGCAACTTTGAAAGAATAGAAGAAATGCATAAGCATTGCTCTGATATTCTGTTTTAGAAAAGCTTGAGGCTAATGGCTGGTTTTCCATTTTCATACTCTGACATTGTTTAAGATTAAATGGACCAAATTCGGGGGTCCCATATTCATTCAGTTGTCACTCCAAAATTTCCATGGGTTTGAGACCATTTACCAACCTGAGTAAAGACTAGAAAATGAGATCAGGAGATGGAGTCTTTGGTAAACAGAAGCTTTCAGATTTCTATTAAAATGTTTAATTTTTAAAATCTTCAGTGTTCAGTGCTGCTGAGAGCAGTTACAGTTTACATCATACCATCATCTCAGAAATACAGTGCGATGATTCAGCTTCTGGGATGAGTCCACTTTGCTTCTACCCTCTTTTTCAGATGAAAACATTTTTGACATTTGAGGACAATGTGCATGAAAGGTTTTATGCTACAGAATGTTGAGATAAGCAGGGAAGAACTTCCTCGTGCGAACCATGGGAGTTCCTCTCATTAGTCACACTAATAAATAATAGACTGTACCTACTGAGCTCCCCTTTGAAGCAGACCTCCCTGTGCTTAAGGAAAAGCTAGTGTTGGATTCTTCCTTTTAAATTGTTCATTCGGTTTTGCATCTTGCTTTGCGGAGAGCTGCTATTAGTTACTAGTGTTTGTAGGAATAGAAAAGTTGGGAAAATGCTGGTTTTTAAGTGTTCTGTTTCCTTTCACTAAATGTCCAGCAAATTCCCAGTTGAAGAAAGCGTTATTCCACCCCCCTTCCCCCACACCTTTCCTCTGTAAGGTTTTTGTGAATTGTGCTTCTAATTCTCTAAATACATGCCAACTCACTATTTATCTTGGTCCACCATTTCCTTTCCATTGTATAGTTCCCCTTTGCAGGACCTTTTACAAACAGACCTCAGTAATTGCTATTGCATTAACATACCGTGGTCTCTGCTAAAAGCCCAGTGAGAATCAATGCCTTTTTATTTAAAAGTTTGCTACGAGTTATGTTCTCCTTGTATATTTAGCTGGTGAGGACCAGAACCCCTCACAGCATATCTGAACTGACTCTCCTTTGAGTTGTGCCAAACAGCAGAACAGCCCTGGTTTACCTGGTCTCCCACGACAACAGACTTGATGGCAGCCAAAGAGATCGAGAGGCAGCCGAGCGTGACAGCCGACATCAAAGGAGAATGCCACACCTTGATCCAGGCTTCACTCTACCTGCCGGGGCAAACTTATTAACGTGACCACCCTGAGAATTCAAAGGAGCAAACGCACACAGGCACACAAAACCCAACCACTCAAATTTGAAAATGAAAATAGAAGTCTAGACAGCTTTTCTTCAGAATTCATTGCTGCTGACCTAATTATTTGGATCCTGTGCTTTATCTTGCTCTTTTCAAAGAACAAGAAGAATAGTTAATTTCGCTTAATAGAATAATTGAATGTCATAATTGTGGTGTGGTGGGTTTTTTTTACTTCAACAATAATGTTTTAGTTAAGCTGCTGTCTCTTTCTGTAGAGCTGCTAATGACCAGGCTGCTCACACAATGAATTAGTTAATTCTTTGTTTCCTTGCTGGACCATTTGGACTAACTTAAGCCGATGAAGATTTTGTGTACGTGCGTGTGCTGTAATGATTGTTTTTGTCTATGATGTCCTGAGCTGTAAATCAAATCTCCTTTTCATTCATGATTTGCCACATGCAAGAACTACAGAGAAGCAGAGGATAATTAAGATATGGATTTGTCTGAACAGCCTGGTTTTTTTGAGATGGGATGGTTACATTTGTCTGTGTTTAACCAACATCACATATAGGAAGAGTTCAAATTCCAGATAGTTTGAAATTTGCAGAGTGTGAGCCTGTTATATTTTTGCAAAACTAGGGATTAACTAGGTGCAGGCCTTAGTCATCCAAAATGTAGAGAATTTTGGGATGGATAATGCCATTTAAATGAATCTGGTGAGCCCTCTGTCCTAATTGAAAGGATGGATGACATTTTGATGACTTCAGTGGTAAAGTGGCTGTGAAAATATCTGACTAATACAAAGTGGAAGTTTCGTAATAACTTTAACGAGCTCCACAATTTCTCACATTTATAGTGTCTTCCATCCTGTAAATCCCTAAGCACTTCACAACAATATAAAGCACCAGTGAAAAGCAGCTACCTCTAGGGCAGAAAGTGGTGACCAGCTGGCTCCCAGCAAAGTTCATAGCAGCGAAATGAGGAGGAAAAGTCATTTTGGCAAAGTAAACTGGATTATAAATTAAAAGTAAGTATTGTATTGTCTAAAGGAAATGCTTTGTCAAACACTGTGCCTCTTTTTCATTCCCCTTTAAAGAAAGCGCTGTGAATGAAGAGCATGTTCTGGTTATTAAATGATTTGTCTATCTCAGCCTTTCCCCAGCTGTGGTCTGGAGTACATTTATTAGTGGTTTGTGGAGACTTTCTGGTCAGAGTGGCGAGACAACTTCAGTTTTCAAATGGTGTTTGTAGCTTCATGTAGCCTCACCCAGAATTTTTCTACTGCCTCAACTCCCACTGAGTATTCCAGTGCCATATGGTGTAGTAGTGCTTAGAAATGCTGGGAATATGGAGTGCTTAGGAAACTCACTTTTTTGGTCAAAGCCAAATCTGGGACACTTCTGCAACTTGCATATCAAATTTTGTGCAGCAGAGAACGCAGGCTGAATTGATGGCCAACATTCAAAAAGAGAAAAAGCCAAAACTCTATGACATACCGGTCTGGTAAGAACAGCACTGTTAAAAAGGGATTGATCCTAAACTGACTCCTAAATCCTTATTTGGTTTTATTTGGACCTGGTCTGACCCAAAACAGGGGAAACAAAAAAGGAGAGAAAAGGAGAACAAGAAAGGCTATAATTTATTAACTTTACCAAAACCCCATATGTTCATTTTAAACTTCTTTCTTCAATGTTGCCTTAACAATATTTTTCCACAAGGGATTATAAATAGAGTCTATAATAGGGATTGTGAAATTGAGAGAAGATATTGTTCATGAGAAATTCCTTATTTAAAGCTGTTGAACAATGTAAATGTGTTTAGAACTGTGAAGCTCTCTAGTAACTGTCCTCTGGTCTAAAACTTGGCCCAAGCTAGTCAGAACTGAATGTTCTTATGTAGAAGGTGTACTTTGAAAGCCCATAGCTAAAACAAGACAGGACGAGCTCCTGCAAAGAAAGATCAGAAAATGTAGTGAGGAAAGATTAGCCCAGAACAGACGGTTAAATCTGAGTTCTTTCCAGTCTGCGTATCCTGCTCCGTTTCTTGCCTTGTCTTCAGGAAGAACCAAAACTAAATGGAATTACTGTGAAATTATATTCCAGTTTTGCTAATTTGGGTTCAAAATTTCAATACAGCCCACAGATTTTTGCATAATCAGCTCCAAACACCTCACACTCCATCAGATTCTGGTATGAACCTGGTAACATCAGTCAATCTGTATGGGATTGAAATTAGGAAGCTTGTGTGTGTGCGTAAATCAAATGAGTTTGAAATTTTGGTCTGTGCCCTGCAACAATAGTAACAACATCATTTCATTCTCCTACCCATGAGATAAATGCTGTCAGTGAGGAAGTGTGATACTGATCTGGAATTTTCTGGCCCAGTTTGGTCACATGTTTGCATTTATTTGCTTGCAATTTAACATCTATTGCATGTTAATTTTACATTATGATTTCCAGGGTGATTAGCATGCCTTTTTAGCTGTGTATTCTCTCAACTTTCATTGCACACTTCGAACATAGATAATATGTAAATATTTCCATTCTGCAGTGGTTTCCACTGTGTGCTCTTTGGATTTAACTGCTCTATGAAGTAAATAGTGGAACTGGTTGAACTCTTCATAACAAATAATTCATCCAGCAAATTCAGCTCTTCTGTAAATGTAATACATACAAGCTGATTGCAATTTTTCCAAATTAGTTCATTATTTGTAATTGTCTGCTGAATTATTTTTGTGAGCAAACTGTACCCTATGAATTATCTGTAATTTGAACACTATGATTATTTACTTTAAGTTATTCCTTGTGTGTGACTGTTCACCTGGTTTTATTTCTGGTCCTGGATTGGATAGGCTGACTTTGAGAAATCGGTGCTTTAGATGGATTTTTCACTCAAGAGTTTAGTGTGAAGAGGATTAAATGTCTCTAGAATAAAGATGGAAAAGTTCTGAGGAGGGAGGGAGGGAAAGAAGGAAAGAAGGAGGGAAGGAGGGAAAATGTGTCCTCATTCTTAAAAGAACTTTGTATTGAGATAGATACATATATCTGAAAACAAAAAGCTTCAGTTAATGAGTTACTGTGCTCAGTAGTACTTCATATTATTGAAATTAAGGTATATTAAAATTACAGTAGTTTTGTGAGGCCTCATCTGGTATGATACCCAATCAATAATACTGGCTTTGCCAAGAATAAGAGATTAATGGAGAGCCATTGTGCTCCCATACCTGGGTCTCCTTGTATCACACAGACCACTAGACCATTAGAAACTGCCTCTTACTGGAACTAAATAATACCTTAAAAATCCTACTTGATTAAAATTTTAAAAAATTTTAAAAAAAAATTTTAAAAAAAGGAGGGAGAGTTTTCCCTGAAGTGGAAAGCAAGCAGAAGTATGGAAAGAAAGTATTTAACTGAAGTGACACGGTTGATTGCTGGCCACACTGCAGATAGATCCCAGCCTCCCAGGTTCCTAGGCTGGTGCCACGTCCCTAAAGCACGACCGGCCCTGCTCGGCCAGTGCCTGTTCTGAAGGCAGTACGAGAAGCTGGGGACCAGGTCTGGCCCGTTTAATTCTTGGTGCCTCCTGACAGGAATTGCTGTTGCATTCTCCAAACCCTGCACATAATGACAATCTGCACACTTTAATATATCTGCCAAGCACATGAGTCGAATCTGTTAATCTTTATTTTATGTACCTTCATCATTTACCTACCACTCCTCACAGTCACCAATCAGGAGTACATGTGTGGGGATCTGCACCAAGTGCCTTTGCCAACATACCTGCAGTAAGAAATTTAACTTCTGATCTAGAGTTTACATCTGGCTGGGCTTTATGTGAGCACCTGTGGTAGAGACAGCATCAAGGGCACATTAATGAATCTTCTGTCTAACTTGGCCAAACCCTTTTTTTTTTTGTGTCTCAGGAGCTCTGTTTTTGAGAGCTGTACTGCCTCTTTTTCTGTCTCAGGCAGCATAAGGTAAAGACGACTTCTGGCACTACAAGTTCTTTCCCTTTCCTTGAACCAAGACACACCCTAAATGAATGAAAACTCAGATAGTAATTAAATATGTATGCACACACACACACATATATACCTCACTCCAATAATATCCTAACTGTAGCCACTCTGGGGCCAGATTCACGTAGGGTGGGCACATATTTGCACCAGATTTAGACCTAAAAGCATGTCTAATTCTGTGAAGTCACAGGCATATTCATTTCCTGGTTTTAACACGCTCATATGGCATGTAAAGTTTTGAAAGGTTAGGCTGAAAAGATCATAAGCCATGTTGTTAGCATGTGTGAGATTTTGTAGCTGTTTGCAAAGTGCTGAGATCCTCAGATGGCAGGTGCTATATAAGTGCCATGTATTATTATTTGTAATATTATCATTCAATTATATATTAATCACTTGCATGAATGAAGATTTTACTGTATGGTCCTGACTTCCTTTCTTGTGCTTTTGGTTAATCTCTACAGGATACGATTATATTTGCTTGAACCAGATCTATAATAATGAATCTTAACACAGAACTTTGTTTTTAATC
This sequence comes from Buteo buteo, assembly GCF_964188355.1. NCBI lineage: Eukaryota > Metazoa > Chordata > Aves > Accipitriformes > Accipitridae > Buteo > Buteo buteo. The sequence goes on from NC_134176.1 coordinate 15,105,049, forward strand.
TATTACTGATATTATGGTTTTTTTAAAGACAGATAGCCCTTTGTCCTTCAGATGTGGGACCGCTGCTGAAAGTCAGCTGTCAGCTATGCTCAGAGCTGTACCCTAACTCACTGTGTGCCAGGGTGTGTGCACCCCCTTTGGACACTGGGGAAGAAGAGGTTAATCCTTAAGCTGGCTAGAAAAAGGACCACAGTTGTCTCTCCATCGTGTAGGAATTAGGCCAGCTGTGGGAGTTAATTGCTTCCTATACACACCCCTCCACACACAGCATAAAAGGGGTGTGTTGGAAGGGCCTTGGCTTGGCAGGGAGAATGAGAGAGGAAGGAAGTTGGGTCCGGTGTTAGGGAGCAGATCTGAGCGAGGCGATGTCCTACTCTGGTGCTTGCCTGCTGTGGGCAGTGCTTAAGGCTGAGTACAGACAAGCTATCCTTACGTGAGGGCTGCTGCTGGGAAGGGGAATTTCTTGTTTGCTCTTGGCCTTTGAAACAGGGCATTTTTCCTGGCTGATTTCACTTTCCAGAGTGGTAGTCCTTATGAAATGCTGTGATTTTGTAGTCCCTCCTTCTGTTGGTGTGTCAATATATCACACTATGCACCTTGGTGCGCTTCAGGGCAGGAGGGATCCTAAATCATGAGAATTAAGCAGGCAGATAGTGGGGAGTGCTGGTGGTATGCATACAGAGAATGGGGTTCTTCAGGCTGTCTGTTGCTATTAGGAAAGTTGCAGTAAAGCGCATTCAGATACTGAAAAAAACCACTCTGGTTTCCTTAAAATCAAATATGGTGCAGAGCTATAATTTCTTTATTCTGCTTTCACTCCCCCCACCCTGCCCTTTAGTTCTAGGGAACAGTACTTCAGTCCAGAACCTGATGCTTTCTGTTTATCCTCTCTATAGTTTAATACTACCCATGTTAGCTGGCCAATATTATTTGAATTTAAGTTGCAGGAATGCTTCTAGGGAAAAGTCAATCAGGTCCTGACAGACATTATTCATGACCTAACTAGTGGCTGATCTGTTTGGTGCAGGGCTGCCGATTCCTGTGCTGCTCTGTATGTGGCTATTGGGGCTGACCACATCCTTGCTCGGAGACCCTGGCACACTGGTGCAAACCGAGCATCTTCTGTGCTGCTGTGGAGGGCGTGCCATGCTAATCTATCTCCTCAAAGAATAGGGTTTCTTTTACCTCTTGGGCCCTGACATGCCTGTTCAGGGGGTAGGATTTGGCCCTTAGTGAGCGGATTATCTGTTCCCTTGACATAACATAAAGCTCTAGGATTTACGGCTATATAAGAAAGTAATAATCTTGCTGGGATATGTGGGGAGTTACATACAGTATGTAAATCCCATCTTGAGATAGGAATATGTTCCTTTGAGAGTACAGCTGTGAGAGACCTGCATTATGAAACCTGAATCCATGTAAAATGGCCTGGTTTCATTGCAAACTTGAATCTCACTTTACATCAGTTGAAAGTTTTGCTGTGCTTCATGAACATTTCAAAGCAAACCTGGGCCCAGGTTCAAATAATTCTTTTATTTCTCTGTATCATACAAACTTCATAGCACCATGCAATTTCAACACAAAACCAGATGAAATGCAAGGCTTTTCACTGAGTGTTTTGATACTATTTTTTTTTCCTTATTTTTGTGGTGTTTGCCTGTCTCAAAGTGCAATTCAGCAGCAACACACCGAGTGAAATCTTTGGGAAAGTCTCTATAAAAGCACTGTGATCCGAAACAGCCAAGTTCTGCACAGCTGCACTACAGAGTAATGGGCAAGGCTTTAGCTGCTAAGCTTGAGGCAGCCACACTCACTGTCAGAAACGAACTGAAGGAATGCAACTCCTCTGGTTTCCATTTCTGCCTGAAGGGGAGCATAGCTCACTGAACCCACAATGAGACTTGGGGGAAAGAAAAACTAAATTACATTTAAAGAAAGAAAAGAAGCATTCTGCTTTTTTTTTTTAATGATTGAGTGATGCTGATCTCTTCCACATAACATAGATAAGGTTACAACAAGCCTTTCATTATAAGCCTAATATTGAAAGCGACCCCCACCAAACTTTACCAGGCCAAAAATCAAGCTGTCTGAAATTTCATAGGCAGCAGTTCAGACCAGACCAGATTCTCCCCTCCTGGCATATTTGCTGAGGTGTGTGAAGAGGATAGGAGGAGGAAAACTGAAAGTATGCAGAGGGAAATGAGTTCCTGTAAAAGAATCAAGTTTATCCTACTACACATGCCACATTGTCCTGTTATCACTATCTGATGTTCTTAAATATAGTCTTCCAAATTAATTTTCTTTGCAGGCAAGCAAATGTTGAGCCTAATGAGATGTAGTGTGTATTATTAGGTTTGTTAAACAGGTCAGACAGAGGAAACAATGTGAACAGCAGGAGAATTCACTCTCTGCCCTGGTCTTTGATTAGGGTCAGTTCATAACACAGGTGACTCTCGTCAAAGCCTGGAATCAGTGCTATGCTTTGATTCTGGAGAACAGGGGTGGTCTTACATGCTATTTGAAAAACTCTGTTGCAGTGCTGATTCACACATGCAAATTAAAGCAAGTTATTGCTTAGATTCAAGTTAGGCTCTGCTTCCCTTTTCCACTGGAAGCATATCTGCAAAACACCAAGTATTTGTTACCTTGCACAGAGAAACTACACTGAAGAGCATTTAGTGATAGGAGCAAGAAGATGCATCCTCTCGTAGCAACACCAGTATTGCTTCTTTAGTGAGAATGAAAAACTTCAGTTTTCAGTTTGTCCTGAATGTGAAAATGGCAAAGGTGTCAATGAGAAGTCACAGCTGTTACCTGGTATCTTCACTCTGACTAACGCTGACCCAGGAAATAAAGCATGACAGTGGATTGTGAAATTGCACAGGGCAAACTTGAATTTTTTCCCACCCTCACAGAAGAAATTCTAGGAGATTCATAACCTCAGAAATAGAGGAAAAAATTAAAACCATGCCAAGCCATTTTAAATTGGACTTCATGATAAACTGAGATTTGATATTCCTGGATAATTACTAATGAGAACACTTTCCCTTTAATTATCTTGTGGTCACCATTTCAAAGGTGATTAAAGCTATTCTTCACTAGATGTGGTTATAGATTTAATGCAAACCTGGTCTTTCTTGTGGTTTTATCACAGCAATTAAATCTGGCTTGCACACAGACTTTGTGTGGCATGAGGGATTTCACCAAGCAAAATGATTTTACCCTTCAGGCAATGTTAAATTTAGGAAAAATATAATTAATTATATCAGACAGGTATCTATTATACATCATGCACACATTCTTAGAGACCAGGGGGCCCACTTCTACTCAAAACAGAAACAGTCATTCCTTCCAGCTCTGGTCTTAAGCACAGTAGCAACTGTTGCCCGTTCAGACATGTCTTAATATCATCATTTTTATTATCTGTAACAAGCAATCATCCATTCTCTGAGAAGAAACAATAGAAAATCCCAAGTTTTGAACGCAAGTTCTCCCTTCCTAACCCATTTTCATTGAGAGTTTCACGGTTCTTCACTTTCTTTCTGATTGTATACAGCAGTTATGAATTGGAAATAATGCAGAGTTAGCCTATTATAGTTGCAGGCTATGTAATATGTTTCTATTTAGCTTTTATCTGCTGATTGTAAGATTACCTGATTGCATTTTATTTCCCCCTGCCCGGACTACTTGATGGGTTTGTTGCTGACTTATCTAATGCTGTACAATCCCTCAGCCCACAAAAATCTTCCAATTTAATTAGGGTTTTAGGCCTTCTTCTAAAGACAAAAGGCTGCATTTTCAAAATCCAGGTAGGCACTCAAGATGCCCATGTCAGTGATATTGCATGCTACTAAAATGACTTTCATCAGTGGATCTCAAAGCACTTTAAAAACATTTGCAAAGTGTCAGGGAGAAAGAAATGTATATCCAGTTTACAGATGCATGAACTGATAGACTGTGTAAGTTATAGATATGCCATGCTAAACATCAAACTACTCTACTTTTGATTACATTAAAAAGATAGTGTTTGAGATACATGGGTGAGACGAGCATTTGTATTGTTGGTGGGGCTCCTCCCTAACCCTCGGGATAGGTTGCCTGTAGGGGAATAGAGCTAGATTTAAAATGCTGCATCTACATGCAAGCATAACATGAAAATGAGGAGATAGAGCTAACTTTTCTTGTTTTGCTTTCCTCTGATGCTCCATAGAAGTTTATTCATCTATCTGATTAAAATAAAAAAAAATAAAATAAAAGATTTAAAGATGGTCCTAAGGAAAAAACGGCAGTAGAGAACTAGTTTTACAGTTGAATTATTGAAGTAGAATGCTGTTTGGGAAAATAAGCTGTGAAATCTTACGGAGCTGTTACCAGATTTCATCTGTATCTTCTTTTATTGTTTCTTTTTAAATTCAAAACCCTTAGTTCTTGAAAGAGTCTTGGAAGTATTACAGCATTCGGAGCAGTGACATTGTAAAATATAGGGTACTAATCACAGAGTAGCTGTGCAACATACAGCTTTTTCTATCTGTCATATTTAATAACTAGACTATCATATCATTTGATTCTCATGTGCCAGAATCAGAGTCCTACCTCTCAACAGTTTGGAACCATGACAAAAATAATATCACTCAGCCAATCTCATGACTCAAGTGACCTTGGCCTTTGATCTAGTCAGATCTTATCAGATCTTCAGAGGGTCAAGGTACACCTGTTTTCAGTATTTTAGCATTTTAGCCTTAAGCATTAAAGGGCTACAGGGGACACACTGAGAGGAAAAGGCACTGCTCTGCTCTGTGTGTGTGTGTGTGTGTGTGTATGTGTATATATATATATATGCAGGCATGTGCCTCTGCCTGGGGAGGGGGATATGTTTAATAATACAGTTTGTTGTTTAATAATACAGTTTGTTGTTTAAAACTAAGTTTAATCCAAAGCAAAATGACTTTTTTTTTCCTTACAGTTAGCACACACATTTGAAAGTGTTGTTAATGAAAAATATTCCATTAAAAATGTCCTTGCAGCATGCATAGAGAAAGAGAGGGAACTTGGCAGAACAGGTATCACATACATGAAGTGCATTAGTGCTTAACAGCACACAAACATGCTTTGCTGTATGGGAAACAGCACGATCAGGTGCACGTCTGCCATATTAAAGGATTATGAGAAATGGGGAGAAAATAATACTTAATTCTGAATGTAAAAATATTCTGGTTTTTAAAGAGGCGTCTCTTGAAGCAACCATATTATGACATATAATACTACAAAATCTTCTTGATTTAGCACTATAGAGACTATTAATGCTTATGACTGCTTAATTTCTCTTTCTGAAGCATGCAAGAAAGCCATATGCTGGAATGTAGGAGGTTTCTAGCATGTCCATTTAGACAGGAATAATATGCAGCCAGAGGCACTGAAAATAACCATTTTGTTGATAAAAACACGCCAAGCATTTTATTCCCAGCTATGAAGTATGGAATAAACTTTTGATGATCAATGCTGACTTCTATTGGAAAGTTGTGCTGTGTATACACCAGGCTAATGTGTATGCATTGTAAGCTATAGAGATATTATTATCATACAGATCATTGTTTGCAAATGGGAAGCTTAGAAGGCTGTGAAGAAAATTTCTCATGACAATTATTATGTACAGTAGGTGTAGAAATTGTTTGCCTGTGACCCTCAGTAATTGTTAGTAAGGCATGCCTGCACATCTATCAGGGAGAAAATGAGGACTCTTCATTTACAGAAATACAATGGTTATACTGAAATGTGTACACTGAAGTGTTCCTGAAGTTCCCTGTCCCAGCCATGCTGCAGTATGACCTCCAAGAGCAGAGCAGAAGTTTTTGGTTGCATGTTACAGAAAATGGTGATTATTCCGCTATAGGTAAAGATCAAAGCATAGTGGGTTTAATCTATTTAATATAAAATGGACACTGCAGTATTATGCAGAGCCTCTAATCTACAGTCTACAACCCACTGCTGTGGGTTCCAAGTAACCATTTCTTAATTTCATGAGTGGTTTTCAGTAACAAGGAAAATGGCACAAAAAGTTTCCTTTGGTGGCACTAGACCAACTTCCACTGTCAGTGACTTCCACCTGGGGCCCTTTATTAAAATCCCACCATATAGCAGCACTAATTTCACTCATGGGACACTTCTGCTTGCAAAAGGACTGCTTGTGTGAGCCAGGGTTATGGAATTAAACCTTTAATATTGCTCTAACAAAGCAGGAATGAACAGAAAGAAGCTCACTGTAAAGAAGAGAGAAACGGGAACGATTACTTGTGCTTTTGTCCTAGTTTGGCTGCAGCTTTCCTTCCAGTGCTCTCTGTCACTTACTTTTTCTTTATTTTTCCCACTTGTGAGATGGAGGGAAATGAACAAGCTCATCCGGCATGTATGTACTGAGGGGGATGCTGAACTTGACCCAACACTGCCTATATCACAGAGTTGTTAAGGAGGTAAATATGTTCGTATTTGTAAAGTGCTATAATGTATGAATTTTCAGTTATGTTAACAATGATATTTTTATAAGTCAAAGCAGAATGGGCTGTATTCCCTGAGGGCTCTGGGTAATTCTCTATCCACCTTCCTTTCCACACAGGTGAAATACAGTGTCTTAAAAAGACTTGGGTAGTTGGGTTATATGGGTTTGTAAATAGGATGAAACACAGCAGCCCAATGTATTCTGGCAGTCACTTTCTTCACAGCCTGCATACTGTTCTTTTTACAACAGTCATAGACAATTAAAAAGGGACGCATTGGTATCAAATGAGTCTGCAACAGTTTCTTTGTCTTCCAAAGTGTCAAATTTCTGTGCCACAAACCATAGTGTGAGTGAGGTGAACTGAAGACCTCCTTAAACTGTAGAGTTCTTTCTATTTTTCCCTACCCATTTTAATTAAATAACAAAGCAGTAATAAAACTTTTTTTCTGCCAAAGGCTGGATCCTGACTAAGTATCTTGGATTCTTTCCATTTCCTATCCATCCCCCAAACCAGCTCTGTGCTCCTTACTGCTTTCATTTGGCCCCAGGCACTGTTTCTCCTTTCTTTGCAGCTTAAGATACTTCCACCTTTTCCTAAACCCAACAATATTATTTCTTAAGGGGCAGGGCAAACAAGACAGCAGATTCCTGTGGTCAATTCTCTCAACCTCCCCTCTCTGTTTCCTTTCCCACTGGTCTTGGATGCATTGTGACCTTTCTGTGCATGGCATAGAAAGTGCGGTTAAGCAAAGCAATGCTCCTTTCTACGATGCACTATGTGCACCCCAGGATCTGAACAACAGATTCCTGCCTCAAAAGACAGACCTACACAGTTCCTCACAGCCAATTGCCAGGTGCCCAGGAACATAGTTTAAGGTGAAATGAATTTGATGGGACTGAAAAGCTACATTCCTTCCTTTTATATTGTTCAAGAGCATTCAATGGCTGCACTGAAGTTTTTGTACTACTTAGTAATTTCATATATTGTATCAATCAGGGAACAGATGCAGTTAGACATGTAGGAACAAGTTCTCCGTGTAGGTGAAACAGAAGGAGTGATGGTCTGGCTCTTGGACTTTGTAGGTATGTTTTGGTTGCAAAGTCAAAAGTAAAACTTGTAAACAAATATGTTCTTAGCTTTAACCTTGAAAGTGCCATTTCCTTAATGGGACTGTCATATGATTAAAATTAAATTTGTGGGCAAGACTGGGGACTTGCACTTCAAAAATATTTCACTGTTAAGGGAAAGGATCAGTAAACTGTAGTTCAGCTAGTAATAGGGAATAGATGCTTGGATTTCATTGTTGTAAGCAGCATGGAGAATCTAATATTGTAAACTCAAAGATGTGAGTGACTGTGTAGTAGCTGGAGCACTGGAGTAGAAACTGGAAAGTTTGGGTTATTCTGGTCTAAGATCGCTGCTGTCTTCCTGTGTCACTTTCAGCTATGAATTTGGTGACTTGACTACAGCTTCTCCATGGTATATTATCAATATAAATAACCTAATCATAGACTAGCTATTCTGCAATCCCAGTACAACGTTTTCAGTAAGCTAAGTTAGCCTCAGCAGGACCCCATGCTGTTATCATGCTTCTGGCACTACTCCTTAACATATTCTGGAGGAAAGGTGTGATGCTTTGACAGCTGATGTGATGGCTTCAGTGCAAGTACAGACAGAACTGCCTTTGAGTGTCTTTTCATACAACTTGTGGTTTACCTAAACTATTCAGGACCTTGAGAATGTTTTCCCGCAAAGCTTGCTTCATCTCAGGTCAGGAAGTACAAAATTGACTTCATTATCCTTGGTGCATACATAGGATTTGGCTGTAACAGCTGGGGAACAGGTCATCTTCTAATGTATGCAAGAATGAACTGAATGAACTGTCCAGCTTGGACAAAATCTCGTGACTCTTAGAAGACAAACAGCTGAGTCAAAACAGAAGGGAAACACACATGTATTTATATCTCTCTTTCTTCCCTCTGGAAATGACATCCAGACACTGGCACCCTATTCTTTGGACTACTTAACAGATGGGTTCATATGTTACTGCCAAAGGGTATTTAGTGGGTCACACTGGTAAGTTGAGTGTTGTCTCTAACCACTCTTGTGCAGCAGCATGTGACTGCCAGATACTATTTCCAGATCTATATACAAACTTGCATATATCATTGATGACGCTGATATAGAAACTCATTAAGGCTGAGTCTGTCTGTCCTTATATATGAGACTTCACTGAAGTGGGAACTTTGTGCTGAGATCGATAGGAGGATCAGGCCATAAGAAAAGAGCTGAAAAGCCCTATTGATTGTTTACTACATTAGGACTGAAAAAAAAAAGTAGATTTTGAATGATGCCTGGTATTCTTAAAAAACCATAATGATAAAACAATTGTCTGATGCCTTCAAATTAAGTGTTTTCTCTGGTAGTCTAAGCATTTACCTAAGGCTTCTAAATTCATTTCCTAGCCTGACTAGTCAAGTGACCTTTCTGAATTTATTTATATTGTCTTTATATTTGTATTCAATTACTCAGCATAAATCAGAATGAGAATTCAAGGCCCCCTTCCACTTTAGCTTTATCAGTATGCAATGAGCCTGATCCAAAGTCTGCTGAAGGCAGCAGATGGGGCCCCACTGACATTAGCTGACTTTGTCTCAGAGCATCATACACACCACCCCAAATTCTGGTCCCCTGTATAAGGCATCCCAGTTCAGCCAAGTGACAAATCATATGGGGTTTATGTTCTTGTATACATGGAAAAAAATAGTTTTGGAAGTCTCTCCACATCCTTACTTAGGTACATAAAAGGCTGCTCTTGGTATTTAAAAAAAGAAAAGCAAATGTTCTGCTAGCAGCATAATTAAAGGATCCTGGTTTCTTACAGATGTATATGCTGTGTCATTGTGCTACCTGCTTTACCCACTGCAAAAACTTCAGATACACTTTGGGCCTCCTATAACACCTCCTGCAGCAGTATCTTTAGATGTTGTAAGATACCTGCCACTTGTCTGGTTTGCTACTGATCTTTTTTTGACCTGTTAGATGACCAGGGGACAGCAATGTATTATAACTAGTGCCAAGCGGCACTAGTGTTCTCTCCATGGAGAATTGACATGGTTTTTCTCCTCTGTTCAGGTGCTGATTTTCAAAAAACTTATGAAATCTAATTAATTTTGGGATTTCTAAGCTGGACGGGGATGAAGGAAGTATGTCAGGCTGGGAAGAAATTCATCACTGAATGCTCAAAGTCAGTGGGTGATGTGGGCAAAGAAAGTGGTCACTAGACCCAAAGTCGTTATGAGGAGGAGAAACAGATGGTAAATAAGCAGTATGATTGCATAAGCCTGATTTCTGCTAAATATTTTAATTCTCTGTGCCAACTGTGGGCCAGGTAATTATTGTCCTTTTCATGACAGAATGAATACAAAACATTTGCGTCCTTTGTTAATCCACATGAAGATGTGGGAAGCAATTTGTAGTCCTGCTATGCCATCCTGCTTCAGGAAAGGTGGCACGAAGTCAATGTCTTTGTTTTCTTTATCCGTTCATGAAAAGCCCTCAGAGAGTTAGATATGGTGTGCTGCCTTTTGGGGCTCTTTTGCCAGATATCACTCCAGAATGGACAGGAAGATTATTTTTTTTAATACATTGATAACTTTTTCCGGTGGAGTCTCTAACTTAACATCACAGGCTGTTCCCTGTCTGTGGTGCCTATGTGATCAGTTCTCTATATAAAACCTTCATGGTTTTAACTGGGACAAAATGCACTAAGGATTTTCACATGATTAATGACAGCCATTGGGATTAATGAAGACTGGCTCCAGCCATGGTGTCACAGATGAATTTTCTGATTCTGATTCTTATAAGTTCAGCAGACCTAGTAGGGCAAACCTATATTCAGCGCTTCTCTTTGTGTCTCTCAAAGCTTTAATGCAACGTGTATTTTTGCACTGCAGTATGTGAAGCCTGATGAATACAGTGTAAGATGCTCAGTTTGTTAAACTATGCTTTTGTGCCATTTAATATATTCCTATCTTTTTTCTGGGTACGCAACCTAAGGAGGAAATATGTCATCAGCCATGCTAAAACCATTGAAATATCTGGGAAAGAAATCGTCCTCAAGTCTCAACAAATCATCTTTTTACAGCATTGTGTGTTAAGAATTCATTTAAGAAATGATCCCCAAGAGGCCACATGTGAACACTGTGCCATCCTAATCTATCTTTTCCTGACTATTAGGTTGATAATGGGGATTCCTTTGCACAGTCATTATGCATTGTTGTCAGTCTTGAGCCAGTTTTATGACCTGTGTCCAAGATGTACCCTCATTCTCATTAAAGGCTTAAAATGATCCATTAATCTCTTGCTTTGTTTCTCCAATTTTTCTGGATCCTTATAGAACTTTAAAATGTTGGTATTTTTTAGATGGCAGGGAACCAGCATAGATAGAACTATGATCCATTCTTGGTTCAACAACCACAGATTTTTATCTATTTCTATTGTGAGCACCAACTTTCAACAAGCAAATCCAACACAGTTTCACATCCAAATGACTGTGTTGAATCCCAGCCATGGCACTGATGGACCATAATAATGAAATCTCTCCTGTGTCATATTGGCAGTGTATGTATGTAGGGTGCACTCATGCAGCTTAGTTATTGTTTTCTGTTAGAATATGCAGTCAGTGTCCATGTCAATACTTTGCATCATTTCTAGAATGTAGAGAAGATAGTCCCCTTTAAGATTTGCAAGAGAGTTTCTCATTTTAAGTTTATAGTATGGTTTGGCCATTGAAGGTTTTAAAATAACAGCCTCCTCCCCCTCAACTTTTAAAGCTCTCTTAATCAGAAAGTGAAAGTCAATCAGTCTTGATTTAAAAAAAATACTTTTGATGCACAGCACACTGAAAGAAAGATGCAGTAATCATTTAAAAATCATAGTAAAAATATATTAAGGGTCCAACACCAGTACATTGTATATTAGGAGAAGTCCTTGTTTTAATGAACTTGGTAATAACCAGACTATTCTATTCAGGACAGCATACAGAATACACTGAAGGAAAAAAAGTCCAGGCAAATAACTTCTGTTACTAGTTCATATTCCCCTGTCCTGGAAGTGTAGCAGTCTGGGTAAATGCAGGTAGACTCTCAACCCTCGTCTTTTCCCGACTGATTGCTAGCCATAACCTGCTGGTATTGGAATTAGAAACTGCCTGCACACCCTGCTCTCTATTTGGCTGACAAAGTACTAACAGAGCAAATTGTAGGTTATTTCACTTTTCAACATGGGCTGTCACCCCCTAAGTTTGCTGATATGGTGGCACTGGTCTGCACTGTCTCTATTAGAGTTTTTTAAATAAATAGGCTGAAAGTGGATGGGTAGGCTCTTTGCAGCTCTCATGTCAGCTGTGTACTGATAGTTCTCCACTTACCTACATTGCCTGATCATTAGTTTGATCGCTACCTAATGCCTGATCATTCCTCCTGCAGAGCTTGCTGTTTTATTAAACTGCTTCACTAGTATTGTGAGTCTCTAAAGCTGGGTTATTTTCTCTTGAGAAAAGAAAAAAAGATCAGAGATACACCTACCCTAGCAGAAATTGCACTCTCCTTGGTAAACTTCTGTCCTTGTGTACATACCAAATTAATAAAGTTGTGATACCTGATGAAATGACTGACACACAGCTACTTTTGTTTATACAAATTGCCATCAGTTTACATGTTAGTAGACAAGATGAGTGTTTATGGCAATCATATTTAATCCTATTCTCAATGGATCAGATGTGAACTGTGGGAGGTTGGCCCACTCTCGCTGTTTCTGCTTTCCACCAATGTTTGGAAATACACCAACTTTCCTGAAAAAAAAGCCTTACAATATACTGCATGTTTCCAGGCACCAGCTGTCTCCTAAAACACATCACCTGTGGACTGATGCCATGTGACCTCGTTACTCATCTATCAACCTATTTCTGTCTCTCTGTTTGTCTCAGGTGTTTTTAATGTGTCCATCACCATGGTTTCTCATACTACTTAGTACTTACCCCTTAACTGTTTAGCAAGCCTAGCTTTTAACATTCCTGTGTTTTGATTAAATCTTCCTTGCTTTCAGACCTCCATTGAAGGTAGTAGAAACATTTCTGTACATTTTAAAAGATACTGGACCACTTTGTTAGACCATCTAGAGACTTTACTGTAAGTTTTAACAATTTTGGATTGTATTTAAGAGGTATCAAGAACAAAATTGCCTGATGTGATCTCATGAAAGGGTGAATGATATCCCAACTTTTTTGAAAGGAAGGGTGATTTTTCTATGAACTTTACTGTGGACAAAACACTGCTTATTTATTTTAACTTCTCTTCACTTGGTTTACCACTAATGGTCATGATGATATGCAATCCTGATTCTTCTCTTCATTCCGTATTTGTTAGCATTGCTGTCCATCTTTGATTATTTAACAGAAGTTTGATATTTACTGAATATTCTAAATGTGTGGGATTATTGATGGCATGGTTTCCAGACACAGATTGGAAGTACTATATTTGTACAGATCCTAGTCTGTTTGAGAACCTAACATGGCTGGGACTTTAGGTGCTATTGGATTAATAAATAACACCCACTCCCATCTTTGTTGTTAGTGAAAGCCATGTACCTGTGTTATGAAATGCACCTGTATTATGACACTATTATGATGACAGTGGTCCCTATGTTTTTAAAACTAAAAAGGATCTAATTTAAAACTGTAACTTAATAAAATGAAATCCTTTAATATCCAGTTTAGTTTACAAATACAGAAGGTCCACTTTTGGCTCAACACCTATAAGAAATTGGATCTGTTTAGATTTCAGGAGCAGATGGGAAGAGCTGGCATTTATCATACTTACAATTTTTTATTACAAACAATGCTAGATACATGTACCGTGACATTCTCGAGAACACTGATGTGCCACTCACTGTCATAGGCCCCATTCTTATGGCTTCTTGAGAGTGAGATGTGAAATTTTGCACTTCACTGGGCTATTCTCATTTCTTTGGCAAGTTAACGGTGGCGTTACTATCCCCAAAAGTTCCCAACTCACAGGACTGTCTTATAGTCAAGATGTCAACAAAGTTCATACAGTGGCAGTGCAATGCCAAAGGTAGTGGTGCCTCCTGCCAGCGATGCTTGGCCAATACTGTGGATCTACCTGCCTGATCGATTAGGTGACACACATTAGATACAACATAGCCTTTTATTTTTTTGAGCAGAACGCTCACACTGGATTTTCTTCCTTTTCTTCTCTCCTGTAAGCTTTCATAAGCTAGAATGCTCATGTATGACAGAATATTGCATTTGACGAAAATCATTACTCTTTCATCAGCTAGTCCTGCTTTTACGGTCCTGCTGATGAATCCTTAGAGATGCAGACTGTGCTAATTTCCATGGGTAGCATGAGGAATATATTTAATGGGACTGTCCGTAGCTATGGTTTGTGTGTTCCTGCCACACAGCTACATTCTGTCTTTTCATCTCTGCCTGCTTACTAAGGTTTCCAATGGATTGATTGGAAAAAGCAGGTGTAATACACCTTACTTTACTGTTAAATCCCTAATCACTTAAACTGACCTTTCCAGTTCAATGGGCTATTGCTCTGAAAGCCCCAAAATATTTAGCCAAGATGTCTAGCCCAAAGTCTATGCTAGCCCATCAGTTTCTTATTGTCTGCCCAAAGGTTTAGTTTCATCCTATAAACCAAAATTTTATCCGATTGTGTATAGCCTGCTGTCCTTCATGTTTATGATAGAAAAACAGCAATGTATGTACTCTTCCAGCTCACTGGAATATCAAGACTCTTTGCACTGTCTTGGCCTTAATTTTTCTTAGAAATGTGATTCCAGTTTTGAATGGGAGTTGCAAAGAAATAAAATTTACCCAGTTTGCTTTTTGGTCTTGTGCATAGTCCATGTATAATTGCTATGCATTGAAATGTATTGCAATAAACACTGACTATTCTCTGATGGTGAATCAAGTGCTTATATAGATTGATAAATGTATCTTTCTATATCTGGAAAACTGATAAGATATATGAAACAAGAAAAAATTATAAATATATTTTTAAAAAAAATATTTATGTTGTTACTGAATACGTGTTAGCCTGCACCACCACCAATTCAGATGTTAGGGTGAATAAATTGGGTTACCGTTTTGGCCATCAATATCTAGCAGGTTTCTAAATACTTATCTACAAAGATATTCCCCAATATGGCTACTCCATATGTTCCCTTAGGTGCTGACTTACAAGTTTAGATATTTACTATATTATTATAAAAGTGCATGCAGTGATCATTCATTGATGTGTTTGATTAGAATACTTTCAACGTTAATCTTTATCAACATGTAAGTTAACAAAAAAGTCATGAGTGACTCCTTTTTTGGAAAAAGGTATTGTTCCCTTGGGCATATTATTTTCTTTTCACTTCCCTTTTAGTTACACACTGCAGGGGAAAGAAAACAGAATTTGAAGTTGAATCAATATAATGGCAAGCGTAAAAAACCCTAACACAACAGCAACCGCTATCTTTTGTTGCTGGTCTGGAATCTCTCTCCTAATTTTTTGATAGCATATAATGTAGATGCATTAACGAAGAGTTAAGAAAGAAAAGTTTGGTTTATAATACCAGGAATTAATCTGATTTTCTTTTATAAAAAGATAATAAATAACAGATTTTCTGAATCTTTTGAGTAGGACATTCCTTGACACTTGCAGAAAGAAATAGAATTTTTTCTTTATACATTCTATAGCAAAAAATACAGTTAGAGATTGGGCTATTTCCTTAAGAGTAGATTCATGACCGAAACCCCTTAATTTCAAATGTAAAGTGACTTGGCTGCATTCATAAAGAGAGCCATGAATTCTTTTCCATCTCAACTTATGTTCTTTGATTTTCACTGAATGACTGACCATTTCAGCACGCTCTCCTGATCGTATATAATTCAGTCCTTGACCATGACAAACCAATCATTCACAACTGACCCTTGAAATTAATTAATGCCAATCACTGCTATCAGTCAAGAGACATTCTGAGGGATTTCAAAAGAAGAGATTGATGTTACATCGTGCTAAAGGTAGATGTAGAAAATGCAGTCAGTCAGTGAATTTCAGTCAGAAGAACTTAAATTACATTTATAGATTGCTAACATCCTTTCTAGTACATGTAGTTACAAGATGGTAGTCGTCAATGTATACTAAAGCTGGAACAAGCGCTCAGTGTGAAAATGCTAATTTTCAGATACTTATATCTTGAAAACCATAGGTGGTCTTGGCATGGAAAATAACATGCTACCTCCAAATTTGAATCTCTAAAGCATAGCAGGAGGCAGATCTAACCAGCACTGTGACCATATGTGTTTGGGATTTCATACACAATAATTAATTTCCATTCTGTAAAAATGAATAATTTAATATAACATCCCACATCAAGAGATGCAAACACAAACTGATACTTAAAAAAAAAAAGCCATTGAACAAACTTTTTCCTAATTAAAAGCAACTTAAAATGTTATGAATAAAAATAAAAGAAAACTATTTAACTGCTTTTATTTCTCAACATATGAATCTTATGAAGACTATCTCTTGGCAATTGAAGGATGTTTAATTGAATAAAGGGCTTAGAAGAAATATGTAATCTGCAAATGGATGCTATCTGTATATGTACCTAACATCCATGCTCTTTTCTAACTGTGCTTCTAGTTACAACCATGTTTCCTCTTTCTTGTTTGATTTGCATGTGAAGATGAACCATCATCAAAATACTCAATATTTTCACCTAAACTCAATAAACCTGATACACCTGCAGGCTAAGTCTCTTCATTGAAATAGTGATAACCAATAGGCTTTAATGTCATTCTCTGACACAGGTCAGCACAATAAAAGTCTCTGGAAATTATCGTTCTGGTGTCAGATGATCAACAACATCAGTGCTGTCATGTCATCTGGGGGGCTACTTCCCCAGTGAAATGAGAGGTAAAGCATGTATTGTCACTCTCTATGTCTGATGAGAACATATTCGCACCAAACTATCCAACACGTGGTACTTGTATAAAAACATGTTGTGCCAAATCTTCTTTCAAGTGATAGTTGAAGTTTCTAAAAAAAACCCCTGTTAGCTGATGCATTTGTCTCCTGTTTACCACATTCAGCTGCCACTCCTAGCTCTGTCCAAGAGCAAAACAGCCTTTTTTTTGCAAATAAAAAAACCAGTCAAGTCGAGAGAGAAACAAGAACTGAATCTTTAGATTGAATTGCTCTGCTAGCAGAAGATTGACTACAAATCAAAACCACGTGCCAGCCTGGAAGTTTTTAGCCACCAAAAACTGTTGATCGGTGCTGAAGGGGGGTTTCAGAAATCCAGTTAGTTTCCTAGGCACATTTCAAAATCCCACTAGATGCCAGTCTGACTACATATCTCAGAAAAAATGTGGTCCTTGTGAATGGCCTCTAATGTCTAATACCTTTTGGATCTTGATCCAAACTGTGGAATTAGGCCTGGATCCAGGTCCTACTGTGCAGCTAAAGCTCTATATAGCTGCTAATGACAGAGTAATCTTTATTACAGAATGGTGGAGGCTTCTGGGAGATACGTGTATGCCTTTTGGAGTGCCTTGCATAGGGTATATCACAGAAGTGATGTCTGCCAGTCAAGAAGAGGATATTCCTCTACCCTTCTCTGCTTTGGGTGTCAAGGTTGCATTATATTGCTAAAGACCACCTATCAGCAAGCAAAGAACAGCATTCTTTATGAGTAGAAAAAGTGTTTGTTGTTTGACTGGATGTTTGTGAGTAAGAGAATATCTAATCTTTATCTTTCAGAGCAGCATAGCTAGAAAGGCGATCCAGGACCAGGCTTCTGAAGGCCAAAGCCAGGGACAGGGGCTAGCTGAGCTGTGCCACTCCCAAGATCTTGATAGATCACATGTGTTTGCAGTGGGTGTGAAGACTGTCAACTGGAAGGATGTTGTTAATGATGACATTAGTCTCATTACACAGCTTTTGCTCTTCTTAAGCAATGCTTAAAAACTAGTCTCCCGTGCTCTGCTGCTTGTGGTATCATCACTGACATCTGTTCTTTTTAGGTTGCAACACAGTCTTGCCAGATCTGCAGTCCACCAGAAACACTGGTTAGAATTTATTTACATACACACACATATATATATATTCCCTAAAAATGCTGGTTCAGCAAAGAACTAGCAGTGCAGTGATTTTTGGCAAAATTTTCAGTGAGGTGGTTTCTTAGATTGAAAGTTGACTATTTTGAAAAATCAAGTAGCTTGAAATGTTACCTTGCCAAATTTACTTTCTGGATTGAAGAACCCATTGGAGATGATTATGTGAGAATGATAAAGATTCCCCCCCTCAGTAGAGTACATCTACATACCAGGAGGCAGCGTAATGTAGCATTCCTGACGATACTTTTAAGCTAACTTAGGTAGGAGACATTCTGGTTTACTAGGCAGCTGCCTAGCCACAGCTGTATATTCCTCAGTGGCTGGATATGTTTTTTCCACACTGAGCTCCCTGATGTCCTGGCTACACTGCCAAGAGGACCTGAAGAGGTTTGCATGTCCTTTCATTGCAGTAAACTTGTTACTGTGTGCGACTTCAGTAAAGATGTACTCTTAGCTCACTGACAGCTAGTGCTACCTGCGTGAGTTGAAATGGCTCTGAGACAGCAAAGTGAGAATGATAACAAATGGGTTGAACTAATGCCTTTCAGGACAGCATATCTCAACAGAAGGTCTGTTGTCCTTCTGCAAACACTACTTTTTGCTGCTCTGACTGTTGTTAATGAAGCTGCAGCTCACTTCTGTCTACCCCTGGTTTCCGGTGTCTGGAGTGGTTTGAGGTTGAGAGTGGTTTCCTGTTTCTGCGCAGCGCTGGGGTAGTCTAATTGAAACGACATGTCAGCAAATATGTGTCCAGTGTGGCTAGGGAAAGAGCCAAGGTCCGGTTTTCTGCAGCACAGTGACTGAATATAGAAATCTCCATAGAAATAGAAGAAAAATCAATAATCTGATGTTTGATGTGAACAGCAAAGTTTGTCTCCTTCTGGGAAGGCTGCGCAAGTGTGTGAAGGGGAGCGTGGGCCTTCTGCAAGAAGGACAAGACAAGGAAAAGAACAAGAGGAAATATTAGTGACAGGGGAAAATCTTTTCAGTAATTGTTCTCTTGGTCTCTTCCAACTTGACTCTGCACATATGAATAAATAGAATTGAATGAGGAAAAATACTAAGTCTATATATCAAGTCCTCAAGAATGAATCCATGAGAAACAGCTTAAAGTTTGTCTGCTAAGCAAAGAAATTATTATGAAGAGAAGGGTGATTCCAAGTATTGCTCTGTGTTATGGTTTTTTTGGATAGTTAAGGAAACCATGGCCATTGTGTGAAGAATGTATCCATTCACATGATTTGATTGAATTTCCACCACTATTACTTTGCAGCTACCAGTCTCTTGGATGCAGTTATCTTCTTTTTGACATATTTTAGCAATCCCAACAGACAGTAGGAATCCATTGTTTCATGCAAAATGCACACATAACAACAAAAGATGAGCTTGGTCCAAAAGGTCTGACAGTCTAAGATGCAAGTCTTGCATTCAGTTAGTTGGAAATGTAAGACTACTCATGCTTTCTCCTGCACAGAATACACCCTTTGGAGGAACTTTGTATCAGCATGCAAAACTAGAGCTGTGTCTAAGTCTTGGCAGATCATACATCTAAATACACAATCTAAACAGTGGCAATGTTACTGAAGACGTGCTCTTCCATTTTTACTGATGGAGAAGTAAAGCACACAGACTTATTGCTGCATCTCTTCAGCTCAAATTCCAGTTGCCCGCTCTGTCTAGTGTGGTCAAGGGTACTAAGTAGTACCTTCTTTCCTGGAGAGAGAAGTGTGGGAGAACATATTGATGCACTGGAGAGGGGGTGAGATGTGTCTGGTACTGCCATAATATGGTCTGTCCTCAGCTCTGAGGTATGTGTCATTTCTGTTCACCTGGATTGCAAAGTTCACCTTTTGCCCTTACCTAGAGTTCTGAGGTTTTCTGCTTTCCCAGTCACTTTTGAATCCCCTGAATCACAGCTTACCACAGCTTGCTGGCACAGTCAGTTCAGTATGGAGGACAAAGGAAAGAAATGCTTGGGTCCTTTACAGATACCTGTTTGATAGGTAGTCTAAGTGTAAAGAGATGGGAGAGAACATCTGGGAGTTCTTCTAAGAGTTATGTGGCAGGTTGTGGCCTGTATTCATCTTCAAGGTCCAAACCAGTTTTGACAGTAGTTTTCCCTCTCCACCATGCGTAAGGTTACTGCAGTCCTTATGTAGGTGAGATGGATTTGGATCTCAGTGCCTAAACTACAGAGAAACTAAAGGAAGAATCTGAACTCAAACCCACATCTCTTTTGTCCCAGTCTTAGGCACAAGAGCAATTGTCCTTTGCTCCCTGTTTCTTTTCCTGAATGCTAAAAATTGAGATGGGTTCAAGAGAGACTGGACAAGTTTATGAAAGAGAAATCCTTTGAAGATTGCTAAATATGCAGAAACCACATCCAGCTCTGGAAGTCCCCATTCTGAAACCAGTTGGTGTCTGGGAAAGTATTAGCTGGAATTATCAGGTATGCTTGTTTGCCCTACTCTTCATCTTCCTTAGGCATCTCGTAATGACCAGATTAAAATATTTTTTTCAAATTGAAGTTGTGGGGTGATTCAGACACCCTTTCCTTTTTGTTACAGATAAAGTCACATTCCTTCTTTTGCCATAAAACAGATGTTTTTGATGTTATTCTAGATCCCCTTTTTCTCACACCAGAAGACAGCATCACAGGCTGCACAGGAACTTATTCTTCATAAATGCCATCTCAAAGGTGGTGGACATCGTCACAGTCTTTCTTCCTCTGATTCTGCCACAGATTTGCGATTCACCAGTGCTGGAGGAGGCCCAAACCCTACTATAAGTCTTGACCTTGTGCTTTACTAGGGAAGAGCCTTGTTCCTAGTTCAGTGCCATCAGGCTTTTTTTTTCTTTCTTTTCATCTGGTGGGTTCTATAAATATTATATCTTGCATGGTTTTTTTGACCAGGCTCCACTGTGTGTCATTCTGTTGTCCTTTGGATTAATTCAGAGCTGGGCATGCGGGTGGAGGCCCCTGATGATTTGAAGAAGACTTGTGTCCACTGGAACAGTCAACTCCTTTATAGGCTGCACTGCCTGATAGGTCTTTTGTCCTACCCAACATGATTATTCCCTTCATGCTGTGTTATCCCTGCCTCAATCTGTTTATTATTTTAACAAAGGTTTCTATCGTGCCTTCCATCTTTTCTGTCTGGGGCATACATGGCCGTGTAAACGTTACAGGCTATTGGAAACAATAGCATTATTTCTGTAAACATAGAAGGGGGAAAAGTATTTTGTGGTTCTGTTCAGGCCTGTGATATCCTATGCCAAGACTGAAAGAGCTGAACCTACCTTGTTAAATCCAAATGGACTTCCAGTTGTGAAATACAGTAACAGAAAATGCTGCTGTTAGAAAAATGAAATAGATTAGCGTTGCAAACCTTTCCATGCCACTATGGCAGATGTTATTTTCTTCTGTTTGATCAATATATTAAAAGAAGAGTTTGCTGTTTCTTTTCCCTTTAGGGCTATATCAGTTTTGTTGCTCACTGTGAATGTCAAGAGCAACAAGACATTTGACCAGCATTGCACTGTATTCCTGCAGAACTTCTAACAGTCACAGTTCCTTCAATACCTTCCACAAACGAATTCAGGATTTGAGTCAGGGCATAGATGCAAAAGTGGTTAAACTGGCAAATACTTCAGTAACTCACTATATTCACGTGAT
The DNA here is from genome assembly GCF_964188355.1 of Buteo buteo. Lineage (NCBI taxonomy): Eukaryota > Metazoa > Chordata > Aves > Accipitriformes > Accipitridae > Buteo > Buteo buteo. Next base: position 15,126,422 of record NC_134176.1, read on the forward strand.
TGTTGGTGTGTAGTTAAATGGTATAAGGGCTAAAGACATTCTTCTACTTTGGTGAATAAGGAGCTAACTGCATGGAAGGTGGATCTTGCTTCTCCTTGAGCAGATGTGGGGTGTGGGGGAATGATAAAAAAATCTCTGTGAGGCAGAGGGAGACAGTGTTTGGGAAATTAACTTTGGATTTAGGAAACCATCTAGCCAACCTGGATCTGACTACCAGTTTGAACCCTGGACATTGAGAGTTTTGTTAATATTTTTCCCCCCTTTTTTCCCCTGATAATATTTTGCTTTGATTGCTGGTCATAAAGATTGTCTCAGGAATTATATCTGAGCTTGACTGAATCTGTTTTTTCTGCATCATTTCACTTGCTTACACTACACAAGCCAATGTTTTGGCTGATTTGATCCCTGGTAAGAAGGAGGACAGGTTAGTTTTGAAAAAACAGAATGGGGATCAAAGAAATGAAAAGAATACAACTATTTGTTGTGGAAGGAATAGAATGGGAAGAAATAGGAGATGCTTAAGAGCTTTTATTGATAATATAGTGGAAATGAACTTTATTTTCTAACCTGCTTCTAATTCTGCTAAAAGACAGATTTTCTCTTTGTCCTAACAGATGGAATTTTGATCACTCCTTTCAGCCTATCCTCACTTGTTTTCTAATGGGCTTGGGATTTTTTTTTGCAAATGTCTGAGAGATCCATCACCCCAAATAAGTGGACTTTAAAGGTCAAGAGAGCTCTTATCCTTTTAGTTCCTTTCATGAGAGCTCTGAGCAGCAGGCACAGCAATCTCAGCATGGACTCAATGATATTTCCTCACAATGTAGCCAGAAACTGCATGCCTGCAGGGTTAAACAAAATTACCAGTGTTCCCCCATGAATGTCCTACACCTTGAGAGGCCACAACCAGCTACAGAGCAGTTAGCTGCATGGCTGAGCACTAGCAGTAAATGCTTACTTCAATTGTGGCAACTGCCACTCAGAAGGGATGCATTTAATCTTGAAGGATAGATGTCTCAAGACATCTCCCTTAAGTGACACAAAGTCTCTACATGTAGGAAGGAATGCTGAAGGGTTCTGTATGTAGACAGTTTCTCTCTGAAAGTGGGGTAAGTGGAGACAATTTGGATAGCTGCTAATAAATTAGCTTTAATATTAACCTAGTCCTTACATCTAATGAAAATGGCTAATGAATGCACGCAGAAAAAAATGAAACCCGACAACATAGAATAATATCAATAACATGATAAAAACCCCTCCCTTTTCTCATTTTACCTATTATTATTGATGGCAATGCACAAACATTTGCAGCTATGCTTAGAAACTATTTTGATTAAGCCATGCAATAGAGCTGATGAGAACCCAGAATTCAAAATGTACAGAAATTTCCTTTGGGACTAACACTCCTGAAAGAGATGACCTAAGGGAGAGGGAGAGGGAGTGAATTGCTGCTGCCTATGGACCCCAGTAAGGCCTTCTGGACACCATCACTGTCCCTGCCTGATCCAGTCAGAACCTGTTGCTAATCATTATTAAGCATCCTGTAAGAAAATGGAAATAGCACTGAGATTTCCTGGAAGATAAGCAGCATAAGGTCAAGTATGAGTAAAATGGTACAGTTTTTCAGCAGCACAAAAGGGTCTAGGAGTCACTGTAAGGATTTAGGCTGTAAACTCACGCAGGCAATTTTGAAAACTGTGGAATAATTCTTACAGCATTATATAAAATAGATTTTTAAAGCCTTTGCTACTGTCAGTTACTTTGTGAATTTTAAAAGTATAACCTGAAGGTGTAATAAATACTGTGCAACCTGATCTGAAGGGAACTTTAGGTAACTTGCTGTAAATGCACATACACACACATGATTCTCTCTAAATATATTGGCCTATTTACTACGGTAGTTACCTGTTTAAGACTTGCAGTTATATTAAGTAAAATAGTATGCCTGGGCTAATACATTTTCAGAGAGCCTATTTGTTTTACTGAAGAATTTATTGCAGCAGTAATAACTGTCAGAGTGAAAGCGTGGTTAAAGTGCTAGAGACAGGACCAACTGCAAAGGGTATCTATCAAACTATCGACTTCCTGCCAGCAGTGTTGTGAACTCTTTTGTCATAAACTCAAGCACCCGGAGTTGAAACCTCGATCAATGAAAGGGGAATCTGGTATCCAGCTCTTTTAGAGAGGGTATCTCTTCTGTTTGACCCATTAGGACACAAATAACTGTTTTTATACAGTGCAGGTTTGATTTACAGCAAGCCTTCAGGTTAGCTAGTGACATTTGTATTTTAAGCAACATGAACAGCACTTACCATTTGAAAGAGTTAAATACAGAGCTCCCAGTTGCACTCTAATAAAAAGTTTTAGCTTTGTAACCCACAAATAGAAATTTCATTACACTGTGTAGTTATTTGCCATGCAGAATGTTTTTGTTTGGTTGGTTGTTTTTTTTGCTTTCCTTGATTTCATTTCACTGTTAGCATCCTGGTACCACGGAGAGTATGGCCTCGTCTGAAAATGTTGCTGACTGCTGTTCCCTCAGTGTTCCCAAAGATAGTATGCTTGGCAGTATGCCTCTGTCCTCTATGGACATAATTCACCTATTCACTCTCCAAAGCCCCTCTGTCTCTCAGAGCTTCTATTTCACCTGTGGCTAGAAACTTGTTTAAAAAATCTACAATATTATGATCAAATTTATAGATACAACATAATAAAAACTTTCTGAATAATTTGTATTTCTAACCTGTTCCTAAAATGACTTTATAATATAGCAGCAATATGGATACAAGCTGTGGCACATATAGGGCATTTCATTCTTGGGATATATGTACATCATAGAGTCATAGAATCACAGAATGGTTTGGGTTGGAAGGGACCTTTAAAGGTCGTCTAGCCCAACCCCCCTGCCATGGGCAGGGACACCTTCCACTAGACCAGGTTGCTCAAAGCCCCATCCAGCCTGGCCTTGAACACTGCCAGGGATGGGACATCCACAACTTCCCTGGGAAACCTGTTCCAGTGTCTCACCACTGTCATTGTAAAAGTTATATAAATATTATTGCATAGTGCTTGCTTAAAAGTATTTCAACTATAGCCATTTATGACTAAATGACATATGTTGTAACCTAGTGTGAGAGACATTGTGGAAGAACCATGTTAAATGGGTGGACTAAGTTTGTTGATATCTAGGGCCTCACAGAGTTTGCTTTTTTAAAAATATGGACAGCAGAAGGACCCAAACTCAGCTCTGATTCAGTTCAAAGATGTGCTTGCCAGCTGGAGGCAGCTGGGTCACACTTTGCTTGCCTCTGCAGAATTCCGCTGGGGACTTAATTTTCGCATCAGCGCGTCTGGTTGTTGGACATGCAAATCTCCCTAGACATCTTCTCCTCACTTTTGTTGAACTCAGACTGGCTTGATGGGGTTGGCCAAGTTGTGGACATAGTCTTTTTTTTATGTTCTAGTGGGTGGCCTACATGTGTCTGTCCCATGAATGGGACAAGAGGCGACGTTACCCGGGATATTTCCCTGTTGTGCAGGGTTAGACTGTGTGCTTCTCAGTGTAACAGTGTGAACACTGAAGCCAGTGCTTGCCAGTTGCTTTCTGTGCACTAGTAACTTTTAGCATGATTTTGATTCATGTGAAGAAATTTGGAAATAATTGTTTTTCTTAGAGCTCCAGTAGAAGTGAGGGGTAGACATCAGCTTGGTTTGTCATTGCTTGCTGCAGTCTACTTACTTTTTGGAGGCTAGGGGGAGGTGCTCATTTATATTATGCCTTTCATATGTGTTTCCGATTTTTACAAGGGGAAACTTTCATTGAAATTTGAGTTCTGTAGTGCCGTTAGCTTGATCATTACAGTATCATTTCAATATGTTTTGCTTCAGTGCAAGCTTTCACAAATATGTTCCATTCTCCCACCAACAAGAAAAATGGCCTAGGTAGATTGTTACTGTGTGTGTGGTACAGCAGTCTTCTACCTCAGAGGAGTAACTTTTCTCCTGCCTCAGGAACAGAACTTTTCCCTTGGTAGATGAGATTTTTTGTGCCATTTGTCTAAAGCAAGGTGATATATTACAACACAGGAATAAAAAAAAGTTTAGTGCATTCTGGATGTTATACAAAATACATTGCCTGTTTCCATCTTCGCATAAGTCCCTTTTCTTGCATGCCATAGTTCTTTTCCTACTTAAAAAAGAGTATCTCCAGACACTGATATTATTTTTGAAATTTAGATGTATATTCCACTTATGTGCTATGTAATGCCGTAACATGAAGTGGTTGATAACACTTTTATGTGTCTGTTTTAGAAGAATAAAAGTTTTTGTGTGTACTGGGGAAAGTGATTCCTGCTTTCTTTTTAGCAGTTTTACACACTGTAACATATGCAATTTTATCAACAGATCTTGAATCATCCTGCTGTGCATTAAGCCAGTTTATCCGCTGCATTCTGAATCTGATTTGCTCATCCTCAGTCATATGATTGTCATCTCTGAGTACTCTGTACGATAAGATTCAGTGCTCCTTGGGTTACACACTGAAAATGACATGTTCCTGTAAAATTAGGCTCTACAATAACTATTGTCGTCATGAAGATGAGAAGAGTTGTCTCCTTTTTGTGTTAAAGTGTCTTAATCATAAACCAAAAATATTTTTTGCATAAATATTAACCTTTAAGTGAATCGATGCCTTGAAATGTGTAGGAAAATTTGAGTCAGTCATAGGATTTCTCATTGAAAAGCAGGCTGTAGTGCAGTATTAACTGATGCAATGAGAAGGAACACGTTGTGGGGAGCCTTTCCTTCATGCTTGTGTTATCATGCCTCAGATCCTTACAAGCCACAACTGGATGCTTCTTCCAGCAAATCCAGATTTCTCTTAACGTTTGCTGATGATGTGGTTCAGATGTGTTATTCAGACAAAAGCAAACGTCTCACCATCTCTGAACAACACCTTTTCAGGTCCCCGTACCATTAGCACAGTATTTTTGTTTTAATTAGAATGAGTGATATGCTGCTAGTAAGCATACATATCATGTTTCTTTCTGTAGACTTGAGGCTTTTATGGTTTGGCTTTTAAATTTACTCTATTTACAATCAATAAAGTGTGCTACGGGCTCAATAAGACCCAAATTAACTTAACACAATTAGCTATAATTCAAACTTTCTGCAAAGCTGGTCCTTTATTCACTGTTTGCACTAAATCACTAGAAAGGGACTACAAGGTAGGGCAGAATCAGATCAGACTATTTAAATCTAACTGGCATTTTTTTGCCCTCCTCCAAATGGTTTCTGCTTATCCTATAAATTGAGAAATAGGAGAAAAAAGAAAAAAAAAAAAAGACACCTCTTCTCAGCCTGTGGTCTGTAAGGATCTTTACTTGGGGGGCCTAATCTGAGCCTACTAGTTGCAGTCCTGGTACGGCTGAGGGTCATACCTGTGCCTCCTGACCCGGGGAGCTCAGGGACCAGCTCTGAAATGTGGAGAGGTATGTTAGGGCGAGGTGGGGCAGAGCACACAGCAAATTTCCAGGCACGTTGGCTTCGATGGTCCCCGTGGGTTCTCTCCCTGCCCCAGCTGGAGAGTTGGGCTGCCGGGCGGGTTGCCGCCGAGGCACGTGCCTCTGCCCCAGCGTGGGGGACACAACTCAGCAGCTCGGGAATGAGTGCGGAGCAAGAGCCGTGGTTTGGCCAGCCCCCATCGGAAGCTGAACGAGCATCTGTGCTGTTTGCCTGTGTTAACAAAGCTTCAAAAATTGACTTTCCTCTTTCTTTAACTAAATGTTTTCATTGTCTTGGCCAGCACTGACAAACCGCGCTGAGAATTGAGTGATAAAATAAACAGCATGAGTGATGTTTATTGCTCTTCGCAAATAATGATAGCAATTTTTTAAATGATTTTTCACCTAAATGGTGTTTCTCTAAAATCATGGAGGAGTTCAGGCTGATATTAAGACCTAAACTGATGCCAGGGGAGTTGTGATTTGGAACAGAGATCATATATTGTATTTCTAAACCCGCATTTTTTCTGGAACTCAGCGAGTATGCAGAAGATTGTCATTGTTAACATTCCCCCACATTCAATTTTGTAGATGCTTAACAAGTGTTTTTTAACTAATGGCTTTACAACTGAAAGGAAACATGTAAATAAGGCAGAGACACAATAAACATTACAGATTAAGGATAATTAAACTGCATTCGTCCATGTGTTGTTTTTTTTAAACTCTTCAGTTTTATGAACAGAAAGCAAAGTTAACTAAGCAGTTAAAGAATCATACTTCCTTCTGTTATTTTTGGTCACTGTATCCAGAATTTTTTAAAGCCCTTGTTTCAGAGTTTCAGCTGACAGAAATTGAGAAAATATGCATGGATAGAGTGTTTCGGATGCTAAATTAAATGGTGACATGTTAGAAAGCAGTGTATATATTTCCAGCCTCGAGCTCCCAGAGTTATTGTACAAAATTCCACATTAATATCTTACTCAGTTTCTGTGATTATATCCTTTATATCAGTGAATGTCATGGCTGCCAGGTAAAATAAAACTATCCTATGTGTCCTCTTAGAATTATGCCAAATCTAATAACGTGTGAGAGTGGGTCCGTGTTTCTCCGGAGCAGGCGGTGCCAGCCCATCCTCACAGACTAATGTGTAATCAATACATCTTTCACCGGTGACCAGAGCCCTAGTCAAGCATGCAGAGAGGCCAGTCAATAAATCATAGCCGGAGGTCACCGTCACCGAGCTCGGTGCCCCCGGGTCGCGCAGCTTCGCCTCGGACCTGGCCGTGGCTCTTCGGGCTGCCTGGCAGCCGTGGGTCGGCGTGAGGTCAAGTTTATGCCCAGCGGGGTATTGGCCTCTCAGATGCTGTTTTGCTGTTTCTGACACTGACCATTAATTCTTCTCTGTTGCCACGTTTAACCCTTCCCTGCCAGCCCCTGCACAGCCTCAGCTGGGGCCCAGGCATGTGGGGGAAGGATGCCTTCTCCCAGATCAACCCCTATAGAAGTCCTGTTTTAAGATTACTGTTCCTCTGCCAGATTTTAGCTTTTTCTCAGTCGAGAGAAAATGGGAGGCAGTTCTTGTGGCTTGGCAGAAATGTCTAAAGTCAGGAGGGGCTGAAAATACTTGAGAAAGTCAAGTTTGGGGTGCATAGTCTGACACCCGAAATGGCCCAAGTCAGTGAGCTCACCTCACAGGGTGGCAGGAGTGATGTTTGCCTAAAGTATAACATGCCTTTATAGCTAAAGGCTTGGAAAACGAAGAGCAATATCAAAGTTCCCTCAGGATAACTTCATTTTTTCGGTCTTACTCTCTAATAGCTTAAACAAATACATGACACCAGAATCTCAAGGATTCACCTAAAACTCACAGTGAAATAAATATGGCATCATGAAGCATCCTTGCACTACCCTTATCATCCTCAAGTGAGCAGGAGGTACTTATCAAATCACTGGGAAGCCTTGCTCTCATAAGATTTGTAAAATTTTAAACCTCATTTGTGGACCATAAAGTTCTGCACAAGCTCAGATATGCAATATATATTTGACCTGCTGAGTACATTGCCACAGGAGGTAGCCAAGTAAAATAATTTGACTTGAGTAAAAAGGGGCAGATACTTTTATGATCACTAATAACATTTTTATAGCTATGAAAGCCAAGATAATAAGGATAATCAAATCATATGTTTCAGGACATAAGCTGATTATAGTACCAGCAATGGTCAGGAAGGAATTTTACCTTTTGTCACAAAAAAAAAAAGTGCACAGTGACTAAAATTATATTTTAAAAGAACTTAATCATCTTAAAGTTGGGCACTGACAGCTGTAGCACGATAGACTAGGCAGGGCTGAAGGCTACTCTGGTATGAAAAAAACTTTGATTAGCTTCTACGTTCTGGTATCTAAAAAACACCCTTATTATCAATCGCCGTATCTCTCTGCCTGCCCTCTGTAGTCTCCCAGTAATACCAGGCCTGACATTTCATTCACTCCTATTCTTTCTGATTGCCTCTGTGCCTTATAACTCCCATTCCCACAACATTCCTGTTTTTTTTCTCATTAACCAAGATTTTACTGTTTCATCATGTAAAGCTAAGCTGTTTCTTTTCTAAAACCTAAAAAGTGTCGCATTGCATACTTGGCAGTGCGAGGTTCCCTCCACTTTGCATACTCTCCACATGATCTGTCCTGTTTGCAGTAGAGGGGAATACCCTCAGAGGATCACCTGGAGCCCACAGGACCCAGGCCGGAGATGGACCTTCAGAGCATCAGGTCATTTAGGTGATGTGTCCTGCTTCTGCAGTGGAAACTCACTGACCTCGCCAAGGAGCAGCACAGTTTTGCAGTGCCCGTTACTCAGCCCATTACTGGGCATAACAGTTCAGCACCATAAGAATGAAAACTAACATGTATGGTTATGGAAAGTATTAACCTGCAGCACCATCTTTCAACAAGAATAATAATGTTCTTTTTCTTAGTGTGCAAGTCTTGAAAGAAATATTTGCACTGTTAATTTGTATATGCAAATAGCTTTTGAGAGAGATGCTGCTGCTAGCAGAGTGTTTGTTCTTTTCCCTATTATTTCTAACTGGAAGCTATTTGTAGAAAAAGCTTCTAGGAAGCTGTGTATGGATAGACAGAATGAGGTTTCAGGACAACTGTGTGCTTTCTGCAAGTTCTAGAACAGATGTGCATGTATAAGGTGAGTTATACTTAAAGTGTTACTTTAGCAGTGAAAAGTTAGATATCTTGTGCACTCTCTCCCATGTCAGTGGAGGGCCTGTGTCAGCTCGAAAATGTGATTCATTGAACCAATCTCTGCACATACCACCTTATAGTAGAACAAATTGCCCCTCTCTCTCACCAGCAACAGAGAAGGCTGGACAACCAGATCATACTAAACTCTAGCATTGCAGAATTAAAGTTAGGTGAGAGAAATCACAGTACCAGCATATACACTCCTTTTCTGGAGTCCTGCTCCTTATCTGTACTTTAAAGCACCCAGAATTACATTACAAATAAAAGGTAGCTATGGAGACCGCAAGAAGAAGGTATTCTCTAGAAGCTACCCTCACACTGACTGTACGCTGTCATAAAAAAGCCCATAAACAAACAAAAACCACCCCAAAAGAGTCTGTGTTTAAAACTAAATCAGACTAAAACATTCAAGGAATGACAGAAAGGCTGTTGATGAGCTAAAAGTTTCATCAGCAGGAATGGAGTTGGCTGGCCTGACACCTTAAGATGAATGACTAGCATGTCGTCTGCATCTTTCCAGTGCATTTGAATTTATTGTGGGAAGCAGATATTAAGTTACATAGGACAGCCTGTTTTTTCCTGTGGATCCTAATTGTAGGGTGAGAACAATTTGTCCTGACTCTGTCTTCCCTCCATTCACCTCCTTCCTCAAGAAAATCATTAGAAAAGTAGAGATGAAGTTAAATCCAATCTTGAAAAGATTGGGTGAATGTCTGTCCAACTGAACAACACTCACTGTTATATTGAGCTAATTTCTTATGCTCAGATGGTGTAGCTGAAGCAGTGTTTATAAAAAGCAGAAGTAAGAATTTGTACATTGGATATCTGGAGGCAGGATTATTCACAAATGCTTGGCACTGGTGCCAGCGACGGCTTTTGTCAGGCAATGGAAAAGAGCTGTATGTAAGCGTGTTTAGGAGAGAAGGGATGGCTTTTGATCCTTGCAGAAAAAAAGTCTGTTGAGGGATATTTTTACACTGATTCCAGAATAACAATGGGAGTGACTGAATATACAGGGGAATAGAAATAAAAAGTCCCATTTTTCTTCAGTGCTCTGATATCTGAACTAACCACCCATTGCTTGAAATAAACAAAGGTGCTCAGTGGCAACTGGACACATCTGGTAGTACAATTTGCTCATCATCTTTAGGTACTTGAAATACTGCTATATTCTGCCTGGATTTCCTGTTTCCATGTCTATTTCTTGACACTTATAAAATCTAGCTCTACCAAACCAGAGCACTTTACAACGATATACGGTCATTGCTCCATTCTTTTTTTTCTGTCAAGATAAACCTCATGAATAACGTGATAATAAATGTTGTATTAGAACTCAGAAATTACTGATTTCTATAATATAGAAAGTTCTGATGTTATAAGATGAATTTATGTTAGTATGCTTGCACAGATGCTAATGAATTAATCTGAAGTGTTGTGTGAAATTTGTTGGTGGGTTTGAGACAGTGGATTAAAATTAGAAGGAAAATCGGTACAACAAGAAAAGAGGCATGAAAGAAAAAAATGCAATGGGGGAAATCAGGATAGGAACAAAGAAGGCATGTTTATCTTAAACCTGGGTTCACTGCTGAGGAAGCGGGAGAAGTTCTAGAGAGAAGGTGCATGCAAGAAGCTCCTAAAGCTATGTTAGAAGTCTGCTTGCCTGTAGGGCTAAGATAAAATAGGGTACAAAGGCTTGCATGGAAATTGCTTTTTTTTTTTTGCTTTTTTTTTTTTCCTCCTCCCCAAAGGAAGATGGGGACACAGAAACATGTATGCCTAGAAGGTCTGGAACTAATGTGGAGAGGACACCTGGCATAGCAGGGGCTAAGATAAAGAAGGGCCACAGGAACTGGAAAAGAGAGAGACAGAGTAATAGTGTAGAAAAGCACAGCTAGAAGTTAAGTTGGAATACATGGTAGAGACAGCTGTTTGAAAGTGTGACCTGATAAACAACGGTAATGAGGGGTGCTAAAATGGATATGGAATTTGTTTATGATGACAATCATAGAATAAACCTAGTGCAGCAAACACTGAAGTTCCTAGTGTAATTTTAAGGAAATAGATTAATGGAATATATCTTGAAGGAAGGATATTTTTGGTCAATACAGAGAGGTTAAAAGTGGCAGAACATTGCAATGCCAGGGGTCCTTTGTCAAGGACAGCTTTGTCAAAACCATCACACAGCAAAGTCAGCCGATAACCCAGAAATGGGAGGTAGAACACAATGCAGAATAGTCAAATTCCAGTGGAAGAGAGCTGTATTAACAGCAGAGGCAGTAGTGGTAATGCAAGTAAATAATGTAAGTAATATATAAAATACAACATCTGATTTTAGTTTTCTCCTGCAGAAAAATTAGGCTTTAATCTGTTTATTGGAACAAGGAAATGACTTGTGGACCAAATGTTTTAAGGTTAGAAAAGTAGGCTGGAGGCAGTCTATTAATGTATGGTTAAACAGTCAACACAGAGCACTCGTATGAATAAAGTCTGTGATAAGATATTTTCATAACAGTTGATATAACAAAGATATACCTCACACTATTTTTGAGTTCAAAGCACAACAGATTCTAGTTGATCAGATAGAGGCATATAGGCTGCAAACAGTTTTGGGTGCTGCAAATTGAGAATTCACTTCAGATAATCAAGAAGACAGTTTGTAGTCTGAAAAATTAACTGGGAAAAAATTATATATCCAGACATAATCAGAAGTAACTCCATGACAGAAGAACTGAGGAGAAGCAATACTATAGCAGTACTACCAACAACCTTAATTAGGAAAGGTTACTGCTTTTCCATAATCCATTCAAATATATCTCTGCAAAGCAGAGAAGGTTGACAGAGAATTGCCTCCACACCTAATCCTTTTCAGTCCTAACTCTTATTCATTCACACTCCTGGATGAGTAATGTGTTGGTAATCATTCTTTCTCAACTTTGCAAATAAATAAACAAATCCTACAGCCCCTAAATTTCTAAAACAAAACCCCACAATGTAAAACAGAAAAGAATCCACAGTGGGAATATTAAGAGCAGTGTTGGGAAAAAAAAAAAAAAAAAAAAAAAAAAAGATGGAAATTTGTACATTAGCTACAACCCCCTGAAATATGGAGTTACCTGAGTTTGGATTTGCAGTACAGCCACATTTCTTGCTCTCACCGAAGAGCAGTGAGTTATAAACCCTGCTGCTCCTGAACCCTTCAACTGTATGAGACAACTAAGTGTAAGTGGCTTTTATAACCTTCCATAAGGCTTTTTAGCATGCTGTGATCTTTAAAAAAGCACAGAGTAGATACAATGAAGTGAGTTAAATGAAAAGAGAAAGCATTAACAATGGATTTCATCTTAGTATTTAATTAGCTAGAGGCCATGTAGGAATAGACTAAATATCAGCACAGGATTCTTGATTACAATCTTGGAACAGATGGGCATTTTTATCTTGAAAGGATGACCAGCTTATCTGTAGTTTTCCAGCTATCATGACTGATCTATATCTTCTTTATCCAGGCTAATCAAGTACAGAAAGTTTATTAAGATGATAACACTGAAAGTTATCACCAGTTATGCTCTCTAATCTTGATACAGTTTTGCTGTGTACTGTGTTTCAAGAGGTCTGTCAGCCAACAAAGGCTAAAGTTTGAGGGGTATCATTTACAGGTCTACAATGATTTTTTTGCTCAACAACAAACAACTTAAAACCCAGTTTAAATTGATGGCAAAAGGTTATTGTCATGACAACTCCAACAGGTTAAACACAGGTTCTGAAAACAGGGTAAAAAGTAGAAATCTTCCCCCAGGACAAGCAGGTTGCTGGGTCTCCCACTGACTCTAGTTCCTGGCACTGCCCGCTAAACTGCCTTCTACAAACATGGAAGAAAAGATTCAGCTAGTAAAAACCAGAGTAGTCACAGTACTGAAATCTATGCCAAATGATGTAGATGAAATGATACACATAGCCAGTGGACGTATGCCTAGGAGAGCTGACTGTCAGGTATGTAAAATTAGCATTTGCTTTTTAATGCATATACATTCTAAACATTGTCAACATAGTCCTTTTGCTTTTTATTTTTAAGATTAAAAAATATTCCCCAAGAGATTTTAAATTTGGCTTTATCTTTAAACCCAATTGTGTGATAAGAAATGTCCTCCATCCCACTGGGGTGACTGCATTTTTGCATATTTGAGAAGAATCAGTTGATTTTGGATAAGTTTTACATCAATACAGCACTGTATCAACAATCAGGTTACTGCATGATACTTCAGGTGGAGAGACAGTTCACAACAAATAGAGGTGCAGTGTTTTAACAGTCTGAAAAAGTTTTTGTGTTTTAAACCTTATTTAATTCCCCCCCCCCCAAAAAAAAACAAATCAGAGGCATACATACCCTTGCTACTTGAATATTACAACCCCATCTTGCTTTTGGAGGTTTTGCCTGAAGAGATATCTTCATGTCTGTACAATCATCTACATGTGTGTAGAACGGAGCACAGTCTCAGCTGTTGTGGCATTTCTTGCCTGGCCTTGACAAGTCAGAAATTCTTGAGGAGATTGGGTATGGGGCTTTTGACTGAGAGATCAATGCTTAAATAAAATCTGTGTGCTGATTACACATCTCCACATTCAATCAATGAGTCACTGAAATTCCATAACAAGCTAAATATTGATGACCAGAAAACAAATATGTACTATTGCACTTCACTGTTTTTTCTTTTCCTAATTTCACCCAGCCTTAATAAATATGAGGTTGTTACTGCCAGTTATACTACATGTAACCTGTTATTGGCTGTAAAGTGCTACCGTTTGCTGTTATTGATCTTACCTATCTTTTTAATTATTGAAGTGACCTGAGGTTTGGTTTGGTCAGCCATATAGGTCATTCTTCCACCTTAATGATGTGAAATGTTATTGTCAGGGTGAGGGAACCAGACTGTCCATAGTTTAATGCTCTTTTACATGCCAATTATTCCCCAGACTATAGAACAGCTGCAGTCAATTAAATATCAAATCTGGAGGTCATCTGTCTTTTTCTTGACCTCTCTGTGACTGAAACATAACAATAGAAATCTTCGATAATCTTGCCTTTCCTGTGAAAGAAATTGTGTACTAAAATTTATAGGTGGTGTACCAAAAAGCCAGGTCATTTTTTACCAGAGACAAATATGGGAACAGAGCAAAAAGCGTAGTCATATTGTTGGAGACCAATTTAAGTTTAAAATGGACTTGAGCAGAAATACTTAATCTGAGTCAGAGAGATTCTCAGTTTTGGCATGTGCTGGTTTTACAAGCAAATGGGTCAGTTTTTTGAAAAAAGTGATCAGAGACAGTAAAATTTTGATCTTGATCAGAGTATGACCAGTGATGGCATGGTGGTGCCAATGGTGGAATGAAGGTTAATGTATCAACCGTTTAGTGAGTTGGTACCATGGATAAAAATACCACTGTATATAAATTAAGCATCTTTCAGGAATCATGCACCTCTTGTACCACGGAGAGTGCTCGAAGCAGTAAATAGTATAATCCAAAGTTAAACCTTATGAATAGGTTTTCCAAGGAATTTTTCAAGAGCCTTAAGCCACTGTTCATTACCTTGTAACTTAACATCCTACTAATATTTGAGATTTGTAGCCCTTTAATTTTACTGCTAAGATATTAAAAAAGTCTCATTTTTCTTGCTCCACCTCTTCCTAGAGATCATAGGAAGTGGCTTCAGCCTACAATTTGTTGCAGTCCAAAGTATTTTTAGAGAAATATCTGGCCATTTGGTTTGTGATCAGATGTATCTCTCATATAACTCTCCCTTTTCATTGATGTTTTTTATATATATTTTTTACTTTAAAAATCTTTATGATATGAAGGGGCAAAGAAATAGTTTGAGAAGAGGTTTTCATTTGTGTCATTGCAGGGTTATTCACTTTTCCATCAGCACATCCAAACCCTGCTCTTCAGGAAGGCAATACAGGCTAGCGAACAGCAATGCCTGAACCCTTACTCTAAGCCAACCACTCTTTCCCAGTTTTTGATGCTTGTACCAGCTAATGTTGCTCTTAATTCATGAAAAAGAGAAGGTTATATAGGCCTTAGAGACTATTTGGAAACTGAAGCAAATGTTCAGTGCAGAATTTTGGTATCTGCTTAAACATGGCTTTTCAGCGGCCATGTCCTGGCAGGCAGCAAATTTCTGGCTAGTTCACTTTACTGGCATTAATCCTCAGAGCCCTAGTGGCCTAAGGTTTGCTACTTTGAGAGATTTTCTCACTTCAGCTGACAGAGCAGCAGGCAACAAATCACTCTGGGTGTGATCCAAAGCCCAGTAAAGTCAATGGAGACATTTGTGGAAGGGAGGTTAGCAGGACAATCTTTAGTAATGATTTCTCCAGAGCGCTCTCTTACAGTTGGTTTACCATTGATCTGATTTTTTAACCTTTGTAGCAAGCTGAAAAACCCACTTCACTATTTCCACCTACTGAGAAAGGCTGAGCTGAGAGCTGGAAGGATGTTTTGTTTGTTTTCTTGACATTAGGCTGGTGAGTACGTACCTACCATCAGAGGGACACTTTTTAAAATTTAAATTTTGGGAGGGATGCAGCATAAGATAGTTGGCTATTGAGGGCTTTCTAAATATAAATGAATAACTTAAATTATACTTATAAATGGCTATAACAATCCTGTCTCCTATCTTCCCTGAAATATTTCTTTGTACTTTCTACTGCAAGAACAACTACTTGAAGCAAATGTGCTTTGTAATATTGCACTGGGGCGCTATGGATTTTTAAAAAGTACCTTTTTTGCGATATGTTAAAAAAAAATCTTGGCTGATTACAACTTGTTAGCTTTGCTGCTGCTCCAGTTCTGTTTAGGAAAAAAAAATATGGCTTTATATTCCCTCCCACTGATTTTCAACTAAAACAGAACTTAGTTGCCTGCTGATCCTGCTGGCTTTTTTAAATGAAAAACTTATTCTTCTTAAACTACTGGAAAATTATGTTTAAAAATCAGCATAATTTCATTGCCTTTTATTTCTGTCTGTCATGAAAACTGCTAGGCTGCTTTCTGGAACAACCCAATGTAATTTAATGCACAAATTTAGTTATAGTTATGAATATACTAACTGAAAAATATTTTAATGATCCAGAGATATTAGTCACTCTACAGTAAAATTGGCCGTGTGCATACATCGGAAAAAAAAGTATTTGTGTCTATAGGTGCCTCAATCTTCATAACAGATGATTGCATAAGTTTGAGAGTTGGCAGGTTTACTAAAGAGTCACTTTGCCTAACCAGTGCACCATATGTGGTTGAGCCATTTAAATTGCAGAGTACATAGAAATTAATTCAGAATTATGACATCACATGCTGGTTATTTTTAAGAATGGCAAGGACAGTCAGGAGAACAGGGAATAAAACACTTTGCTTGAACATTGACAGAAAAATGACAATATTTCTGATTCTAGGACCACCTGGTGGTTTTGCATCATTTCCCACATCTCTTCAATAAGGAGGATGTACATTGGAAGAACCAACAATGGTGACAAGTTCAAGCCTTGCAGAGGTTAAAACTCATATGCTGTTCTGAATCTCTTGTTTATGAAAATTTAGGGTCTTTTATAAAACTAGCCTTTTTTGCTGACTTTCCAACCATTCTATTTTCATTTATTCCTCCTGGAGTGACTGTGTACAGGTCCTTTTCAGTTCTAATACTTTGTAGCAAATAATTGTCCATAAGAAAGGAGATAAAAGTGTGAACGGTGCCTGGAAAACCTCAGTGTACCCTCTAGCAAGTAGTTCAGTGTGCAAGACAAGGCATGGGTTGCAAGACAAGAATAACTGCTAAGACCTTACATAAGCCAGAAAATTTCACTGGAAGGATTATTCTGCATCAAACCCTTATTTTTTGACTGAGTAGGAGGCAGGGGAAACACTGACTACACTGCTGGAACAAGTTCATGTGATGGAAAATCTGCTCCATCTCCCAGTTTCCAATGGTTAGTTACATCCACTGTTCAAACCATGTGCCTGGATGTGGCTGAAAAGATCATAATACTTGAAGTGTACAGCTTGCATATTTTAAATTCAGCCAACTGACCGCCAACTGATCCGTAATGGAAAGTTCAAAGAAAATTGGTACTCTATATTGCAGGTTTCCAGTACTATGAGAAACCTTTTGGTGTCTTTACTTTCCCTATCTGTCTCTACTATTATTATAGGGAAGGTATCACACAGTTCTAGTTTGGCACTGCTTAGTCAGTGTCTGAAAAAAAATTAGGTGGGGAAGCAAACAGTGGACATATTTTTCTGACTTTGTGCGATATGATTTTGTCACTAAATTCTGGCCTAGGGTGTGTGACCAAAATTGCAGGAGTTTGTCACATGCTTAAAAATAAGAGACAAGCACTTCTAGCCCATTACTTTTTGACTGTGAAGGAATTCAGCTTGCACTGTGTACCTAGGTTTCTAGAAAAATTTTGTTTGCTGCTGGCTTACTCAGAACCTGAACATAGTTGTTATTGCAGTGACTGTCGTATTAACAAATCTTCAAATCATTTGGAATGAAGTGACTGCCACAATAAATCAGAGCAGTGACCCAGCAATGCTAGTGTCCTGTCTTTAACCTTGCCTGGGACCGGATGCTTCAGAAAGAAGAATAAAGGATATTCATACTTAAACTCCATCTGTTGGCTTATTTGCACAGTCATATTCTACTAGTAACATGATATTCATACTTAGAGTGGTGGGAAGTCTCTTTCCACCAACCCAGACTTGATCTGTTTCTTCAGCAGTAGCCTCTGAGCATTTCAAGGAAGTAGACACAGTGTTGTAAAGTTCACCCTGCTGCTGCCTGTACTCCTCAGAGACCATTTCTCACTCATTACTGCAAGTGGGCGAGTGCCTTTTTCAAGCCCTGCAAAACTGGAAAGTCTAACAGATGGTAGATATGGCCTATATGCCTGAAGTCCCTTCATATCACTCTGTCGTATATACCAAAACCACTTTCCAATGTGCTTTCCCTTGGAAGTCATTGGAATATTTCTATTGGGTTGGATTATTACATTTCTCTTTCCTGTTTTGTTTTGGTTTTTTTTTCCCCCCAGATGTATTTAAAAAAGAAATTAAGAGGCTTTTGTCATCACGTATTTATAGTAGATTTTAAGAGAAGAATAATTGTCAGGCTAAGACTCGTACCTCCTGTAGTATAGTTCAGTGAACTATAAATCACTTTCAGTGAGATCTGTGTTTACATCAAACCTACTGCTTCCACTACTTCCCATGGGCTATCACCACATAGTTTAGCTTGTTTTTCCTACTCATGTGTTTTGAAACTGTGGTGTATTGACATCAATCTAGACCACTGACTAGTCTAACATAATCACTACAAACATAACAGTTACTTACTGGTAATAATCAGAGGGTTTTCTTTTGCATGCTTGGGTCAAAAAATTAGTGTCAGGATGTTCGGCACATATGGTATGAAAGAGAGTTGCACCTGTTTGCATGAACTTGGTTCTCCCAGTGGTGTGTCACCTCTGTCTTATGCTGCTGGTTGTTGTGCAACATAGACATTAAGCCTAGGGAGGATTTATGAAGCAGAAGGTAGCTCCTCTCCTCTCTCAGTATACTCATTATTTGCTGAGACACTTCTATCAGCGTTCACCCAAGCTTTAGGTTGTCCTCAGTGAGAGGAATTTTCTGCTTGTCATACGGGCCACAATTGGTCCCTTTTGTACAAGCTGGAGAGCACAAAGATGCTTCATCAAAATAGGCCTTTAAATTTTTAGAACGTTGCTTTCTCTAATTACCAAGGAAAAAGCTATGCTCCTCATGGCTAGTAGGTCATTAAAAAATGATGCTAGTGACATCTGTATGCTTTCCTGCCAATTAAAGAGATCCACAATGGTCCACAGAGTAATAAATGTAACATTCAAATATTTTAGAACTGATGTGAAAGGATCATATAGGAGAAGAGGGAAGTTCAGATGGTGAATTTTAGCTCAGATTCTGTAACAAGTGGCAGCACTAACTAACTAAACTGCCATATCATGCCACCTTCCGTCACAGGTGTCTATTGAACTCAATGTCAAAATTACTGTTGACTTCAAAGGGGATGAAACTGGGTCCAGCAGTGCTTGCTCGTGCTCGCTGCTTGCAAATAGGCTGAAAATGTCAAGACTGGGGCTTCAAGGACAATACTGGAAGGGATGGTTAGTGAACTCTGCCTGCACTCCAAAAATAAACCAAGGTCACTTTGAGGTGTGCCCAGTACAACTGAACCTGTGAGTCAGACATCTAGATTTAAACCAGCAGAAAAAACAAGCTGTAAATTTTGTACTGATGCAAAACTGTAATCTATCTTGTGAGAAGTTTTCATTATCTTCTTTGCATATGATAAGACCTTTCAATACCTGTGTGTGCGCGCATGTATGTTTTTGTGGTCACGCAATGTTCCTCTCCTCTCCTCCCTAGACTGGATTACTCAAATGTAGCTGAATTCCAGAGCTTGGAACATAGCTAGCAAAAAGCGCTAGCAACCAAATTCAAAATTAAATTATCAGAATTCAATTTTTTAGAAAATAAATTAACAACTGAATTTTAATAATGGATTGAAGTAGACATTAATGTTCATTTTTTAAGGACCATTTTCCATTTTAAATTGATAATCAGTTATTTACAGTAGCTGAACTTCTGTCATGATACAACAACAGGTACTTCTGGTATTTCTGTTAGCATTTGAGACAAGTAGGATGCTACCCCTCTGGACTGTGTGTGTTGGGACTACTGATGGGAAAACTGGTTTATGTCATGTGAAAGGAGTCTTGTTCTCTTCAGCCAAACGTGTCTGAAGTTCAAAGAGAAGAAGTGAACATTTACTGATCTATATACCGTCAGCTTGAAAAATTTTATAGGGAGTGTCTATTTTCTTTTCTGTCAAAGAAGGTCTAATATTCTTGAAACAGATATCAATATCCCCATCACAACAGGTCAAGAATTTTTATGACTATTTCTACTGGAAACTATGGACTGGTCAAACTGGGAAATATTTGTTGGAAACAGCAATTTTTGTGAATTTGCTAATTAAAAAGATCTTTTTTTTTTTCCTAGCTGACAGCATTTATTTTCATTTGAAATCACCTTTCAGCTTCCAAGTGACAGTTTGGAACAAAGCGATGCAAAATAATTAAAGCAAATCCAAGGTTTCTCACTCATGCTTCTCCTTTACCGAATTTTTCATTGGTTCACAAACTTTTTTAAAATTTTGACTTGTTCTGATACAGGAGCGGAAAAAAATCAGGTGAAAAATTCCCATGGGATAAGAAAGATGCTTTACTATCTTGATCTAGACCTAATTTGTCTCTTCAGCATTCAAGGACATCTCTTGCAATGGAGAATAGGGTATTAGCAGTTAGCTGAATACCAGTCCCGCTTCCCAGGAGCTTAGGTGCTCATGTTCTGCTATGGAGTAAACATTTTTAGTCTCAATGATGGATTTCTGCAAATTCATCTCCTTTCTTGCCAGACAGTATTTTCTTACAGCTTCATAGAACTGTATTCTGCTAGCAAGACGGTTGGATGGCTTATGTTGCAGCTATCAGGCCTGCATATGTGTACTAGAAAAGTACATTATCTTTGCTTCAGGGATCACCACTGCCTGCCTTTATTTATACTCCACTACTGTACCCTCCAGCCCTGTCATTCCAATAGTATTCTTGAAAAGAGCTTGATCCAAAGCACATTACAGAATTGCAAACTCTCTTAAGAGTTTTGTGGCAATGTGGCAAAAATGGTTATAACTTTTGAAATGCTGTGGAAATGTTTGCTGGAAGCCAATGAATTTCCTTGCAAAAATGTCACAAACAAGTGGAAGCGAGTAGAAAATCTGGCAAATCATTCAGATTTTTACAAAGAAAGAAAAAAAAAATAAAAAGGAAAATTAAACACCCTAACCCCCCTAACCTGTTGGGTTTTGCCCAGCTTTAATCAATTCTTTATGACGTCCTCATTACCCCAGACTTCAAGGTCAGTGTATTGAGTCTTCTGTCTGGAGAGGAGCTTTGAAAGGAAATGTCATTATATGCAGTGCCTGTACGGATCAAATATGCATGTGTTAGTTTTACAGTCTGGTGTCAGTGTTGCATTTATTTATTTGGGACAGTGGTGATGATGTGTAAGCCATTTTGCTCCAAGAGAACAATGCGCTGGGATATTTTTTTAAGCATTAAATTCTGGTTTACTCAGGGCCTTCTCCACCCACTTTAGATGAGGGAGGAAAAAATCTTGGCAAGCGGATGCTCTGAGGGGGCACATGGAGGCGTGTGTAATCATCTTGCCAGTTTAATTAACAGTGCTTTTGACTGATATGTGTTAATGAGGATAATGTACAGTATGGAGGGAAAGAACCCTGTGTGCTATATTAAAGGGACAGGTGCTGGGCATACTGGAAAGTTCATGCTACTAAAAGGAAACAAAGTGTATGTAATGACTTAGAAAGTGAGGGAGAGGAAATATTTCTGAGAGCGCTCGTAAGGGAGGAAATCCGCACACCCAGTTCACGTGCCTTCAAAGGGACTCATGGTGGAAAACGCGGGCATGGAGAAAATCAGCTTGTTGGCAGCACAGTTCTGCATGGGCAGGCAGGGGAGAGTGGCTCCTGCCTCCCTGCGCCCGGCAGACCTCACCAAATTGGCTCACCTGGGCAAATGGTCTCTGGTGCATAAATGTTTGCAAGAGCGGGCCTAAAGTGTAGCGCATTTGACATTCTGCGCTACTTCCTCTAAAATGACACCATTTATAGTTAAGAGCAATCAATGAAAGATTTCCTTCTGCATAAGGGCCTGATCGTCTGATGTTGCAAGAGCCTCCTGCAAGGTGCTGAGTGCCCTCAACTCTTAAGTGAAATCAATAGGGTTGGG